>NC_057715.1:71648452-71667189 GCF_004010195.1 Chiloscyllium plagiosum
ACCCGGGTCTCTGGCGCTGTGAGGCAGCAGTGCTAACCACTGTGCCACCGTGCCGCCCACCAGACCTTCTAGAACAAAAATGTGCAGTCCTTCTTCTGGGTAGAATAACTAAGAACACAGCATTCTAACAGGTAATGGCTGATGCACAAAGACTTTTTTTTTCTTTATTCTTCTATGGGAATTGGGCATTGCTGGCAAGGTTGGCATCTTCTGCTCATCTTAATTGCCCTGGAACTGAACATCTTATTAGGCCATTTCAAAGGAAACTGAGGAGACAATTATATTGCAGTCTGGAGTCTGTTCTTGGCCGAACAAGACAAAATTGGCAAACTTTCTTCCCTAAAAGACATTAGTGAACCATATGGAATATTACAACAATTGATGATAGCTTCGCAGTCCCTAATACTGAAACCAGCATTATGTTCCAGATTTATTAATTGAATTTAAATTTCACCTGTGCCATGTTGCAATTCCCAGAAGGAAGCAAATTTTGTGAATGGCACATGCTGGTTTTACTCATCTTGTATACTTCAAAATGATGCTCCAGTATAACGTGCATATTCATTTCCAAGTACAATAGATTTTGAAAAGTAATTTTTCTCCCTTGGAAGAGAAACAGCCTTTTGTTTTAGGAATTTTAATAAGCCCTGTCCCGAGTTAGGGTAAGCAGAGAACTTCTGATGTCATCATTCAAGAGAGTGCACCAGCCATTCCAGTGTGTCAAAGTGCTAATTCATGGAGGAAGCTTAAGTTTGCGACAATACTTATCCCAATTCTTTTATCCCACTGCTGCAGCAAGTCTTCTTTTCCTGTAATTCCTGTGAAGAGAGACGTTTAGACTTTAACTGAGAGAAGCAGAATATAGCTTCCTATCAATAATGTCTCTCTTCATTTGGCAGCTTTGAATTTAATCACATTCAGAGAACAAGTTAGAATGCTGGCTAGCACCCAGACTTTAATCTGCATGCTGTAATGTGTGAAGTGAACAGTTAAACCTGATTTTCAAGCTTAATGAATGAGTACAGCCAATCTTTTAATATTAGTGACAAAGACATTCATTGCCGTTTTTCCTGACATCTCACATATTCCGATACCATTTAGTGAACATGAGAACATCCATTCACGTGCAACAATGACTTGCTAATGTAATAATGTAGGTGTCTGTCTTTGATGCCTATTGTCACCAGTTATTCCATTAAGGGATGAAGGGGATTAAAAGTACGATATTTAATTTGATAAAATAAGGACTGAGTTTCACCAAAAAGTGGCTGCGTGGTATTTCATTGAGATTCATGAAATGTTTCATTTTGTCAGGCCCAGTCATTTTTTTTAGTGCCATCATCTCAAAGTCACCTCCTGTACAAATTCCCACAACTCAAAGATACCCCTTTCATCCAATACTAGTAAATGTTTTCCACTCTCTGCATTTGGAAACATGTGTGCACTTCAGGCATATCCTGGGATCCCTGGCAAAGGTGTAATCTTTAAAAGGCCACTGGGCACCGGGACAAGTTCTGTTCAGTACAGAGCTGTACCACAATAATGGCCTTACCCTGGACATGACACATAAGGTGAAATTGGTGCCCAGTTGAGCGGAGAAGGACCTGGAATCCTGGTGGATGGCAAGACGCAGAGGAGAATGTCCTTATTTCTCCAGAGGTTACCAACCTGGTCTGAGGTTACACCCAGGCCAGTGCAGGCCTGATCACCAGGCTGAATGCCCAGCTATGCCACAAGAGGGCAACGACCTTCTCTGCCCCACCAGGATAAATATCCTCTGCCACTTCACACTCACTTTATCTCTGCCACTGCACATGAATCTCCAAGCAATGCACCATTCTGACTTGGAAATATATTGCCATTCCTTTATTGGTGCTGGGTCAAAATCATGGGACTCCCTCCTCCCCCCCCAACAGGTTTGTGGGTCTACCTACTGCACATGGACTACAGTGGGTTCAAGAAGCCTAGGTGGACATGGAGGGCCTGACTTTCTTGAGTTTCCTGAGCAGAGACCTCTGAGAGGCCCGTGTATGGTTTCATCGCCAGCTGGGTGTCTCCTGGCATTGCCCAACCTCCTTTTGAGGAGAGGCACTTAGAGTGTGTGGTCTTTGAGGGAGACAGCCATTTTTCCATGGAGATAGTAGGCACCCCATCTGCAAGGCCACAGAGAGAGAAAGGATCTCAGCCAGCAGCTCGAAGTGATATGCAATGAGTGACACCCTCAGGAGGGTTGGTTATTGTGAGAGTTATTGTGGAATGAAGAGTGACTGACTCTGTTGATAGGACATGGATCCCATCTTCTCCTGTGACAGACAGGATTCTGCTTGTAAAGGCTAAGAGTTTAATGTCAGCCAATCCCCCATCTGTACAGCCTCCCTCTGCTCTGTTTCTCCCGTAATGAGAGAAAGGGAGGGATTGAGTGAGATGAAAGTGGGTATAATGGCTGTTAGTGATGGTACAGAGTGGGAGATATTTGGTGAGGTAGTGGTTTAGAGATTGTGAAGGGGCAGCACAAAGGATTTGCAGGTTTAGTGGTGTGCGCGTTTCAGGTGGTGGGGCTGTGAGAATGGGTGAGGGAAGGTATTGCAAGCGACAATGGGGGTGATGGAGCATGAGCCTTGTTGGGAGGTGGATGCAGCAACAAATATAGAGTGACCTTTTAGTGGCCCTGCTTCACACCATTGAGATAACAAGGACCCACATGAGGGACTGGGACTAGGCTGCTAGCTTCTATTGGCATGGCTTCCTCTACCAGTCCACAAGGAAGAGGATGCCACACTTTTCCAGCTCCCTCTTGCCCAGATCACCTAGGTTCCTGTCAGAGAATTGTGGCGCTATCTTTCTCTTCTCTGACATAAAGTGATAGATTCAAAGAGATGTACAGCATGGTAACAGTCCAACTCGTCCTTGCTGACCAGATATCCTAACCTAATCTCGTCCCATTTCACAGCACTTGCCCCATATCCCTCCAAACCCTTTCTATACATATACTCATCCAGATGCCTTTTAAATGTTGTAATTGTACTAGCCTCCACCACTTCCTCTGGCAGCTCATTCCATATGGACCATTGTTGCATGAAAATGTTGTCCCTTACGTCCCTTTTTAATCTTTCCCCGCTCACCCGAAACCTATGCCCTCTAGTTCTGGACTACCCCACCCCAGGAAAAAGACCGTGTCTATTTAGCCTATCCATGTCTTTCATGATTTTATAAACCTCTATAAGGTCACCCCTCGTTCTCTGATGCTCCAGGGAAAATAGTTCCAGGCTATTCAGCCTCTTCCTAAAGCTCAAATCCTCCTACCCTGGCAACATCCCTGTAAATCTTTTCTGACCCTTTCAAATTTCACAACAGCCTTCCGATAGGAGGGAGACAAGAATTGCACATAATATTCTAAAAGTTGCCTAACCAATGTCCTGTACAGCCGCAACATGACCTCCCAACTCCAATACTCAGTGCTCTGACCAATAAAGGAAAGCATACCAAACGCTTTCTTCACTATCCTAACTACCTGCAACTCCACTTTTAAGCAACTGTGAACCCGCATTCCAAGGTCTCTTTGTTCAGCAAGCAGTCCAGTTTGGAATCTGTCTATCAATAAGCAGGGCAGCTTTGGAATGTTGGTGTTCATCAGGTTGAGCAGAGTAAGGGGTAATCTGATTGAAACATAGAGGATCCTGGCACCTCTTTACAGGTTTCCATTTGGGGGAGACTCTATCTGAAAGCCATTGTTTAAAAATAAGGGATTAGTCATTTAAGACAGAGATAAGGACAAATTGTTTCTCAAAGCCGATCATGAGTCTTTGGAACTCTTCCTTGAAAAATTGTGAAAGTAGAATCTTTAAATATTATTTATGACATTAAAAACTGCCTATAAGGAAGGGTAATAATAACAGGACGCACTGGATCATGAAGAGGCAGAATCCAAGGTTTCCTGTGAATGACTTGAATGTTTTGTGCTTACTTAGCTTCTGATAGACACATATGTGATCTTAGCATTGAATTTCAGCATGCGAAACTAAAATCCTCTGTCTCACTGCAATAATAAAAGCAATATGTGTGTGTAATTCTGTGTATTTTATTCCTGAACTTAAAATGCTTTTAATGATAAATATAATTCATGGTACTGGTCTCGTTTTATTATTCTGTGTTCTGATGAAGAGTATTTTATGTGCAATTTTCATTGTGTTGTGTTCTGCCACAAGTAACATATGTCACTTTTAATTGCTGATCCATTTTACTCATGTAACGGAATTTGTCCCACATGTACTTACAAAGCAATTGATATTGTTGGGCCAGATCTTTCATGTTGTGAGGCAATGACGATGTCATAGTAAACATTTTGCTGACTATTCATAGAATCATAATGGCTTACAGCATAGAAGGAGCTATTTGACTTAAAATATTCATTTGGCACCCTGCAAGAGCAACTCAAATAGTCCCACTCCCTCACCCCCTTTCTCTGTTCTGCAGAAAATGACTTTAGGTTCCTGCATTCGTACAGAAGGGTGTTATTTTCCAGCTCTCCACTTCATCCCTGGACTACATTCAGGCAGGAGTCAAGGAAAAGAGAGCAGGTTTCATGGCCCAGCACCTCCTCACCTAACCCTGAGGTGTTTGCCATGATAAAGCCGATGAGTAGGGAGTTAGCCAGCCCATCCAGGTAATGGTCTCCTCAGTTGGAAGTTGTTGGCACAATGAAAATGTGATCAGTCCGGATTTGCATTGAGTTGGTACATAAAGTGTTCTAACAGCACCATTTCAATGCAGGTAACTGATGGAGACAGAAGTGCAACTTGGAAGTGCTAAAATGTCCTGTAAGTAGATTAGATAGACGCAATGAAGGCTTTGAGAACTTGGCAGTTTTTAGCTGGTGTGGATGTGTGGCTTATGCATCAACTACCCATACAGTGTACTTTTAGACATTGTAGAATCATGGAATCCCGACAGTGTGGAAGGAGACCATTCAACACACTGAGTCTACACCAACCCTCTGAAGAGCATCCCGCCCCTACCCTATCCCTGTAACCCTGTATTTTGCATGGTTATTCCATCTAGCCTACACATCCATGGACACTATAGCACAGCAAATCCACCCAGCCTGTATATCTGTGGATTGTGGAGGAAACCAGAGCACTCAGAGGAAACCCACACAGACACGGGGAGAATGTACAAACTCCACACAGACAGTTGCCTGAGAGTAGAATCGAACCTAGGTCCCTGGTGCTGTGAGACAGCAGTGCCAACCACTGAGCCACAGCGCTGACCATTGTTGCTATCTATCCAAAATAAAGGTCTAGAGGAACAAGAGGTGAGCTGGAGTCACTTATCTACCTGCTCAGACTTTCTTGTTGAGAATTCTTGGCATCTAGTTTCATCACGGTGGGTGTTAAAATGTCAATTGGAAGGACAGTGGAAAAGGGGATCAATTTGGAGAATGTAAGAATGGATTCTGGAAGAATAGTAGCAGCAATCACAAGATGTGACTGGGATGAAAAAGACAATAAAGTGGTTGACCAGTTGCTGGTCTTCACTGTGGAGTGGAGACTACATCTTAATAGCTTATTTCCTTGCCTGTCCCTTTAATATCCATGTCTTAGGTTCAATATGCACATAGTTTTCCTGAATATAATCATAGCAAAGGGGACATGAACAGGCATTAGGTCCCTTATTTAGCATTCAAACAACAGACTATTTCTAGCGTATAAAGTGTGCCTCAAGTTACCTTACTAAAACTTGTAAATGTCTCATGGGGGTAGACACATATGTGCTGAAAAACTGTTTCCCCTTGTGGGTGGTTCTTGGACCAGAAAGCATAATCTCAGAGTAAGGGGTCACCTATTTCAGACAGTGATGAGGAGGGATCTTTTTCTGTCAGAGGAATCTGTACAATTCTTTAACATAAAAAGCTGTTGAGACTGGGCTATTGAGTATATTCAAGGTTGAAATAGATAGCATTTTAATCAGTAAGGAAACCAAGAGTCATGGGAAAAGGCATACAAGTGGAATTGGGGATTATCATATCAGCTGTGATCTCATTGAATGGCAGAGCAGACTTGATGGGCTGAATAGCCTATTTCTGTTCCTATGCCTTTCAGTTTTTTTGGTTTCAGCCCCATACATCCATTTTGCTGCTTTTATCACTATTTTGCTTAAAATGAGTGTGTTTCTTGTCCTGAAGATGTGCAACCCTATATAGTAATATCATTGACTGGTTATTTGTGCATATATCTTAAACCATTTAGAAAGAACATGTTGAAAGTCAAAAACTCTGGCTACAGGAGCAGCAATGTATAATGTTCAAGGAACAAGCTGCTTGAATGGAGATACCAAGACTACAAAATTTTCAGAGAGAGGTCACAAGACCCCGTTTGAGGGTGAAAAGAGATATTGGATGGGAAGAGATAGTGAGAGATATAATGTGCCTAGAGTAATAGTCTTTTCCCTCTCCCTCTCTTTTCCTTGAGTCTCCACTTATCCAAGTGTTTGTGTTGAAAATTCAGGGGAAGGCTCCATCACCACGAATGGATTGATTCAAAGGAGAATTCAATCTCAATACCACTATGTTCAAAAAAATGAATGCAGCCATAATTGATCCAGGAAGACTCCTAGTGCCAACCACATGTGCTTCAGGACAGCATTTCAAAAACATTCATTTTCCTGAATTTGTTGTTACTTGGCTAAATCTCATTTAAGGTAACACTGCATAGTTTTTGTATTTTTTTCCTAGGAATTCTGTGTTAGTTTTCAGGAAGGCTAATTGTATATATTTGTACATTTAAATATTTTATATTTTCATCTTTGTTTTTTCAGTTGAGTAAGTATTATTTACAATAAACTAGTTCTTTACTTGTGACTAATGGAAACAAGCTGCTTCTGATACTAACATAAATGCAGTCTGATATATAAATATTGTTATAATTAGCAATACCACACCCCCACCACACACACACACACACACACATCTAATTTCAAACTTTGGTATGACTGGTGGAGAAGTGGGTCAAGAAAAGGAATCAATTCACCTCTCCGAGCTCGGTTAGAATGCTCTTATGTGTTATTTTGGTACTTAGGGGCTGATGAATGGGCTAGCTGAAGCACTTTTGCACAAACAACTCAATTTAGCAGAAATAAAAATGAGTTCTGCATCATCACATTTCCAAGCTACAATGCTGTATTGATGTACATCCATGCTATATCGAAAATTGCCCTTTAAAACATATTGCAAGTGCTTGACTCAAAGTGCCGAAAATGCGGTAATAAGAAAATGTAACAGTTACACTACTTAGAATCAGAGCCTGCTTCAGGTTCATGTGCTTTTTGTGTGCACTAATGTGCAATGATGCTCCAGTTACCAGGAATCACTGTTGCTTATTGGGTCAACATAGACTATCTGGTGTAATTAAATTACTCTCTGGACTGTTGCCTTATTGAGCCACACCATACGTCATAGGGTAAGTGCCATCGGTGAAGCTTTAAGTTGGTTGGAATGGGAATTGTGAACGTGTGTATCAATGTCACTTGTTATACTCTCCAAGATTGGAATAAAGGATATTGTTGGAGCACAGAAGCTGGAGCTTCATCCTGCCTCTGGTTCAAATGTTCTCAGGCTGAATTGTGTGAATGCTGTTTTAGGGCATATCATTTGCTGTCATCCCTTTACCCCCATTATAAAAGTTAAGTCCAAACTGACTGACTTAAAATAAGGCAGCTCAACAGTGATAACCTGCCACCAGTGGTTTTAACAAGTAGCCGATCAGATTAGCTGGCAAGTCCAGCAATCTCACAGCACCAGAACTCAGCCGAAGATGACAAGCAGGACGTACAATAAAGAGCAATAAATTCTACTTCTTGGCAAGTCCTGGGTTTTCAGGATGAGAAGTGATGAGGCATCCTGGAGAGGGGATTGGGAGCCAAGGAAGGATGGATGGAGAGGTTATCACCTTGGATGTACCCCCAGTGCACAAAGGTCCTCTTCAAAAGTGCTTTTATATTCATCCCACACATATTAAGTACTGGATTTTATCTGATAATGCTTGATGCTGTGCAGGAGGATTTTTGAAACAGGGAATGTTTTGTTCCCCAGTATAGTCTGTTCTGCTATAATGCAATAGTTGTATTCCCTTGTGACATAGTATTATAGACAATCACACAATATAAACAATGGGGCCCATGTTAAAAACAGGCTTGGGGGTGAACCACCAAAAATATCAATAAAAATCAAAACAAAAATAATAGTTAGCCTAACACAAATGATAGTATTGTCTAAGTAAATGTTAAATCATGTACTTTAATTAAGTAATACAATAAATTTAACACATTAAGGGGTTTCTGAATTTGCTGAGTTACAGTACTGTATTATGACAGGAACTGAGGGTCATCATCAGCATCATCATTACTTTCAGGTACAATTCTGGGTGCAGGGTTATGATGAAAGAAAATATTTGGTCCAGAAGTGGGTGGCTAGGGTTCATTGCCCTCAGATTGTTTGTTGGGGACTGACTTAAAAAAGGCATCTAGTTTTTGCTGCTTCGTCATCTTTCTTCTTTCATGATGAAGAAGTTATCCACAGGGAGCAGTTAAGACTTTATGCCACAAACTGCTATTCTGCTGTGTTCTGCATTGTAGACATTGTCTTCTGAAAGCCACAACAGCTTCTCAACTTCCCTCAGGACAGAAGACAGAAGAGAAGTGAAAAGTTCTTGTGGTGCTGCATCCTGAATTTCATCGTTTTCATCTCGAGCTTCAATCCCCCACCCGCAGCTAGTTGTTGTAGATCAGTCTCCACCTCTTCAAATCCAACTTGTTTTCCAAGAGCGACACAATGTTGTTTGATTGCTGGAAGTTCCTCTGAAGGTTCAACACTTTTAAAATCATGAAGAAAATCTGGGAGAAACTTCCTCCAAGCTGCATGCAGGCAGTCCTTACTGACATCACCCCCAGGCCTCTGCAATGATATTAGTAGCATTCTTGATGTTAAAGCTCTTCCAAAATTGAGGAACTCTGCCTTCATTATCCTCCTCAGTAGCTGCAACTAGTTTTCTGAATGTGTGCCTTAGAAATAAGCTTTAAAAGCTGCTATTGCACCCTGGTCCATGGGTTGAATGAGAGTGGTTGGAGTTCAGAGGTAGAAATTGCACTTTGATATTTTCACGTAATAGCCAACAGGAGTTTGAGTTTTTATAAAATTGTTCCCCAATTCACCAAGCACATTAAAGCCAATTCACATTGACAAAACACATGTTATAGGAGAACAACTTGCACTAAAATCTTCAGTTTAATGACCACAGGAAAGATTGAAGGAAAAGACAACCAGAATATGAAAATGACTCATCAGATGTGTGTGTGTAAAGCAGACTAGATGCTCAGAGCTGCCTTTTGTAAAACTGCACAACAGTAATCAAGAAGACATTATGTACCATATATATAAGGGTTGTTTTGGTGCAAAGGTTGCAGTGGGCTTTATAATAAAGAGGTGCCAACTGGCTTTCAAAAGAGCTGTTTTACCCTTAATAGTCAGTATGAACTATGAGCTCAAAGTGTACCTCGCAGATATCCTGCTGCCTCCATGCTGTTCTGATCACATGTAAAGAATAATCAACTGAAGAATGGTCACTTGAGATTACTATTCAACATGTGTAACATCCACAAAAATTAAACCTTTTTGAAGGAAGCCTGTACTCAACACATGTTTCAGGGTATCGTACAGCTAGATGTTTTCTTCAGAACAATAAACAAAATATTGACAGACTTGTCAGCTTCCCCAATGAAAACCTCGAAGATATAATCTGTGTGAGGAGAATCACTTGAATGAATATTGTTGCTATTGCAGTTTTTGTTCGAGATAAGTTTCACGTTGCCCTCGATGAATTTTCCATGTTTTATTTACCTTGTAAGATGCCTTCTATACCAAATGTGTTAGATGGTACAATAGCCTGTTCCTAATAGTTCACAGCAGATTTATGATGCTCTCAAATTCGGGCAAATAGGACAAGGAACTCTTGGCATCTCACTGTCTCTGTTTTGAAAATGCTGCTTAATTTTCTCAACTGTTTTGCAATTATTGGGAACACATTGGATGGAGAATGAGGGTTACTCTGATGAAATTATAATGGATGAGTTTAGTAGAAATGAAATCCAAATTTTAGCAAGCATAAACATCAAGGGCAAGCCTTCTCCCAGTCTATTGACTCACCCTGCAGTCATTTAACAGCCTTAAATCATTCATGGTTTGAAGCCAGAGTTTCATCCGCATTGGAAGGAAAGATGATTTCTAGCCGATCATATAGCTAGATTAGGTTAGATTACTTACAGTGTGGAAACAGGCCCTTTGGCCCAACAAGTCCACACCAACCCATTCCCCTACATTTATCCCTTCGCCTAACACTACGGGCAACTTAGCATGGCCAATTCACCTCACCTGCACATTTTTGGACTGTGGGAGGAAACCAGAGCAGCCGGAGGAAACCCACAGGGAGAATGTGCAAACTTCACACAGTCAGTAGCCTGAGGCAGGAATTGAACCCAGGTCTCTGGCGCTGTGAGGCAGCAGTGCTAACCACAATGCTCTTCTCCAAAAAAGTCCCACTGGGGATGGTGGCCCTGCTGGTTGCCTGAAATGAGCTTCACTGGATTCACATGTAAGGGTAGATCATTACTCTTACCAAGATCAAGCTGGTAGGCCCCAGTTGGGAAGAGAGTTAGGGGATGCTGATATGGACAGAGCAGAGGGAGGGGAAAAACTACTGTGGGAAGATCTTGGGGAGGAACCTCTGACAAACACAGGAAACCCAGTGATCTGTAAATGTAAACTCCCAGCAGCTGTTGGAGGAGGTTCTTTAGTGGCTGTAAATCCCAACCCACAATTTTCACTGTAATTGTTATTGTTAATCTCACAGAAAATGTTACTGGGCGGCACGGTGGCACAGTGGTTAGCACTGCTGCCTCACAGTGCCAGAGACCCGGGTTCAATTCCCGCCTCAGGCGACTGACTGTGTGGAGTTTGCACTTTCTCCCCGTGTCTGCGTGGGTTTCCTCCGGGTGCTCCGATTTCGTCCCACAGTCCAAAGATGTGCAGGTCAGGTGAATTGGCCATGCTAAATTGGTGGACTTGTTGGGCCGAAGGGCCTGTTTCCACACTGTAAGTAATCTAATCTAATCTAATGTTACCAAGTTAAGGAACATGTCAATTAATAGTTAAGCAATAATTTCCATCTGAAAGTGCCTGAAATAACATATTTTTCTTTTCAAGTGATTAAGTACTACGAATACAGGCCCAAACTTCGAAATGAAGCTCAAGTTGATATTGGTAAAGAGATTCTTCATGAGTGAAATGTTAACATGAAAGAGTGAATATCTTTAAAATTAGAGTCTGCTGAGTATTACGATATGACATTGCAATGAAGTATTTTGCCACAAATTACTGAATGAAGTTGACCCATGATTATATCTCAGGTATACTAAATTACAACAATTGATCCAGCAATTAATTCTGTGTTGTGATTGATCACCTCTGACTGCATTAGGAATGGAAACAGATTACAAGTATTTTGGAGAAGGGGCTGTTTTTCTGATGGTGCTGTATATTGAAATCTTTGTAACTATGGATTATGAGATCTTTTGTGCCATGTTTCTACCATTTTCTAGAGTCTTGTCACATAATCTAGGATGGCACTTTAATGCAGTACTATGCCATGGCATTAATTAAAGAAGAGCAGTGATATTTCTCAGTATCCTGGTTAATGTTTATACCTTCACCAACGTCACTAAGGTGAATTATCCAGTCATCAATCTCATTGCTGCTTGTGTGACAATGGTTTAGATTTTGAATCAGATAACAACTTCTGAAGTCTGCACAGTTACATTTGAAAGTTGACGGCCAGAGACTGAGAAACACTGGTACCTTGCCAATATAGCAAATGCATAAATGTGAAACATTTTACATTAGTTACATACCAAGCATCCGGAAAAAAAAATTGCAGTGATGCATTTAGCATAAGTGAATTTTTAATTGTATGTGAACTATTAATTACAACTAAACAACTTGTCTGGCACTGCAAGTTTAATTTTAGAAGCTCAAAATCATATTCCTTCAGAATTCCATTATTGTCAAAGACTTTCTTCCTATTACTTTTATACTGCTTAGTTCCATCTATTTTCCCTTATTTCTTTTCTATACCTGATCTTGGTAAGTAATTAACTATTCTAATTTACATCTGGTTTAGATCCGACATTTTCAATTGCATGTAGGACTGTGGTCAGATAGGACTGTGCATGAAAAATTGTCCACTTGGACAATGTATTAGCTTTCTAGCTTGTCTGGAATATACTGAAACTTGGAAAAACTGGGTTTTAGGCAGAATAATCACTTGTACACCTTCAATTACCACACTGTGAAGCTCATTAAAGAGCTTGTTAGCTGGCTGGAGTGGGCAGGATCACATTTCCAATGTTAATAAGGAGATAAGTGAACCATTTGAGGCATGTAAATGTGCAGTTGTCAGAAGCACAGTTGGGAGCCATTATTCATTGTGACCGATGATATGTTCAATTACTCAGTGTTTGATTGTGTGATTCTGTGTCCCGTGACTGATAGTCAAACCTGGGTGTAGAGGTGGAGAAACAGAAACTAAACTGAAAGCTGTAAAGCATGAAAGCACAAACATTTTAAAGCATTGAATAAAATTTCTGCTCAGACAAAGAAACTGCCGTCATCTCTGCAAATTTCCAAGGCAAGAAGACAGAATATCCGGTGTGGCAAAATCTTGCATAAAAAGGGCTGAGCAGCTCATGCACATCCCCTGTAGAGAATGCTGATTTGTATATTGCCACTGAGAAACCCTCAAAAGATCAGTGGATAGTTGTCAGCATGAACAATGGTGAGTACTATTCCTTTGACACAGATCACAAAATCCAGGCCAATATGTACACATTGGTTGCTGGGTTTCCCTATACTGATGCTGAAGCGTGGCTCCCCAAATTGGTGACTGGAACTTCAATTAGGAATGTGAAGTGAAATTTTGGAGTCGCCAGTTTCGATACAGCGATGGATAACCACCTGTCCCCCTCTGAGATCATTGGCATTTTGAAATTCTGCAGCTGTTCATTGCAAAAGTCTGGAAAAGCTTGACCATATTGATGTATGTCATTCTCAAGGAATATAATGACATCCTCTATCTCTATAATTTTGTAGTTAGGAAGGGACTGGGTCTTCATGCATAGAAGTTGAAGAAAAAGAGGGGAATATAGACACTTTTCCCCCATTCACAAGACAGGTCAGGAGACAGAAGACAAGGATAGGACAGCCTATTAGCAGTGGTATGTGACATCAGGTAGGGAGTCATGAAGAACTGGTTGTGTTGGTGAGGATGCAGCCTGTACCGTGAGTTACGAATGTTCCTGATGGGACTCTGCATTGCATATAACCATTATTCACACTGTAGCAAATGGGAAATTGTTTCAGGAAAGGATATTTACAAACCTTCAGATGCAAATAAAAGAAGAAAGAGTCCATACGCATACCAACACACAGAACATTTATCGATTGCTTCTTTATGATGTGGGCCGTGCCTTCTTGTATTAGTGATAAGCAACATAGTAAGGTGAACTTGAAAACCTCCAACAGGTGAGTCTACAGCTTAAACTAAAACTTCTAATTATATTCTAATGATAACATCCTCTTGCTGAACTGCACATAGCACTGATCATGTCGTTTCAGCCTGGACCTTGGTTCATTCCAATATTAAGCTCTTAAAGCTCTCAAACATTACCTCTTTTTATCCCAGAATGTAATTATGTGTCCAAAACACATATGTATCAATAAAGTTGCAAAACTATTTACATAGTGACAAGAAAGAATGGAAATTTGAAATTGTTTAAGACTCTTGAGAAGCTATGCATCACATTGGTGGTTTGACAATTCTTCTGGATCTTGTGATTGCCCAGAAAATTGGACTTCACACTTTGTTGTTCTTGGTACACTGGCATGTTGAAATCCTGTGTATTGTTAGTGTTCTGATTTTCATCTAAGCTTCTTATTATCTAAGCTTCTTTTTGTGTGTCTTTTGTGCACAATTTGAGTATTTCATAGTTCTTGGAGTTGGCTACTGTTTCTCCTCAATGTTGCTCAATTTAATGTTGTGATTTTATAGGATTTAGGATTGCTGCACATGTCAGAAATTTCTGTGCGTAGATTCCCTATGACGTACATGCAGATTAGATGGCCCTGAACCTGCATGGTACCATTTTTATTCACTCATGTTTTATTTTGAGAAGCTTGTCCTGTGTCTCTGAGGATGTGGACAGTTGATGTAGCAACTTTGTCTTAACCTCTATTTCAACACAATCTTTGATGATGATGATGGTAAGCCCATGTACAAAGATTTTGGCATTAGCCGTGCAGTATACACGAAAGACATACCCTGATATTTTTACTATAAATCTTTGTAGTCTAGATGGTGTACTTGTCAGTACTTTGTAACATTTTCAAAGTTTTCCCAATCAGTTTCCACAATGAGTTGCTTCCTGAACAGGTATGTATGGAATCTTGTGATATCAAATACTTGTGGAACTGTTTCACATTCAGTCTTGGAATAGGATTGCACTCACAACAGACCAGTGGAACCAAATGCTATCAGTTTACCATTTTGAATGATGCTTTCTTCTAGCCCTTTCTGAGACACCTCAACTTCTAGGATCTTTATCTTTGTTGGGTAGCATTCGTAACAAACTAGATGAATCAATGGCACAAATCATCGTGAGTGATTATGATGTGGTAGGCATCACAGAGACGTGGTTGCAAGGGGTTCAGGACTGGCAGTTAAGCATTCAAGGATTTACCTATCAAAGGGACGTGGAGGTGGGCAGAGGGGGCGGGATTGCCTTGTTACTTAAGAATGAAATTAAATCTATGGCACTTAATGGCAGAGGGTCAGATGATGTGGTGCCTGTGTGGGTAGAGTTGAGGAACCACAAAGGCAAAAAAAAACATAATGGGAGTAATGTACAGACTTCCTAGCAGTGGTCAGGACCAGGGACCCAAGATGTACTGGGAAACAGATAGGGTATGTCAGAAAGGCAAGGTCATGGTGATCGTCACTTCAATATGCAGACGGACTGGGTGAATAATGTTGCTGGTGGATCCAAAGAAAGGGAATTCGTGGAATGCCTACAGAATGGCTTTTTGAAATAGCTTGTGATTGAGCCCACAAGGGAGTAGGCTATTCTGGACTTACTGCTGTGTAATGAGGCAGACTTTATAAAAGATCTTAAAGTAGGGGAACACTTAGGAGGCAGCAATTATAATATGGTAGAATTTGGTCTGCAGTTTGAAAGAGAGAAGGCAAAATCAGATATAATGGTGTTACAGTTAAATAAAGGTAATTACAGGGGCATGAGAGAGGAACTGACAAAAATTGACTGGAAGCAGAGCCTAGTAGGGTATACAGTAGAGCAACAATGGCTGGAGTTTCTGAGTGTAATTAAGGATACAGTACAGATGTTCATCCCAAAATAAAAAAAGATTATCCAGGGGTTGGGGGGAAGGGATTAGACACCCATGGCTGACCAAAGAAGTCAGGAAATATATCAAAGATAAAGAGAGAGCCGATAAAGTAGCCAAGAGCACTGGGAAATCAGAAGATTGGGAAGACTACAAAAACAAACAGAGGAAAACAAAGACAGAAATAAGGAAGGAGAGGATCAAATATGAAGGTAGGCTTGCCAGTAATATTAGAAATGATAGTAAAAACTTCTGTCAATACATAAGAAACAAATGAGAGGCAAAAGTAGACATTGGGCCACTCCAAATTGATGCAGGAAGGCTAGTGCTGGGAGATAAGGAAATAGCTGAAGAACTTAATAAGTCCTTTGTATCAGTCTTCACAGTGGAAGACAGGAGTAATATCCTAACAATTAAGGAGAGTCAGGGGGCAGAGTTGAGTAAGGTAGCCATTTCAAAAGAGAAAGTGCTAGAAAAGCTAAAGGGTCTAAAAATTGATAAATCTCTTGGCCCCATCCTCAGATGGGTTACATCCTAAAGTTCTGAGGGAGGTGGCTGAGGAAATAGTGGAGTCGTTGGTTGTGAGTTTTCAAAAGTCACTGGAGTCAGGGCAAGTCCCAGATGATTGGAAAATCACTGTTGTAACCCCCTTGTTCAAGAAAGGATCATAGCAAAAGATGGAAAATTAAAGGTCCATTAGCCTAACCTCGGTTCTTGGCAAAATTCTAGAATCCATCATTAAGGATGAGATTTCTAAATTCTTGAAGTGCAGGGTCGGATTAGAACAAGTCAGCATGGATTTAGTATAAAGTTAAAAATCACACAACACCAAGTTATAGTCCAAAAGGTTTAATTGGAAGCACTAGCTTTCGGAGAACTGCTCCTTCATCAGGTGGTTGTAGAGTACACAATTGTGAGACACAGAATTTATTGCAAAAGTTTACACTGTGATGCAGCTGGAATTATACATTGAAAAATACCTTGATTATTTGTTAAGCTAGTGCTTCCAATTAAACATGTTGGACTATAAACTGGTGTTGTGTGGTTTTTAACTTTATATACCCCAGTCCAACACCAGCATTTCCAAATCATGGATTTAGTAAGGGGAGGTCATGCCTAACCAATCTGTTAGAATTCTTTGAAGAGGTAACAAGTAGGTTAGACCAAGGAAACCCAGTGGATTTTATCTATCTAGACTTCCAAAAGGCCTTTGATAAGGTGCCTCATGGGTCGCTGCTGAGCAAGGTGAGGGCCCATGGTGTTCGAGGTGAGCTACTGGTATGGATTGAGGATTGGTTGTCTGACAAAAGGCAGAGAGTTGGGATAAAAGGTTATTTTCAGAATGGCAGCTGGTGACAAGTGGTCTCCCACAGGGTTTAGTCTTGGGGCTGCAGCTGTTCACTTTATACATTAATGATCTGGATGAAGGGACTGGGGGCATTCTGGCGAGGTTTGCCGATGATATGAAGTTAGGCAGACAGGCAGATAGAACTGAGGATGTCGGGAGGCCGCAGAAAGATTTAGACAGTTTAGGAGAGTGGTCCAGGAAATGGCTGATGAAATTCAATGTGAGCAAATGTGAGGTCTTGCACTTTGGAGAAAAGAATACAGGCATGGACAATTTTCTAAACGGTGAGAAAATTCATAAAACCAAAGTACGAAGGGATCTGGGAGTGCTAGTCCAGAATTATGTAAATGTTAACTTGCAGGTTGAGTCTGTGATTAAGAAAGCCAATGTAATGTTGTCATTTATCTCATAGAGGGTTGGAATATAAAAGCAGCGATGTGCTTCTAAGATTTTATAAAGCTCTAGTTCGGCCCCGTTTAGAATACTGTGTCCAATTTTAAGCACCACACCTCAGGAATGACGTACTGACACTGGAGTGTGTCCAGCGGAGATTCACACGGATGATCCCTGGAATGGTAGGCCTAACATACAAAGAACAGCTGAGGATCCTGGAATTGTGTTGATTAGAATTTAGACGTTGAGGGGAGATCTGTTAGAAACTTACAAGATAATGCATGGCTTAGAAAGGTTGGATGCTGGAAAGTTGTTTCTGTTAGGCAGAGTGACTAGAACCTTTGAGTGCAGCCTTAGAATTATAGGGGGTAAATTTAAAACGGAAATGAGGAGACATTTCTTCCGACAGAGAGTGATGGGCCTGTGGAATTCATTACCATGGAGCGCAGTGGAGGCCGGGATGTTAATTGTCTTCAGAGATGATAGATTTTTGATCTTGAAAGGAATTAAGAGCTCCGGGGAGAATGCGAGTAAGTGCAGTTGAAATGCCCATCAGCCATGATTAAACGGCAGAGTGGACTTGATGGGTCAAATGGATTTACTTCCACTCCTATGTCTATGGGTCGTAGCATAATAAGATATAGGTTTTTGGTGACATGTGAGTGAATCAAACACATGATCATGGTTATAAAAACAAATAATTGTAGTTGCTGAACATTTGAAGCACAATCAGAAAGTGATTAGATTAGATTAGATTAGATTAGATTACAGTGTGGAAACAGGCCCTTCGGCCCAACAAGTCCACACCGACCCGCCGAAGCGAAACCCACCCATACCCCTACATTTACCCCTTACCTAACACTACGGGCAATTTAGTATGACCAATTCACCTAACCTGCACATCTTTGTGACTGTGGGAGGAAACCGGAGCACCCGGAGGAAACCCACGCAGACACGGGGAGAACGTGCAAACTCCACACAGTCAGTCGCCTGAGTCGGGAATTGAACCCGGGTCTCTGGCGCTGCGAGGCAGCAGTGCTAACCACTGTGCCACCGTGCCCAGCACGTCTAGTGAAGAGTCAGTGGACTCGAAACATCAACTTATATTTCTCTCTCTGCAGATGTTGCTGGATTTAGGATTTTGATTTGTAGGATATTTGGAATAACTCTTGTGTTGACTTTGAACTTATGCATGTGGGAGAACTAGCTATTTGAATACAGAACTGACTCAAAGGTAGAAGACAGAGGGTGGTGGTGGAGGGTTGTTTTTCAGACTGGAGGCCTGTGACCAGTGGAGTGCCACAAGGATTGGTGCTGGGCCCTCTACTTTTTGTCATTTACATAAATGATTTGGATGCGAGCATAGGAGATACAGTTAGTAAGTTTGCAGATGACACCAAAATTGGAGGTGTAGTGGACAGCGAAGAGGGTTACCTCAGATTACAACAAGATCTGGACCAGATGGGCCAATGGGCTGAGAAGTGGCAGATGGAGTTT
>NC_057715.1:71667584-71695571 GCF_004010195.1 Chiloscyllium plagiosum
CAGAGTGTGGTACGTGTATAGAATGAGCTGCCAGAGGATGTGGTGGAGGCTAGTACAATTGCAACATTTAAGAGACATTTGGATGGGTATATGAATAGAAAGGGTTGGGAGGGATATGGGCCGGGTGCTGGCAGGTGGGACTAGATTGGGTTGGGATATCTGGTCGGCATGGACGGGTTGGACCGAAGGGTCTGTTTCCATGCTGTACATCTCTATGACGCTATGTCTTTACCAATTTTTTTCAGGCAAGAGATACTAATAGTAGCAAAGATTTTTAGTTGTTCTATTTCATCCACGCAACATGTCACATTCACAATGTAGAAGGTTTGTTTGTCATCCTGTTGAAGGGCCTTCTATTCTGAATAGTTTTGCTCCCAACTTAATTTATATGGCTTGTGTTTATGCAGGTTTCTGGCTCCTCTCCTGTTCCTCCCAGATGATGCACATTTTATGTGCATTTGATGCAGTTGATGCATTCTATTATAGCCTTTACTTACATCTTTCGAACTATATTTCTTGCAAAGGCAAGATAAAAAATTAAAACAACACCACTTTTAAAAGGGAGAGAAACAGACAAAGGAAGCACATGGCGAGGTCAGTGCAGGAGAGAGAGAGAGAGAAAGAAACCCACATTGCTAACTGACACATCAGTGAACCTGCACAGTTACTGCCTTTGCTATTTCAATTCATGTAACACTGGACATCGGAGTGCATCTGGGAAAGTCAACAAACAATGAAATTCACAACTGATCTTGGAGGGACATGTCGGGGAGAGGTCACAGCTCAGAAATAGATAAGTGAACATTTAAGTGTGGCCTTACAGTAAGTCTGCAGTGGTGAGTAGAGTGGGTTCTTCCTTGATAATATGTTTTATTGAGATATATCTCTTGATTAAACTTAAAATATAAGCCAGAAGTATTAATTTTACCTGAGCAGTGTTTTGTAGAGGAATAAGATGGTGGTATTTTCTGGGTCTATATATTGTGAAGGAACAAAATGGCCTTTAGTAGAGTGATATGCTCTTCTTGTCAGATGTGGGAGTTTAGGGAGACTTTACAGGTTATTGAGAATTATATCTGCAATCAATGCCGTTGGCTGCGAATCCTATCAGATTGAATGGATCAGTTGGTGAGACAGAGCAATGAAGCATTTACAAGAGCAAGGGGGTGTGATGATGGCAGTTATAGGAAGGGAGAAACATTGGAGATACAGTCAGATAGATAACTCCAGGAAAGTAGGAGAGGTAGGCAGGTAGTGCAGATCCTTAGTGTAGATTCTATGACTATCCCCATTTCAAACAATTGATAGATTCTCACAGGAACGTAGAACGAACAGCCCAAGTTTCTGGTATTGAGACTGGCTCTAATTCAATGAGGGGTACGTTGGGGTCAAAGAGATCAATTGTGTTAGGTGACTCTCTAGTCCAATGTAGAGATAGATGTTTCTGTGGCCATTCGTAAAAAAAATCAGAATGGTGTGTTGCTTCCCTGGTGCCAAGATCAAGGATGTCTCAGAGACATGCAGAATTTTCTCAAGGAGGAGAGGGGCCGGCCAGCAGGAGGTCATTGTACACATTGGAACCAACGACATAAGAAGGGAAAAGATTGGGATTCTGAAGGTAGATTACAGAAAGTTCGGCAGGAATTTAAAAAGGAGGTTCTCGAGAGTAGTAATATCTGAATTACTCCTGGTGCAACGAGCTAGTGAGGGCAGGAATAGAAGGATAGACAAGATGAATGCATGGCTGAGGAGCTGATGTATGGGAGAAGGATTCATATTATTGGATCATTGGAAGCTCCTTTGAGGTAGAAGTGACCTGTACAAGAAGGACGGATTGCACCTAAATTAGAAGGGGACTAATATACTGGCAGGGAGATTTGCTATAGCTGCTTGGGAGGATTTAAACTAGTAAGGTGGGGGGGGGGGGGGGGTGACCAGAGGAGATAGTGAGGAAAGATATAAATCTGTGACTGGTAGTTGAGAACAGAAGCGACTCAAACAGTCAGGGCAGGCAAGGAAAAAGCAAAGAACAAGGTAGGGCTGATAAATTAAACTGCATTTATTTCAATGCATGGGGCCTAACAGGGAAAGCAGATGAACTCAGGGCATGGTTAGGAACATGGGACTGGGATATCATAGCAATTACAGAAACATGGCTCAGGGATGGGCAGGAGTGGCAGCTTAATGTTCCAGGATACAAATGCTTTAGGAAGGATAGAAAGGGAGGCAAGAGAGGAGGGGAGTGGCGTTTTTGATAAGGGATAGCATTACAGCTGTGCTGAGGAAGGATATTCCCAGAAGTACATCCAAGGAAGTTATTTGGGTGGAACCAAAAATTAAGAAAGCAATGATCACCTTATTGGGATTGTATTATAGACCCCCTAATACTCAGAGGGAAATTGAGAAACAAATTTGTTAGGAGATCTCAGCTATCTATAAGAATAATAGGGTGGTTATGGTAGGGGATTTTAACTTTCCAAATACAGGCTGGGACTGCCATAGTGTTAAGGGTCTAGATGGAAAGGAATTTGTTAAGTGTGTGCAAAAAAAAAATCTGATTCAGTATGTGGATGTACCTACTAGAAAAGGTGCAAAACTTGACCTATTCTTGGGAAATAAGGCAGGACAGGTGACTAAGGTACCAGTAGGGGAGCACTTTGGGGCCAGTGACCATAATTCTACTAGTTTTAAAATAGTAATGGAAAAGGATAGACCAGATCTAAAAGTTGAAGTTCCAAATTGGAGAAAGACCAGTTTTGCCAGTATTAGGCAAAAACTTTCAAAAGCTGATTTTTGGGGGCAGATTTTTGCAGGTAAAGGGTTGGCTGGAAAATGGGAAGCCTTCAGAAATGAAATAACAAGAGTCCAGAGAAAGTATATTCCAGAAAGGCTGGTAGGTATAGGGAATGCTGGATGACTAAAGAAACTGAGGCTTTGGTTAAAGCAGGAAGGAAGCATATGTCAGTTATAGACAGGATAGATCGAGCGAATTCTTAGAAGAGTATAAAGGCTAGCGGTGGTGGTGGAAGCAGAGTAATTAGGGACATTTAAGCGACTGCTGGACAGGCACATTGAGACCAGTGAGTTGAGGGGTGCGTAGGTTAAGTTATTATATTTTACATTAGGATTAAACCTCGGCACAACGTCACGGGCAAAAGGGCCTGTTCTATGCTGTACTTTTCTATGTTCTATGTTCTAAATATACTTAAAAAGGAAATCAGGAGGGCAAAAAGGGGACATGAGATAGCTTTGGAAAATAGGGTTAAGGAGAATCCAAAGGGTTTTTACAAATACATTAAGGACAAAAGGGCAACTAAGAAGAGAAGAGGGCCCCTCAAAGATCAGCAAGGCGACCTTTGTGTGGAGCTGCAGAAAATGGGGGAGATACTAAACGAGTACTTTGCATCAGTGTTTACTGTGGAAAAGGACATGGAAGATATAGAATGTAGGGAAATAGATGGTGACATCTTGAAAAATGTCCATATTACAGAGGAGGAAGTGCTGGATATCTTGAAACGCATAAAAGTAGATAAATCCCCAGGACCTGATCAGGTGTACCCTAGAACTCTGTGGGAAGCTAGGGAAGTGTATGCTGGACCTCTTACTGAGATATTTGTATCATTGATAGTCACAGGTGAGATGCCAGAAGACTGGAGGTTGGCTAACGTGGTGCCACTGTTTAAAAAAAGTGGTAAGGACAAGCCAGGGGACTATACACCAGTGAGCCTGATGTTGGTGGTAGGAATCCTGAGGGACAGGATGTATTTTGAAAGGCAAGGACTGATTAGGGATAGTCAACATGGCTTTGTGTGTGGGAAATCATATCTCACAAACTTGATTGAGTTTTTAGAAGAAGTAACAAAGAGGATTGATGAGGGCAGAGTGGTAGATGTGATCTATTTGGACTTCAGTAAGGCATTCGAAAGATCCCCCGTGGGAGATTGGTTAGCAAGGTTAGATCTCATGGAATACAGGGAGAACTAGCTATTTGGATATAGAACTGGCTCAAAGATAGAAGACAGAGGATGGTGGTGGTGGGTTGTTTTTCAGACTGGAGGCCTGTGATCAGTGGAGTGCCACAAGGATTGGTGCTGGGTCCACTACTTTTCATCATTTATATAAATGTTTTGGATGCGAGCGTAAGAGATATAGTTAGTACGTTTTGCAGATGATAGCATAATTAGAGATGTAGTGGTCAGTGAAGAAGGTTACCTCAGATTACAACAGGATCTTGACCAGATGGGCCGATGGGTTGAGAAGTGGCAGATGGAGTTTAATTTGGTTAAATGCAAGGTCTTGCATTTTGGGAAAGCAAATCTTAGCGGGACGTATACACTTAGTGGTAAGGTCCTAGGGAGTGTTGCTGAACAAAGAGACCTTGGAGCGCAGGTTCATAGCTCCTTGAAAGTGGAGTCGCAGGTAGATAGGATAGTGAAGAAGGCTTTTGGTATGCTTTCCTTTATTGGTCAGAGTATTGAGTACAGTAGTTGGGAGGTCATGTTGCGGCTGTACAGGACATTGGTTAGGCCACTGTTGGAATATTGCATGCAATTCTGGTCTCCTTCCTGTTGGAAAGATGTTGTGAAACTTGAAAGGGTTCAGAAAAGATTGACAAGGATGTTGCCAGGGTTGGAGGATTAGAGTTACAGGGAGAGGCTGAACAGGCTGGGGCTGTTTTCCCTGGAGCTTCGGAGGCTGAGGGGTGACCTTATAGAGGTTTACAAAATCATGAGGGGCATGGATAGGATAAATAGACAAAGTCTTTTCCCTGCAGTGCGGGGGGGACCAGAACTAGAAGGCAAAGGTTTAGGGTTAGAGGGGAAAGATATAAAAGAGACCTAAGGGGCAACCTTTTCACGCAGAGGGTGGTTCATGTATGGAATGAACTGGTGGACGCTAGTGCAATTGCAACATTTAAAAGGCGTCTGGATGGGTATATGAATAGGAAGGGTTGGGAGGGATATGGGTCAGGTGCTGGGAGGTGGAACTAGATTGGGTTGGGATATCTGGTCGGCATGGACAAGTTGGACTGAAGGGTCTGTTTCCATGCTGTACATCTCTATGACTCTATGACTCTCAGCCTAATGACCTTTTGCACTGCAATGATCTCCTTACACAGATCTGGGAATGCAGGACAGCTTCAGATTGGCTGCAACAGACGACATTTCAAATACAGTTTCCTTGCCTTCTGTGTCTTAATGCATCTGTACTGAGAATTGCACCTGATATTTCTTGTCTGACTACAATGGAACATATTTTCTGTCGTCTTTTAACAGTGTGCCAATCTCGTGACTTTTCTTTTTTCTCCACAAAGTCATTTTGGAAAGCTTCGATGGATGTTGAAGTTATAACCAGCTCTGTTATCCACTGAAACAGTTCAGTTTCTGAAAAATCACAGTCCTTGCCGCTGTCATGACACCTACTGGCAAGCAGATCAATTAATTCCTCTGCTTGCTGCTTGGAAAACATCACATCCAGATGGTAAATTATAAAGTTTTATTTTAGACAAAGCTGTTTTTCAGCATTTCTCATAGATTTGTTTGATCATTCTGGTTTTCTTTAGACATCACAACTTCCAGACCTACCTTTATTGCTGTGTGAAAAAGATTTTTCTTATATCTCATTTGCTTCTTTAGGAAAGAGTTTAAATCAGTGTGCTCTTATTCTCAATCATTTTAGGATTGGGAATATTTTCTCCCTACCTAGCTTATCCAAACTTATGATTTTGAAAAGTTCTATCAAATTACCCCTCAGCCTTCCTCTCTCCAAATAAACAGGCCCAACTTCTACAATCTGTCTTTGTAACTGAAGTTTATCATCCTTGGAGCCATTTTTGCAAACATTCTCTCCAATGCATTCACATCCTTCCTGTCGTGTGGAGCTCAGAGCTACACACAGTTCAGGTCTTAACACGGCCTTATGCAGGTTAAACATAACTCCCTTTTGTACTCTATGCCCCTGTTGATGAAGGTTGGAGTCTGTATTCGACAGCTCTCCACCTGTCCTGACACCTCTAAAAACGTATGTAAAATACACTTAGTTCTCTCTGTTTCTGCACATCATTTGGAGAAGTGCCATTTGTTTTATGTTGTCTTTCCATACTTTCTTTTTGCCCACTCCACCAACTTGTCCTCTTGAATTTCTCACTGCCTTCCTTACAGCTTGCAATAATTCCATGTTTAGTATCATCTGAGAACTGTAAAATTGCCTTCTGTACACAATAAAAAGCAATGATTCCTAGGGAATTCCATGACAATACACCTTCTCTCTCAATGTCAGCAAAACTAAAAAACTGATTATTGACTTCAGAAAGAAAGGAAGAGAACATGCCCCCATCAATGTCAATGGAGCGGAGTTTAGATTAGATTCCCCACAGTCTGGAAACAAGTCCTTCGGCTCAACAAGTCCACACCAACCCTCCAAGAGTAACTCACCCAGACTGTATACTTACCCCTGACTAATGCACCTAACAATATGGGCAATTTAGCATGGCCAATTCACAAAACCTGCATATCTTTGGATTGTGGGAGGAAACCGGAGCACCCGGAGGAAACCTACCCAGGCATGGGGAGAATGTGCAAATGCCACATAGACAATCACCCGAGGCTGGAATCGAATCCAGGTCTCTGGCACTGTGAGGCAGCAGTGCTAACCACTGAGCCACTGTGCCACCCAAGGGTTGACAGTGACAAGTTCCAAAGAGTGATGATAACTGACAATTCGTCCTATGCTTCTTACGTAGATGTGATGGTCAAGAAGGCACAACAGCAGCTTTTCTTCCTCAGGTGGCTCAGGAAATTCGGCATGTCCAAAAGGACCCTCACCAACTTCTATAGATGCACCATAGAAAGCATTCTATGGCCTGGTATGGCAACTGCTTTTGTTATGCCAGGCTACTCAAAACATTCTTAAGCAGGCAGCCCAAATCATAACTTTGCAATTTGTTTCATAACTGTACAGTGAAAATTATCTGGAGTAAGTTTTAAAACAGACACAAATTTATTCACAAGATTACACAATGAACCACAAAGAACAGACTAAAGAACCACCTCA
The DNA here is from genome assembly GCF_004010195.1 of Chiloscyllium plagiosum. Taxonomy (NCBI): domain Eukaryota; kingdom Metazoa; phylum Chordata; class Chondrichthyes; order Orectolobiformes; family Hemiscylliidae; genus Chiloscyllium; species Chiloscyllium plagiosum. Next base: position 71,674,638 of record NC_057715.1, read on the forward strand.
GAACTCACTCTGTCCAAACTAGACTTAATTATGCTGTTCCGAATCTACACAATAGTCCCAATAAGCAAACCCTCTTAAAGACCAGTAAAAAAAAAATGAACAGATGGTTACAAGTTGAAGTTAGAAGGGAAGAAAGAGAGAGAGCCTTTTCACACAGTCCACTGCTGAACTTCCAACTAGTTGAACTAAACTGCTCAGCTCGAGAACTGACCACTCCCCTTTCATTATACAGGTCACTTCTAATACATGACAACTTTGGCCTGAAGTCTCATCTATTTACACATAAACAAAAAGGCCTCCCAATACCCTATAATCTCTGTACCAAACCAGACTAATCAGCACTAAGAGTGGTTTATTACCCCTCTGAAAGAAAAACGAAGGACATGGTATCCTTGAGAAAGGGAACAGCTTTTAGAAAAAAGAAACCAACTTTGTGACACCTTCCCCTTTAAATAAAAGAACCATCAATTACCAAAAGATGACTTCACTTTTAAAAACCTTCAAAAACCTGGTCAGTAGTCTAAATCACACACATACACTATACTAGCTATAAACATACACCACCGCATGCAAATTCAGGCCGCGGCACACCATCAATTGAAGACTTCCGTATCTCATTCAAGTCTTGATAACGCATCAGCAAAGACGTTTTGGCGACCTGCCACATGCACAATTGTCACATTGAATGGCTGCAACAACAAGCTCCATCTAAACAATCTGGCATTTTAGTCCTTAATTTTTTCCGCCAATGTCAAAGGGTTGAGATCAGTGTCTATGATTGTCTCAGATGCATTGCTGATAATATAAACACTGAAATGTTGTAATGCCAACACCAAGCTTAAATTCTCTTTCTCCACCATTCAATATTTCTGTTGATGAATGTTCAACTTGCTGGAAAAATTCCCAATGGGTCTTTCTATTCCCTTGTCATTCTCCTGCAGAAGCATCACACCGACACCCACATCACTGGTATTGATAGGCACCTTGAAAGGCTTTCTGTAATCCAGGGTGGTTAATACTGGGCAGTGATTAACACAGATTTTAGGCTGTCAAATGCCTTTTGACAGTCTGCTGTCCATTGAAACCTCTTGCCCTTTTTCAATAATTCGGTGAATGGAGCTGCCACACTGCTAAAGATCGGCACAAATCTTCGATAAAATCCAATCAATACCAAGAACTATAGTATTGCCTTTTATGTCGAAGGTGTGGGAAATTCCCCAATTACTTTCATTTTCGCATTCTGTGGTGGCATTTGTCCATGTCCAATAACATGGCCCAGACTTGGGCTTTCAAAAACTCACTTTTAGCTAGGTTTACCACCAAGCCTGCCTTCTGAGGTCAATTGAGCAAGGCCAATAAATGCTGTAAATGTTCCTTCCATGAGTGACTAAGAATCACCAGGTCATCAGTATATACCACACAGTTGGGTAATCTGGCAATGACCATATCAGTCAGTCTCTGAAATGTGGCTGGAGTGTTTTTCATACCAAATGGTTTGACTTTCAACTGATACAGTCCATTTGGTGTTACAAAAGCCAAAATTGCCTTTGCTTTCTCTGACAGAGGTACTTACCCACTAGCCTCTGAGCAAGTCCAACTTAGAAATGTAAGCTACTTGTCCCACTTTTTTGACACAGTCCTCCAACCATGGAATTGGATATGCATTAGTCTTTGTAATTGACTTTGTAGTTGACTTTGCGATAGCCCACACATAACTATTGCGTACCATCTGGCTTTGGCACCTTGACTATAGGTGAGCTTGAGTCACTGTAACTCACTTTGATTATGCCATCTTGGAGTGTGCGTTCTATCTCCATCTGAACCTGTGTCAACTTTAGATGGTTATGCCTATAAGGATGTTGCTTAATTGGAACAGCATCTCCTATCTCTACATCATGCACAATTAGATTAGTACTTCCCAGTTTATTTCCACATATCTCCCCATGTGATAGTAATAACTCTTTCAGGTGATTTTGATTTTCTTTGGGAAAGTAACTCAATAATTTATCCCAATTTTTGACAACTTCCTCATTGTCCAATTTGATTTGAGGAATGTCCAATTCAGAATCCTCTGAACTTGGATCTTCCTTCTGTGCTGTAGTCATTAACACCATCTCCTCTTGCTTTCCTTCCCTATCAAAATATCTTTTGAGCATATTCACATGACACTCTGTGAGATTTCTTCCTGTCTGGAGTCCTTATCAAGTAGTTCACCTCACTCAATTTCTTCTTGATAAGGTCCAATAAAACTTGCTTTGAAAGGCTCACCTGTTACTGGAAGTATCACCAATACCTTATCCCCAATTGCAAAATTGTGAATTTATGATTTCTTACCCGCTTCCTGGTTTACTGTATGCTGTGATACTTTTAAATGCTGTCTAGCCAACTCTCCAGCTCTATTTGATCATTCTCTAAAATATGACACATAGTCCAAATGGGTGTGTCTGAATTCTGACTTATTAATTCTCCTTAATCAATTTTAATGGTCCTCTTACTTCATGCCCAAAACTTAATTCAAATGGACTGAAATTGGTTGATTCATTTGGTGCATCGCTGATCACAAAATGTACAAACACAATTCCCTTATCCCAATCATCTGGATAATCCTGACCATAAGCCCTTCACATGGTCTTTATCGTTTGATGCCATCTCTTCAGCGCTCCCTATGTATGCAGTAGATTTGAATTGCTTTATTTCCAAGTTATCCAAACCTCTTTGAATAGTTTGGATGTGAAGTTTGACCTTTGATCTGACTGGATCTCTATTGGTAATCTATATCTAGTAAAATATTTAAGTAATTCTTTGACAACACTTTTAGCTGTGATGTTGCGTAATAGGATTGCCTCTGGAAAGATGGTTGACACATCCATTATTGTTAATAAGTTATTTATTCCCACTTTTTGTTTAAGGTAGGGGTCCTATGCAATCATTCCAGACTCTTGTGAAAGGTTCCTAAAATGCTGGAGTAGTTTTAAAGGTGCATGGTTTGACATGTATGACACCTCTGGCAAAATTCAACTACATCTTTGCATAGTCCAGGCCAGTAAAAACATCTTTGTATTTTAGCCTGTGTTTTCCTCAACCCTAAATGACCTCCAAGTGGTAGCTCATGCGCCACTCGCAGCATCTCCTTTCTATACCCTACTAGCAAAACAATTTGATGAATCTCTGCCTATTTCTGATCTGCTTGAATGTGTGATTGTCTCCATTTCTTCATTAAGACATCACTTGTTAAATAATAACACACAGGGATGCATTCACTTCCCCTCTCTGTAAATGCCTTTTGATATAATTGTTTAAAGTTCTCATCTTTCTGCTGTAATTCAATCAGCTTGGCAGAGCAAAAGATACTTGCAAGTTTACCTATTTGCTCCTGCTCTGTGCCACGTATCTGATCAAAAATGATCTTGGATAACGCTATGTTAGCTTCCTCATCTGTGCCTTTTGTACCATCCTGCTTCAACCTGTGCCTCTGTGATCTTGTGATCACACTATCAGGGAAAGTCCCTGGAAAACCATTCTTCATGTCTTCAGTTGCCTTTGTCTCCACTGGCTTTTCAATAAGGGTAGGCAACACACTTACCTGTGAATCAGCTATATCATTTGCAAGGGAACATTGTATTCCTGGAGCTGAGAGTTTTACCAGTACTCCTACCACAAATTCTCCACTCTTCTCTGGACTCTCTAGCCTCACTTTACATAATTGAGCACTTTTTGTCTCACCATGAATTCCTGTTACTAGTACCTTTTCTGGCTATAGTCCCTTAGGAGTACACATCTCCTCATCATTCAGCATTACAGACTGAGAGGATCCTGTGTCCTTTAATATTGTAACCTCCTTATCTACTGCTCCTGGCCTATGTGAATAAACTTTACCCTTGCATGTATATTTTTTAAGCAGATCTGGCACATCCTCCTTAATCAACCTCTAATCATCTTGTACACTCTGAGGCAACTGTCTAACTTCCCTTGTGCTTTATGTTACTAGTCCAACAAAACTCCCAGGCTTGTCTGGTTTCCTACATCTGGCTTTCTCCTAGCTCACTAACACTGTGATTTTGTGTGGCCCACTTTATTACCATGAAAACACTAGGACTTTTTAACTTCTTTGTCCCCCTCAAGGGTTTTTTTTTACCCTGTGGTAAGTTCTCCTCATGATCTTCACTGAGATCTACCTTTCCCTTTCCACGTGAGGATTTCTCTTTGCCCCAATTTCTATCCTCATGGTCTGAAATTGATTCTGGAAGCCAAACCATGTTTTATGGACCAGCTCAAAATCATCAGCCGTTAACCTTGCCGTTTTAACTCTCTGCTCTTCCACGTGAGTTTGCACTACTTCCTCCTAAGATTACCTACAGCCTTTACCTCCAGCTTTTTAAGCTGACTTTCCTTTTTAATTATCAGTTTTTGAAGTTCAAAAGCTCTCTTTTTCTTTCTCTGCTTTCTCTTTTTCTCTCTCTTCTGCTTTTAATTGTAACTTAAACTGTTTCATTTCCGCTGCCCTTTTCTTATCTCTTGCCTCTAACTCAAGCTGCTTCATTTGCAATTGAATTCTTGTCATCTCTATAGATTTTGATGGTTTCTCCGGCAAGTCTAAATGCTGAGCTACTGCTGTAATTATCTCTGCTTTCCTCACAGAAGCTGGCAGTTACAATTAGCAGACAATTGTAACTAATTCCTGCAGCTTGGTCTTATTCACTTTTTGCAAAACTTCCAAAGTCACTGTATCCAATTCCAGAAATCATTTAGCAACTGAAAGAGCCATTACTATCCCAAGCTTTGTTAACCCAACCAAACCATCACCCAAAATAAAAACACTAGCACCTACCATTTGCTGTTTAAAATCCCTCAAAGAACCCCAATCTGTTATGGACTCGGCCAGACCACTCAAAACTTCTTAAGCAGGCAGCCCAGACCTTGCAATTTGTTTCGGTAAGTGTACAGTGAAGATTACCCAGATTAAGTTAGCGAGATTGACTACCAAGTTTTAAAACAGGCAAGAACTTATTCGCAAGATTACACAATGAAACACAAAGAACAGAATAAAGAACCCCTACAGAACTCACTCTGTCCAAACTACACTTAATTATGCTGTTCCGAATACACAGAACAGTCCCAATTAACAAACCCTTCTAAAGACCAGTAAAAAAATGGAACAGATACTTAGAGGTTGAAATTAGAAGGGGCCTCCTCCACCGCCGCTCCCTCACCACCAGACGCATGGAAGAAGAACGCCTCATCTTCCGCATCTCTCCCCGCTTCAGGCTCTCTGCCTTTATTCCTGATGAAGGGCTTTTGCCCGAAACGTCGATTTTGCCTGTCCTCGGATGCTGCCTGAATTGCTGTGCTCTTCCAGCACCACTGATCCAGAATCTGGTTTCCAGCATCTGCAGTCATTGTTTTTACCAGAAAGAGAGAGAGCCTATTCACGCAGTCCACTGCTGAATTTCCAACTAGATCTGGACTGAACTAAACTGCTCAGCTAAAGAGCTGACCACTCCCCTTTCATTATACAGGTTACTTTTAAAACATGACCACTTTGGCTTGAAGTCTCATTTGTTTACATACAAACAAAAAGGCCTCTCTTTACGCTTTAATCTCTGTATCAAACCAGTCTAATTGGCACTGAGAGCGGTTTATTACCCCTTTGAAAAAAACCTCAAGGACATGGTATCCTCGAGAAAAGAAGCACTTTTAGAAAAAGAGACCAGCTTTGTGACACTCTACCCAGTACCATAAGAACTAAAGAAGGTTGTGTGCACAGCCCAGACCATTATGGAAGCCAACCTCCCATCCCTGGACTCTATTTACACCTATTATACTGGTAATGATTTCCTATATCTTCGTCCATAAGGCAGAAGATACAGAAACTTGAACACAGGCACCAGCAGGTTCAAGAACAGCTTCTTCTCTGCCATTATTAGACTGATGAATGGACTCTTTAACTTCAAATAATGTTGATCTTGCCTCGTGTATATCCTGTATAGTGTAACCTGTATGCCTCACTCTGTCCACATTCTTTCCACCCAATGATCTATCTGTCCTTGCTTACTATGATCTGCCTGTACTGTTTGTAAACAAAGCTTTTCACTGTACTTAAGTACATGTGATAATAAATCAAATCAATCAATCAATCAATCATCCTCCAGCCTGAAAAATATCCATCAACCACTTAGCTCTGTTTCCTATCACTTGACCAATTTTGTCCAGATGTTGCTTTTGTCTTTTTTTTAATTCCATGAGCTCTAACTTTGCTCAGATGTCTGTTGTGTAGCATTGCATTAAATGCCTTTGGAAATCCATGTGACACCACATCATAGCTTTACCCTCAATAACCCTTTCTGTTATTTCTTCAAGAAGTCTTCCACAAGTTAGTTAAATATGGATTTTCCATAAGAAATCCATACTAATTCTTCCCTATTAACCCACATTTGTCCATGTGATTAACAATTCCAAGCTGCTTTATTGATTCCTAGATGTTTTCCCATCACTGAGGTTGCCTTGTCCTTTACCTTTAACTTTCTAATTCTTCCCTGACATGAACCATCTTCCACCACTGCCACTATCCCTCACTATTTAGTTAGAACCCTCTCTACAGCTCTTGTTACAGGATTTATCAGTAAACTGCTGCTAAATATAATTCAGGTGAAGGCATCCAAATGGTACAGCTCCTTTTTTACTGTTGTCAGGGTGGCTTGAATGAAATGCATTACTCCATTTCTCCCACCTCACCGAATTCATGTCCTTATGGACATGTCGAATTTTTAGATGGAATTTGAGCAATGAATCCAACCCTCTTAGTTTATTTGTTCAATATCACTTTGCTCACAGCTCAGGTTGCAATCTAGAATTTTTTGTCTTTGTGGTTTTGCATTTAATTAGACCCTGGCTGCTCAGAATCCGTCAGTAGAATGTATTCCTTAGTTCACCCTCGGTTATCAGTCCCCACATAGAGAGCAACAACTGGATCCTTTCTCTCATACTTCAAGTTCCTCTTCAGATCACAAACCAATTGCCTGTGAGCTGTACCAATTAAAGCCTTGAATCACCAGCTTCTGAAGGCTGAGAAATGTTATAAAGAGCATCACCTCCTGAACCATCTGCACTTGCAGCAAATTCCCATGTTAGAACTCCTGCCTTGTCACACACTGTGCTCCCTTTCTTTATTAGACTCTCAGATGCACATTTGTGAAACCATTCAGATCACGAAGTATAGCATTCTTCAAATAAAATATACCAGACAGAATTTTCAAACGTTCTGCTGTGTTTATTTCATTTTACTTTTGTGGAGAAATAACGGATTTTGAAGCTGGTGTTGCATACATTTTGACATCCAGTGTATGTTTTTTTTATTCATTCGTGGGATGTGAGTTTCTTTTTTCTTTCCATCTTTAATTTCCCTTGAGGAAGTGGTGATGAGCTGTCTGAACCACTGCAGTCCATGCGCAGTACACCCATGGAGCTGTTAGAAGGGATTTCCAGGATTGTGATCCAACAGTGATGAAGAAATTGCGTTATTTTCCAACTCAGGATGCTGTGTGGCTTGGAGGGGAACTTGAAAGTGCTGCCTTTGTCCTTCCAGGCAATAGAGGTTGTGGGTTTGGGAACTGCTGTCAAAGAAATTAAATTACACTTCGATATGGAATACATTGTAGCTATTACAGCTGGAGAATATTAATACATTTTTAAAGGTGGGGAATAGGATGCCATGCAAGTGGTAGGATTTGTCGTAGATGGTGTTGAGCTTCTCAAGTGTTGTTAGAACTGCACCCATTGTCGCAGATGGAGAGTGGTCTATCACACTATTGACTTGTGCCTTGAGGATGGAGGAAAATCTTTGGGGATCCAGTCACAACAGCACCAGGCTTTTGACCTAATTCCACAGTCACAGTAGTTATATACCTGGTTCAGTTCAATTCTGGTCATTGATAACCCTCAGGTTGCTGATGGCAGGCCATTCAATGATGACAATGTCATTAAATATCAAGTGGAGAAGGTCATCTCTTGGCATTTAAGTTGTCATTGCAAGAAGCAAACAAGAGTCTAAGAGAGAGGTTTTAATGCAACGGGTCATTAGCATGAAAAAACATTCCAGGAACAGTAATGGAAGCACAGTCAATGAAACACTTTTGAAAGGGAAGTCATTAAATACATGAAAGATGAATGATTCAAATTGTGATGGAATGTCTGAGGATGGAGCAAAATCAAAATTTCTTTTGGACAGCATGCAAAGGCACAAGTAGCCATTTTTTGAAATGTATGAGTAGAATTTTCCCAGCTCTAAATAACATTGGAATTGGCAAGTTAGTTGGGAAAATATGGTGAGATCAACAGAAATGAAATTTCAATGCTGACAGCAAAAAGTCCAATTCTCAAAGTAAGTTGTAAATGGTGAGAGAAGAATCTTACTGGTAAGAAGTGAGAGACCTATTTCTAATCATTTGCTTGCATCAGCATGTTTATTAATACCTAACTTTGCCTGACTCATATGCAGTTTCCTACTCTCCCATACAAAGGGTGAAAAACTAAATGGTTACAAATTGACGTAAAAGACCGAGTGGATACTTGGTTACTCTGGCTTGCCACTTGCTTCTACAGGCCTCCACCAAAAACCACCATCTCAGGGTACGCTCCTTGGGCAGTGACCACGTATACACCCATCCACTGATGTTGGCATTGGGCATGTACTAGCATCTCCATACCCTTATGGTGCATCCCTAACCCACTTACAACACAGTTCCACACCTCAGTGCTGCACTTTGAAATGCATTGGCACGATAGCATTGTGATGAGTGTGGTACTGGAAAAGCACAGCAGGTCAGTCAGCAACCAAGGAGCGGGAGAATCGACATTTCGGGCATAAGCCCTTCATCAGAAATGAGGCTTGTGGGCTAAGGTGGTAGAGAGATGGGAGTGGGGGGAATGTAGCTGACAGTGTGATAGGTAGATGAAGGTGGAGGTAATGGTGGTAAGTTTGAAGAGGAGGGTGGAGCGGATAGGTGGGAAGGAAGATGCACAGGTAGGACAGGTCATGAGGGCAGTGCCGAGTTGGAAGATTGGAACTGGGATAAGGGAGTAGGGGAAATGAGGGAATTGGTGAAATCCACATTGATCCCATGTGGTCAAAGGGCCCCAATGCGGAAGATGAGGCATTCCTCTTCCAGGTGTCGGGTGGTAAGAGTTTGGCGATGGAGGAGGCCTACCTTGGATGGAGGTGAGGGCGGTGGTGTGGGTGCAGGTTTTGCAATTCTTGCACTGGCAGGGGAAAGTGCAGGGAGGGGAGAATGGGTTGTGGGGGGTGTGGACCTGACAAGGGAGTCATGGAAGGAATGGTCTTTATGTAATGCAGATAGGGGTGGGGAGGGATATATATCCCTGATGGTGCAGTCCTTTTGTAGGTGGTGGAAATGGTGGAGGATGATGTGCCAAAGGAGCCTTCCACATTCATCAGAGATTTACCTGCACTTCCACACATGTCATTTACTGTATCCGTTGCTCCCGATGCAGTTTCCTCTACATTAGGGAGAAAGGATGCTTACTTGCAGAGCGCTTCAGAGAACATCTCCGGGACACACACACACGAAGTAACCCCACCGCCCCGTGGCCCAATACTTTAATTCCCCCTCGCACTCCACCAAGGACATGCAGGTGTACTCTCCCATACAAAGGGTGAAAAACTAAATGGTTACAAATTGACGTAAAAGACCGAGTGGATACTTGGTTACTCTGGCTTGCCACTTGCTTCTTCAGGCCTCCACCAAAAACCACCATCTCAGGTTACGCTCCTTGGGCAGTGACCACGTATACACCCCATCCACTGATGTTGGCATTGGGCAAGTGCTAGCATCTCCATACCCTTATGGTGCATCCCTAACCCACTTACAACACAGTTCCACACCTCAGTGCTGCACTTTGAAATGCATTGGCACGATAGCATTGTGATGAGTGTGGTACTGGAAAAGCACAGCAGGTCAGTCAGCAACCGAGGAGCGGGAGAATCGACATTTTGGGCAAAAGCCTTTCATCAGAAATGAGGCTTGTGGGCCAAGGTGGTAGAGAGATGGGAGTGGGGGGAATGTAGCTGACAGTGTGATAGGTAGATGAAGGTGGAGGTAATGGTGATAGGTTTGAAGAGGAGGGTGGAGCGGATAGGTGGGGCGGAAGATGCACAGGTAGGACAGGTCATGAGGGTGGTGCCGAGTTGGGGAAGATTGGAACTGGGATAAGGGAGTAGGTGAAATGAGGGAATTGGTGAAATTGATCCCATGTGGTCAAAGGGCCCCAATGCGGAAGATGAGGCATTCCTCTTCCAGGTGTCGGGTGATAAGATGTTCTTCCCTGGAGGAAGAACATCTCATCTTCTGCCTTGGGACCCTCCAACCACAGGGCATCAATGTGGATTTCACCAGTTCCCTCATTTCCCATCCCCCCATCTTATCCCATATCCAACCTTCCAACTTGGCACCGCTGTCTTGAACTGTCCACCTGTCCATCTTCCTTCCCACCTATCCGTTCCACCCTCCTCTCCAACCTATCACCATTAACCCCACCTCCGTCTACCTATCACATTCTCAGCTATCTTCCCCCCAGCCCCACCCCACCTTCCATTTATGTCTCCAACCCCTCTGCTCACAGCCTCATTCCTGATGAAGGGCTATTGCCTGAAATGTTGGTTTTCCTGCTTCTTGGATGCTGCCTAATCTGCTGTACTTTTCCAGCACCACACTCTCAACTTTGAAAACCTCCAGCATCTGCAGTCCTCACTTTCACCTTGCATTGTGATGCTGCAGCCAGGACACTTTGCACAGAGGGACAAGTATCTAACATATGGATTGGACCTAGTGGCATTTCAGGGCTCCTCGTTTGCTCTCTTAGTTCTCCCTCACTTTGCACTTACTTTAATCTCTCTGTCTTGCCTTTTTGCACTTTGTTCCCTCAGTCTAAGCTTAAATGCTCACAATACATCTGTGTAGCCTTGTCTTTTAGCATGGACACAAAACCATGCTTGTCATGGTTGTTAGATATGACTAATGAAGGGAGTGGGAATATTGCAGTATGGTACCATCAATCTCACACCTGCATCATGCAGAAAACATCCTGGATGTGCTTCAAACAAATGGTAATGTCTCAAAGTCTAAGGAGCATAGTCTTCAATCAGGCCTTCATTCAGGGGGTCCTGGCACAGAAAGTCAAGAGCAATACCACTATCAGTGCATGGATGTGGATACAGTCAGGAGAAAGTGAGGACTGCAGATGCTGGAGATCAGATTCGAGAGTATGGTGCTAGAAAAACACAGCAGGTCATGCAGCATCCGAGGAGCAGGAGAATCCATGTTTTGAGCTAAAGCCCTTCATCAGGAATAAGGCTATGAGCCAAGGGGGTGGAGAGATAAATGGGAGGCGGGTGTGGCTGGGGGAAAGGTACCTGAGAGTGCGGTGGGAAGCCTTCAGAAATGAGATAATGAGAGTCCAGAGAAAGTATATTCCTATAAGGGTGTAGGGAATGCTGGATGACAAGAGAAATTGAGGTTTGGTTAAGAAATAGAAGGAAGCACATGTCAGGTACAAACAGCAGCGATTGGGTGAATCCTCAGAAGAGTATAAAGGCAGTAGGAGTACAATTAAGAGGGAAATGAGGAGGGCAAAAGGGGACTTGAGATAGCTTTGGCAAATCAGGTTAAGGGGAATCCAAAGGATGCTATAAATGAGTTAAGGATAAAAGGGTAACTAGGGAGAGAGTAGAGCCCCTCAAAGATCAGCAAAGCAGCCTAAATGTGGAAGCACAGGAGATGGGGGAGATGCTAATTGAGTATTTTGCATCAGCGTTTACTGTGGAAAAGGACATGGAAGATACAGAATGTGGGGAATTAGAAGGTGACATCTTGAAAAACATCCATATTACAGAGGAGGAGATGTCTTAAAACGCACAAGGATGTTGCCAGGTTTGGAGGGTTAGAGCTACAGGGAGAAGCTGAATAGGCTGGGGCTGTTTTCCCAGGAGGGTCGGAGGCTGTGGGATGACTTTACAGAGAGTTATAAAATCATGAGGGGCATGGATAAGGTAAATAGATAAGGTCTTTTCGCTGGGGTGGGGGAGTCCAGAACTAGAGGGCATAGGTTTAAAGTGAGAGGGGAAAAATTTAAAAGGGATCTAAGGGACAACATTTTCACACAGAGCATCGTACTTGTATGGAATAAGCTGCCAGAGGAAGTGGTGGAAGCTGGTACAATTACAACATTCAAAAGGTGTCTGGATTGGTATATAAATAGGAAGAGCTTAGAGGGATATGAGCCAAGTGCTGGCAAATGGAACTAGATTAGGTTAGGATATCTGGTTAGCATAGATAAGTTAGATTGAAGGGCCTGTTTCTGTGCTGTACGTCACTATCACACTATGTTGAATGCAGAGTGGAAGATAACTGTGAGGTGAGGAAATTCAGTGTCTAAGCTCAGGGTAGATTACAGCACATTAGAGCCAAGGGGTTACTGGGGGAGTTGGGTGTTAGACCATAAGACCATAAGACATAGGAATGGAAGTAAGGCCATTCAGCCCATCGAGTCCACTCTGCCATTTAATCATGGCTGATGAGCATTTGAACTCCACTTACCCACACTCTCCTCATAGCTCTTAATTCCTTGCGAGATCAAGAATTTATCAATCTCTGCCTTGAAGACATTTAATCTCCTGACTTCCACTGCGCTCTGTGGCAATGAATTCCACAGGCCCACCCCTCTCTGGCTGAAGCAATATCTCCTCATTTCCGTCCTAAATTGGCCCCCTCTAATTCTAAGACTGTGCTCACGGATCCTAGTCACTCCGCCTAACGGAAACAACTTCCCAGTGTTATCCTGTAAGTTACTATTAGTTCTCCCCTCAATATTCTAAATTCTAATAAATACAATCCCAGGATCCTCAGCTGTTCATTGTATGTTAGGCCTACCATTCCAGGGATCATCCACATGAATCTCCATTGGAAACGCTCCAGTGCCCGTATGTCCTTCCTGAGGTGTGGGGCCCAAACTTTGATACAGTATTCTAACTGGGACCTAATTAGAGGTATATAAAGTCTCAGAAGCACATCGATGCTTTTATATTCCAATCCTCTTGAGATAAAAAACAACATTACATTCGCTTTCTTAATCGTGGATTCAACTTGTAAGCTAACCTTTAGAGAATCCTGGACTAGCACTCCCAGATCCCTTCGTACTTTGGTTTTATGAATTTTCTCACCGTTTAGAAAATAGCCCATGCCTGTATTCTTTTCTCCAAAGTGCAAGGCCTCACATTTGCTCACATTGTATTTCATCAGCCATTTCCTGGACCACTCTCCTAAACTGTCGAAATCTTTCTGCAGCCTCTCACCTCCTCAGTACTACCTGCTTTTGTATCATCGGCAAACTTTGCTAGAATGCCCCAGTCCCTTCATCCAGGTCATTAATAGATAAAGTGAACAACTGCGACCCCAACACTGAACCCTGCGGGACACCACTTGTCACCAACTGCCATTCCGAAAAAGAACCTTTTATCCCAACTCTCTGCCTTCTGTCAGACAGCCAATCCTCAATCCATGCCAGTAGCTCACCTCAAATGCCATGGGCCCTCACATTACTCAGCAGCCTCCTGTGAGGCACCTGATCAAAGGTCTTTTGGAAGTCTAGATAGATAACATCCACTGGGTTTCCCTGGTCTAACCTACTTGTTACCTCTTCAAAGAATTCTGACAGGTTTGTCAGGCATGACCTCCCCTTACTAAATCCATGCTGACCTGTTCTAATCTGACCCTATACTTCAAAGAATTTAGAAATCTCATCCTTAATGATGGATTCTAAAATTTTACCAACAATAGATGTGAGGTTAATAGGCCTATAATCTTCCACCTTTTGTCTTGATCCTTTCTTGAACAAGGGGGGTTACAAAAGCAATTGTCCAATTATCTGGGACTTTCCCTGACTCCAGTGACTTTTGAAACATCACAACCAACAACTCCACTATTTCCTCAGCCACCTCCTCAGAACTCTAGGATGTAGCCCATCAGGGCCAGGATGTTTATCAATTTTTGGACCTTTTAACTTTTCTAGCACTTTCTCTTTTGTAATGGCTACCATACTCAACTCTGCCCCCTGACTCTCCTTAATTGTTAGGATATTACTCATGTCTTCCACTGTGAAGACTGACACAAGGTACTTATTATGATCTTCAGCCATTTCCTTATCTCCCAGCACTAGCATTACTGCATCAACTTGGAGCAGCCCAGTGTCTACCTTTGCCTCTCGTTTGTTTCTTATGGATTTAAAGAAAGTTTTACTATCATTTCTAATATTACTGGCTAGCCTACCTTCATATTTGATCCTCTCCTTCCTTATTTCTGTCTTTGTTTTCCTCTGTTTGTTTTTGTAGTCTTCCCAATCTTCTGATTTCCCAGTGCTCTTGGCCACTTTATAGTTTCTGTCTCTTTCTAAGATACATTTCCTGACTTCCTTTGTCAGCCATGATTGTCTAATCCCCCCAACCCCTGGATAATCTTTCTTTACTTTGGTATGAACCTCTGTACTGTGTCCTCAATTATACTCAGAAACTCCTGCCATTGTTGCTCTACTGTCTTTCCCACTAGGATCTGTTTCCAGTCGATTTTCGTCAGTTCCTCTCTCATGTCCCTGTAATTACCTTTATTTAACTGTAACACCATTACATCTGATTTTACCTTCTCTCTTTCAAACTACAGACTAAACTCTACCATATTATAATTGCACCCTCCTAAGTGTTCCCCTACTTTAAGATCTTTTGTAAAGTCTGGCTCATTGCACAGCAGTAAGTCCAGAATAGCTTGCTGAAACTTTATTGCTGGAACAGCACAGCAGGTCAGGCAGCATCTAGGGAACAGAAGATTCGACGTTTCGGGCACATGCCCTTCTTCAGGAAGGCATGTGCCCGAAACGTCGAATCTTCTGTTCCCTAGATGCTGCCTGACCTGCTGTGCTGTTCCAGCAATAAAGTTTCAGCTTTGATCTCCAGCGTCTGCAGACCTCACTTTCTCCCAGAATAGCTTGCTCCCTTGTGGGCTCAATCACAAGCTGTTCCAAAACGCCATCCTGTAAACATTCCATAAATTCCTTTTTTTGGATCCACCGGCAACATTAATCACCCAGTCCACTTGCATATTGAAGTCCCCCATGATCACTGTGACCTTGCCTTTCTGACATACCCTATCTATTTCCCAGTACATCTTGCATCCCTGGTCCTGACCACTGCTGGGAGGTCTGTACATAACTCCCATTGTGTTTTTTTTGCCTTTGTTGTTCCTCAACTCCACCCACACAGACACCACATCATCTGACCCTATGTCATTCAGTGCCATAGATTTAATTTCATTCTTAACTAACAAGGCAACCCTGCCCCCTTTGCCCACCTCCCTGTCTTTTCAATAAGTTGTTAATCCTTGGATGTTTAACTGCCAGTCCTGAACCCCCTGCAACCACGTCTCTGTGATGCCTACCACATCATAATCATTCACAATGATTTGCGCCGTTAATTCATCTACTTTGTTATGAATACTATGAGAATTCAGGTAAAGCGCCTTGATGCTAATTTTCTTATCCTCATGATTTCCAATATCTCGCGTAATATGTCCTAAATTATCCTTCCTTTTTGCTTCATTCCTCATGTGCCTTGAACTTGAACCCTGCACACAGGCTAACCTGCTGCTTATCTTTCTACTTGACTCTGTACTCCCTGTTGCTTTTGCTTTCTCTTATCCCCGACTCACAAGTTCAAAGTCCTAGTGACCACCTTATGTATCCTTTTCACCAGAACACTAGTTCCAGGTTGGTTGATGTGGTGACCGTCTCATATCCCCCCCGATTCCAAAACTGATGCCAATGTCCCATGAATAAGAACCCTCTTTCCCACACCAATCTCTCTGCCACATGTTAACTTCCTTAATTTTCTTATCCCTATGCCAATTAGCATGTGACTTGGGTAGTAATCCAGAGATTATGACCATCAAGGATCTGGTCTTCAATTTCCTTCCTAGTGTTTGATACTCCCCAAACAGGTCCTCCTTCCTAGCCTTGCCTATGTTGTTAGTGCCAATGTAGACAACAACAAATGGATCCTCTCCCTACCGCTCCAATATCCTTTCAAGCCGGTTGGAGATGTCCTGCAACCTGGCACTGGGCAGGCAACACACCATGCGGGTCTCTCAATCCAGCTCAAAACGGATACGCTCTGTCCCCCTAATTATAGAATCCCCGATAACAACTACTTGTCTTTTTGCTCCCACCTCTTTAATGGCCTTCTGCACCATGGTGCTGTGGTCAGTTGGCTCATCCTGTCCACAGTCATTTTCCTCATCATTACAGGGAGCAAACATCTCATACCTGTTGGACAAGGTCAAGGGCTGAGGCTCCTCCACTCCTGAACTCAGAATCCCCCTGCCCACCTCATTTACACTCACATCCTGTTGTTCCTGATCACTAACTGAAATTTGAATTACTTAGTGTACCGGGTGCGACTGCCTCCTGAAACAAAACGTCCAGGTAACTCACCCCCTCCAAGATGTGCCACAGTGTTTGAAGCTCAGATTCCAGATCATCAATTCTGATCCGGAGTTCTTCCAGCAACCCTACACTTGCTGCAGATATGGTCACTGCTGTTCACAATGGGATCAGCCAGCTCCCACATCATACAGCTACAGCACATCACTTGTCCAGCCACCTCTACTTATTTAATTAATTTATACAAATTTATGAGTCAAATAATTTCTAGTACCTCTCTATGGTCTTATTCAACTAACCAATTCACAGTAAACTTTTAATCAATCACACGATACACAAGAAATATCAAATGAAATGCCTTACCTTAGCACTGGGGGAAGGGAGGTAGTGGTGGTGCATTGATGCTGACAATCACCCTTGTCCTGACAGGGGACCATGATTATTGGCATGACTACACTGACAGGCCAGAGCTCAGAGTGCACTGTCGAGAGATAACATTGTAATTCAGAGAGGTACGTCGGAAAGTTTGAGGCTCGGCACTGATGGGCTTGACAAGGAATGCCAAGAAATGGATGAGGAGGTTTGGGAGTGCCCCTTGATTTCTAGGCTGAGCCTGAGATTCGCTGTGCAAACTGTGAGTTGCCCTGCCTTTCATCCTCAGATGATTCGTAAATGAGCACTGGAAATGCAAAATGGAGTGAACAGAGTCAGTGTTTTCTGTCTGGGCTCACGGGCTCTATCTATGAGGAAGGTAAGACCCTTCAAGGGGCGATTACATTATTCAGGTACTTTCACAGTATACATTGAAGTCCATTATGATCACAGTGCCAAGCGTGTGAAATGCATGCAGCATCTAAGTGTGTGAAATACAAATCCTGATTTGCAAGCTATCTTGACCATGTCATTGATCACTGCAGATTAAACACAGTCATCTCTGTGAAGCAAAGGTGATCACACGTGTGGTGGAGACTGGTATAATTGCAACATTTAAAAGACATTTGGATGGGTATATGAATAGGAAGGGTTTGGAGGGATATGGGCCGGATGCTGGCAGGTGGGACTAGATTGGGTTGGGATATCTAGTCGGCATAGATGGGTTGGAGTGAAGGGTCTGTTTCCATGCTGTACATCTCTATGACTCTATGTGGGGCCACACAGCACAAAACAATCCAAGGCTGCAGCACAATGGGATGGATCTGATTTCCTCTCACCTTGAACTGCAATTATTTGTCAACATAATCGATGGTGGCTTTTTGACTGGTGTGGGGGTTGGAGGCAGGGCTGGGCAAGGTATCAGTCATCATACAGAGCTTACAGTCTCCTACTGTGTTTCTGTGAGATGGCTCATGCTGCATTCATTGGAGTGAAGTCTCCATGACAAAGGTTCATCCACTGGCCCTCCTTGTCAGGATTCTGCATATCCCAGTTTATGGAGGACTCAGCTAAGCCATCATTTCTGAGTGATGTGATTGCTGACTGCTCACATTACTGAGCACTCGTTCTGGAAACTCCCAACGCAGATTCAGTGGAACCGTGACCAATGAATCCAGCTACTGCAGGGGTTGTTATTGCTGTCGCTGCAATACAACAAAGGTATAGAGGAAGAAGGTACAACAAAAGTTCCATTGAGCATACAACCAGCAGTAGCCTCCACTGATTGGTGTACGCCTTCCTTATGAAGAGGTCGCAGGCGAATGTTCCTGTCAGGATGTGCAGGAAGTACAGGAGTCTCAGAGTTTATCGTCCTCAATGCTATTTGTTCCAATTGTACGCGACACAATGTCCCTACAGACTGATGATGTTCCAGGACAGTGTGATCAGAAGGCCATCCTGTCCTGGTGGTCTTTCAGAGACTGTTACATTGAATGTTCATGCAACTGCTTCTTCTAAAGAGTTGCTGTGTGGCATTTCTTTAATCTTCAGTCCAAAGTGTGTCAAGGTTGTCACAGATACCATTTGCGGCAGGCCACACTACTTCACCTCACCTTTCCATGATGAGGTGAGTGTGGCAGTCCAGGCAGTAAGCTTTTCCAACAAAGTTGGCTTCATCCACGTGCAGAATGCTACAGACTGTTCACGCATTCCATCAAGAGCGCATATCACAATGCGACTGACTTGCATGAACAGAAAGAAAATGCCTTTCTATCAATCTGCAACCCATTCATTGACCATCGGTACCACATCTCAGAAGTTTGCATCAGGTATGCTGGGGGCGGCTATGATGCCTATATATTCTTGAGAGCTTTCAGTCTCCTGTTTTGTTTTAGGGACCAGATGCCTTACAGGGATTGTTAATGGGAGACAAAGGCTACCCTCTGCAATGATGGCTGATGACACCATTAAGCACTCTGACTGAGGCTGAGCAGAGATATAATGCTGCCAATTCTTGAGCCAATCGTGCTGCTGAGATGAAGTTACAATGCTTGGAGAGGTCTGGGAGGCCTTGTGGTATAATTCAGACACAGTGTGCTGTATAATCCTGGCATATACGCAGAAAAATAGACGAGTAAAAATCTGGGATAGCAGCAGCAATCCTCTGAGCAGGAGGACAACACCTTCAGTGTGACAGAGTGCTGCAGCATTGAGTGAAACAAGCCAGGCAGAGCTTCATTGATACCTAGTCATTACAAATCAGAGCTGGGTGCAGTGATCTCTCACTGACCTATAAACTTATCGATGCTCAAAACGCAAGCAGTCTCCAAGGGAAATGCAGTTCTAGCTTGTTTGCTTGTTTATTTTTCACTTGGCTATTACGCAATAGACATGAACATTTTCAACCATTTAAAGACTTTTGCAAGATGTGACGGCCTGATATTGAACACTCAGAAAATGGAAGGCTACACTGGGTATTTATGAAAGCCTAGAACTCCTGTGGACAGGATTGTAAGAAGGGATGAAGCTAAGGATAGATAACCCATGAAAGCTTTACTTGTAACAAGCAATTATTTACAATGTGCACTAGTATCTGACTGGATTGTCAGCTGTTTCATATATATGCCCTGAAAAGCATTATTTTTTTATTCCCCTCCCACTGAGTACGCACAGAAGTGGTGGCATAGTGACTCAGTGGTTAGCACTGCTGCCTCACAGTGCCAGGGACCCAGGTTTGATTTCAGCCAGTGACTGTGTGTAGAGTTTGCACATTCTCCTTGTATCTGCATGGTTTTCCTTTGGATGTTCTGGCTTCCTCCCACAGTCCAAAGAAGTGCAAGTTAGATGGATTGGCCAAGCTAAATTGTCCATTGTGTTCAGGGATGTGTAGGTTAGGTGCACTAGCCTTGAGAAATGTGAGGTTACAGGATAGGGTAAGTGGATGGGTCTGGGTGGGATGCTATTTGGAGCATTGGTGTGGACTTTTTGGGCTGAATGGCCTGTTTCCTCGCTATGGGAATTCCATTTAAAAAAAAGGATCGTTCCAGGCTGGCAGCACTTGACCTGTTGCCCAGTTGAGGTTTCATCATGGTACCAACATCAGAAATCCTGGGAGGTTCTAGCAATAGTGGCCAAACATAGAAAATAAGAGCAGGAGAAGGCCATTCAGCCCTTTGGATCTACAGTCCCATTCAAGATAATGATGGCTAATCATCCAACTCAGTACCCTGTTCCTTCTTTCTCCCCATGTTCTGTGTCCCAAGAAATATATCTAACCCCCTCCTGAAAATATTCAATGCTTAGGTCTTAACTGTTTTCTGTGGCAGAGAATTCCACAGGCTCACCATTCTCTGAGTGAAGAAATTTCTCCTCATACCAGTTCCAACTGGCCTACCGCACATCTTTAAACTGTGATCCCGAGTTCTGGACTCTCCCATCAACTGCAACATCCTTCCTGCATATATCCTATCTAGTCCTAATAGAATTTTACAGGTTTCTATGAGATGACCACCATTCTTCTAAACTCCAGTGAATATATTGGAACCAATCTAGTTTCTCTCCATACGTCAGTCCTGCCATCTCAGGAATCAGTCTGGTAAACCTTTATTGCACTATCTCCAAAGCAAGAACATCCTTTCTCAGCTAAGGAGACCAAACTGCACCCAATGCTATGAAGGCCCAATACAGCGTTTTCCTTCCTCACCATCTGCTGCACTGGCATGCTTACTTTCCGTAATTGGTCTGCAAGCACATCCAAGTCTTATTGCACCACCCCTTTTCCCAATCTATTGCCATTCAGGTAATAATATGCCTTTCCATTGTTGGTACTGAAGTGGATAACCTCACATTTATCTACATTATACTTCAACTGCCATTCTTTGAGGAGAAAGTGAGGTCTGCAGATGCTGGAGATCAGAGCTGAAAATGTGTTGCTGGAAAAGCGCAGCAGGTCAGGCAGCATCCAGGGAACAGGAGAATCGACGTTTCAGTCATAAGCCCTTCTTCAGGAAGGGCTTATGCCTCCTGAAGTAGGGCTTATGCCTGAAACGTCGATTCTCCTGTTCCCTG
>NC_057715.1:71696293-71726944 GCF_004010195.1 Chiloscyllium plagiosum
CGAAGGAATTGGGAGAATGGGTTGGCGTTTTTACAGGGGGCAGGATGGGAGGAGGTGTGGTCCAGGTAGCTGTGGGTGTCGGTCGGTTTGTAGTAGATGTCCGTGTTGATTCGGTCGCCTGAGATGGAAATAGAAAGGTCGAGGAAGGGGAGGGAGGAATCTGAGACTGTCCAGGTGAATTTGAGGTCGGGGTGGAAGGTGTTGGTGAAGTGGATGAACTGTTCAACCTCCTCGTGGGAGCACGAGGCAGCGCCGATACAGTCATCGATGTAGCGGAGGAAAAGGTGGGGGGTGGGGCCAGTGTAGTTGCAGTGTAGTTGCCATTCACTTGCCCACTCATTCAGATTGTCCAAAATATACTGAAGAATCTCTGCATCCTTCTCTCCATTCACTCTTCCCCTCAGCTTGGTATAATTTGCAAACTTTGAGATATCACATTCAGATCCCTTATCTAAATCATTAGCACATATTGTGAATGTGTGGTGTCCACGCACTGATCCCAGCTCTACCCCACTAGTCACTGCCTGCCATGTGGAAAAAGACCTTTGTTCCTACTCTTTATTTCCAGTCTGCCAATCAATCTCTGTCCATATCACTACCCCAATTCCATGCACTTTAATTTTACATGCTAATCTCTTATTTGGAATCTTATTGAAAACCTTCTGAAAATCCAAGTCAATTACATCCACTGGCTTCCCCTTAATAACTCTTCTAATTACATCCTTAAGAAATTCTAGTGGATTTGTCAAACATGGTGTTCCTTTCATAAATCTATGCTGACTCTGTCTGATCTTGTCACTGTTTTCCAACCGCTCTGCTATCAAATCTTTTCTCATGAACTCTGGCATTTTCCCCACAACTGATATCAGGCTAACTGGTCTATAATTTTCTGTTTATTTTCTATATTCTTTTTTAAATAGTGTGCTTACATTAGCTAGTCTCCAATACAAAAGACCTGTTCCAGTGTCTATAGAATCTTGATAGATGACCACCAATGCAATCACTTTTTTTGGATCATTTTCTTATGTACTACATCTTGGGGAAGATGGGACGAGCGGGATACCATCGAGGAATGGTGCATAGGTAATGAGTCAAAGTTGGAAGAACAGCATGAGGAACCTTGTTTGGGATTTTAGTGAGAAAATCCTCCATGATACTCACTAAAATTGTCACTTAGCTGATTTCTAGTAAAAATCAGCACTACAATCTTACGACACTATCCTGTTCAACTTGTATGTGTAATTTATCCTCATAATTAAATCCGAGGCTTCAAAAATAAGAAATTCTGCTACCACGAATATTTCATGGACTGACACATTCATAATGTCTTTACATATCCTGACATATTCCCTCATGCTCCTGATACAAGCAGTGAATTCCTTTAATCCAATATAACTCCAACATAAGAGATTCTGAAAAGTAAAGGGGTTTGTCAAAGTAGATGCCACAAATGCTTCTCTTCATCCTTAGAGTGTCCCTGTTCTCTATCATAAATGTTCTGTACTTCTGGGCCTGTAAAATGTTGAGTTTAACTGCATTTTCCTTCAACCATCAGCAGGAGAATCATGCTTTAAATTCAAAATATATTTAAAATTAAGATTCTTGCCAGAAGAGTGTTATTAGTTACCAACCAGCTAACATGAGCAGACAGAAGTTTCACTCTGCCACACTTCAAGTTGGCCAAGGAAAATATCGGCCAGAAAGTCTGTTTCAGCACTTGACTCTATCTATATGCAAACAAGTATTAGATTTTTTAAGATAAATGTTAAATGCAAGCATATTCATTACTTATCACCTTTAGAAATGTCATGTAGGTAACTATTTTCTAATCTTTTCCAATTAATTGAAATCAAACTGACATGAACTATTGTTATGTAGCCTCTGCATGGCCACCTATGCAAGCAATGGATCGAGATATATTGCCTACATGATACAGAAGTCAATAAAATTGACATTTTCTAATTAATCTATTTGGCAAGTTGTTTTGGGATCACTTGCTTGCTGGATCATTTGTTCATATTAATTTGATGCAAGCCTCTACTTAGATTGAGCACTATCTGCTTTCAAAAGGCAGCATTTGGAAGATTATCTTTTTAATGATAATGCTGGCCAAAAGAGAACAGCCTCATTATAGAACATAGAACATAAAAAGGTACAGCACAGGACAGGCCATTTGGCTCATGATGTTGTGCCGAGGTTTAATCCTAATGTAAAATATAGTAACTTAACCTACGCACCCCACAGCTCACAGCTATCGATGTGCATGTCCAGCAATCACTTAAATGTCCCCAATGACTCTACTTCCACCACCACAGTTGGCAACGCATTCCATGCATTCACAACTCTCTGCGTAAAGAACCTAACTCTGACGTCTCCTTTACACTTTCCTCCTAATATCTTCAAACTATGACTTCTCGTACCAGTCAATCCTGCCCTGGGGAAAAGTCTCTTGATTCTATCTATTCCTCTTATTATTTTGTATACCTCGATCAGGTCTCCTCTCTTCCTCCTCCTCTCCAGAGAGAAAAGTCCAAGCTTATTCAGCCTTTCTTCATAAGGCAAGCCCTCCAGTCCAGGCAGCATCCTGGTAAACCTTCTTTGCACCCTTTCCAAAACCTCTGTATCTTTCCTATAGTATCACGACCAGAACTGGACACCCTATTCCAAGTGTGGTCTCACCAGGGGCTTGTAGAGCTGCAGCAAAACCTCGCAGTTCTTAAACTCAATCTCTCTGTTGATGAAAGCCAAGACACCATATGCTTTCTTAACAACTCTATCCACTTGGGTGGCAACTTTGAGGGATCTATGTACTTGCACACCCAGCTCCCTCTGTTCCTCCACACTGCCAAGAATCCTGTCTTTAATCCTATATTCAGCATTCGAGTTCGATCTTCCAAAATGCATCACTTCGCATTTATCCAGGTTCAACTCCATCTGCCATTTCTCAGCCCAGCTCTACATCCTGTCTATGTTGCCCTGCAGCCTGCAGTAACCCTCGATACTATCGACGACACCTCCAACCTTTGTGTCATCTGCAAATTTACTAACCCACCCCTTAACCTCCTCATCTAAGTCATTTATAAAAACTACAAAGAGCAGAGGCCCAAGAACAGAGCCCTGCGGGACCTCTCTCAACACTGACCTCCAGGCAGAATACTTCCAATCTACAACCACTGCCTTCTGTTAGCCAGCCAATTCTGAATCCAGATAGCCAAATTTCTCTGTATCCCATACTTCCTGACTTTATTTGTGAGCATACCATGGGGAACCTTATCAAGTGCCTTGCTGAAGTCCATATACACCACATCCACTGCTCGACCGTCATCTTGACACCTCCTCAAAGAACTCAATAAGATTTGTGATGCATGACCTGCCCCTCACGAAGCCATGCTGACTGCCTTTAATCACACTATGCTTTGCCAAATAGTCATAAATCCTATCCCTCAGAATTCTTTCCAAAACTTTGCTGACCACAGACGTAAAACTGACTGGTCTGTAATTGCCAGAGATTTCCCTATTACCCTATTATAATGGGCATGAAAACTAAAAACTGTTCTCCTATTCTGTCAGCAACCAAGAGATACAATCTGTGAGTGAACCTAGCTTCACCGTTGCTAATTAGTGTAATTTGAACATGACATTGAAATACTAACATAATTTACAATGAGGCTGAGTGATAACAAGAAGTGTACAGGCAAGGAATGTGATGTTTGATTTGGAAGAAAAAAATGACTTACTTTCATTTGGTTTGAGAGACAGTTGCCGATTGTGCATTTTTCAAATACTTTATTTAGTGCTTGTAAGGCCATTAAGTAGGCCAATAATCCATTTTGGATTTCATATATAGCGACAATACCATGAATTTGCAACTGCATCTGCAGTAAAACTCACATCATGAGTTAACTACTCCTATAGAAACCACACCTCTATACATCATTGTTATTTTTATGACTGTGTGGTTTCTAAAACAATAATAAATTGGTAATTTATTGGTAATAATTTGGAGGTCTATCTCATTTTTGTAAGCCAGTAGTTAGATCACAGTCCAACTGTGTGCAGTTTGAACACCACCTCGAAGAAATTATTGGTTAGCCAGAGCAAGTTTACAGTGTTAATTCACCAGGATGGTCATGGAATGAGAACTTGTTGCCAGATTATTGAGATACTAGAATAGAATTCTATTAGGTTAAAGGAAACAAAGTAGAGACTTAATGTAGGTTTTTATTATTCTGAAAGGATTTGGTGGAAAGAATAATAAGCTTCCCACAGTGAGATAATATTCAGCAATTTATTTTATTTAAATTTGTTATTAATAGAACAAGCATCTTTTATTCCTTACTATGAGGAGGAACTGAAAGGACTGAATTGTTAAACTCCAAGCATTACATTTTTACTTGGCATAATAATTAACACTCTGCATTTTTCAATGAATCTCCACTGGCAAAGACTTAGCTCTTATTGCTTGAATGAGAAGTTGATGACTGGAGAGTTTGGGATCAATTACAAAATGCAATTTAATCTTTAATTTTGTGGACTCCAGGGACTGCAATTACTTTTAAACTGCCTGAAAATAAAAGGCCTCTTGTGAATGCTTGCAAATTGTTCTATTTACAGATAAGAAAATCATGATCCAAAATTGGATTGAACTGTTTAGAAATGTGTAGTTTGTGATTTGTGACCTCAAGTTTGGGTAGAGTTGTGTATTGTGCAAGCTTGGTATTGCCGTACCATTTGTATGCTAATACAGAAGGCCTAAGTAGCTCTCATGCTGCAGGCTGCCTTGGTGAATGGGTTTGCTCCCTTTGTACTCAACATGCAGGCTGTCGGCAATTGTATAGAAAGATATTGGTACACATCTTCTGTTCTTAAAGGCTCACTGCCCCTCTTTTAAAGGGAAGTTGTACTTAAAATATGCTGTTGGATACTTTTAACGTAGAACATAGAACATAGAACGTAACAGCGCAGTACAAGCCGTTTGGCCCTCGATGTTGCGCCGACCTGTGAAATTAATCTGATGCCCATCTAACCTATACTGTTCCAATATTATCCATGTGTATGTCCAATGCCCATTTAAATGCCCTTAAAGTTGGCAAGTCTTCTATTGTTGCAGGCCGACCATTCCATGCCCCTACTACTCTCTGAGTGAAGAAACTATCCTTGATATCTGTCCTACCTCTATCACACCTCAATTTAAAGCTATGTCCACTCGTGTTAGACTTCGTCATACGAAGAAAAACGCTCTCACTGTCCACCCTATCTAACTTTCTGATTATCTTATACGTCTCGATTAAGTCACCTCTCAACCTTCTTATCTCCAATGAAAACAGCCTCGGTTCCTTCAGCCTTTCCTCATAACACCTTCCTTCCATACCAGTCAACATCCTAGTAAGTCGCCTCTGAATCCTTTCTAAAGCTTTTACATCCTTCCTATAATGTGGTGACCAGAACTGTACGTAATACTCCAGGTGCAGCCTTACCAGTGTCTTGTATAGCTGAAGCATGACCTCGTGGCTCCGAAACTGAATCCCCTTACTAATAAATGCCAACAGACCATATGCCATATCAACCCTATCAACCTGGGTGGCAACTTTCAGAGATTTATGCACCTGGACATTGAGATCTCTCTGTTCATCTACACTGCCAAGAATTTTACCATTATCCCAGTACTCTGCATTCCTGTTAGGTTTTCTCAAGTGAATTACCTCACACTTTTCCGCATTAAACTCCATTTGACACTTCTCAGCCCAACTCTGCATCTCATCTATGTCCCTCTGTAACCTACAACATCCTTCAGCACTATCCACAATTCTGCTTACTTTAGTGCCATCCGCAAACTTACTAACCCATCCTTCTATGCCCACATCCAAATCATTTTTAGATGAGATTAGATTAGATACCTTACAGTGTGGAAACAGGCCCTTTGGCCCAACATGTCCATACTGACCCTCTGAAGAATAACCCACCCAGACCCACTTCCCTCTGACTAATGCACCTAACACAGTGGCCCCAAAATAGATCTTTGTAGCACACCAGTAGCAACTGAGCTTCAGGATGAACATTTTGCATCAACCACCGCACTCTGTCTTCTTTCAGCTACCCAATTTCTGATCCAAATCGCTAAATCACCTTCAATCCCGAAACTTTGTATTTTGTTCATTAGCCTACCATGTGGAACCTTATCAAATGCCTTACTGAAGTCCATATACACCACATCAAATGCTTTACCTTAATCCACATGTTTTGTCACCTTCTCGCAGAACTCAAAAAGGTTAATGAGGCATGACCTACCCCTCACAAGACCATGTTGACAATCCCTCATCCAATTATTCCTTTCCAGATGATTATAAATCCTATCTCCTATAACCTTTTCCAACACCTTACCCACAACTGCAGTAAGGCTCACTGGCCTATAATTACCAGGGTTATCCCGATTCCCCTTCTTAAACAAGGGAACAACATTTGCTATCCTCCAGTCTTCTGGCACTACTCCTTTGGCAATGATGACTTAAAGATCAAAGCCAAGGGTTTTGCAATCTCCTCCCTGGCTTCCCAGAGAATCTGAGGATAAATCCCATTCAGCCCAGGGGTCTTATTTATTTTCAGATCTTCCAAAATTGCTAAAACCTCCTCTTTGTCAACTGCAATCCCATCTAATCTAGTAGGCTGTATCTCTGTATTCTCATAAATATTGCCCTTTTTCAATGTGAATACTAACAAGTATTCAATAAGCGCTTCTCCTATGTCCTCAGATTCCACACACAACTTCCCACTACTGTCTTTGATTGGTCCTAATCTTACTCTAATCATTCTTTTATTCCTGATAAAACTATAGAAGGCTTTAGGGTTTTCCTTGATCTTATCCGCCAACAACTTCTCATGTCCACTCCTGGCTCTTCTTAGCCCTCTCTTTAGATCTTTTCTGGCTAACTTATGACTCTCAAGCCCCCTATCTGAGCCTTTGCACCTCATCCTCACATAAGCCTTCTTCTTCCTCTTGAGAAGAGCTTCAACTTCTTTAGCAAACCATAGCTCCCTCTCTCGACAACTACCTCCATGCCTGATACATACTTATCAAGGACCCACAGTAGCTGTTCCTTGAATAAGCTCCTCATTTCAAGTGTGTGCAGTTTCTTTCCCCATCCTATGCATCTTAAATCTTGCTTAATTCCATCATAATTGCCTTTCACCTGTTAATACTTCTTTCTCTGTGGTATATACCTATCCCTGCCCATTGTTATTGTAAACATAACCGAATTGTGGTCACTATCGCCAAAGTGCTCACCTACCTCCAAATCTAACACCTGGCTAATTTCATTCCCCAGTCCAAATCCAATATGGCATCCTTGTTGGCCTGTCTACATACTGTGTCAGAAAACCCTCCTGCACACATTGAACAAAAGCTAACCCATCTAAACTACTTAACTATAGTATTTGCAGTCAATGTTGGGTAAGTTAAAGTCCCCATTACAACTATCCTGTTACTCTCGCTCCTAACGAGAATTATCTTTGCTATCCTTTCCTCTACATCCCTGGCACAATTCAGAGGCCTATAGAAAACTCCCAACAGGTTGACCTCTCCTTTCCTGTTTCTAGCCTCAGCCCAAATTACCTCAGTGGATGAGTCCTCAGACGTTATCTCAGCTGCTGTAATACTACCCTTGATTAACAATACCCCCCCGCAACTTTACTATCTTCTCTGTTCTTATTGAAACATCTAAATCCCCGAATCTGCAACAACCACTCCTGTCCCTCCTTTTGCCATGTCTCTGAAATGGCCACAACATTGAAATCCCAGGTACCAGCCCATGCTGCAAGTTCACCCATCTTCTTCTAGATGCTCCTGGTATTGAAGTACACACATTTCAAACCAGCACCCTGATTGCCGGTGCCCTTTCATGACCTTGTAAACCAATCCATGACCTCACTACTCTCAACGAGGAGAAAGTGAGGACTGCAGATGCTGGAGATCAGAGTTGAAAATGTGTTGCTGGAAAAGCGCAGCAGGTCAGGCAGCATCCAAGGAACAGGAGAATCGACGTTTCGGGCATAAGTCCTTCTTCGGGCTTATGCCCGAAACGTCGATTCTCCTGTTCCTTGGATGCTGCCTGACCTGCTGCGCTTTTCCAGCAACACATTTTCAGCTCACTGCTCTCAACCACCTGCACATTACAATTCAGATTCCCATCTCCCTGCTGCATTATTTTAAACCTCCCCATCCCCAAAGAACATTAGCAAATATCCCCCCCAGGATATTGGTACTCCTCTGGTTCGGGTGAAGACCATCCTGTTTGTAGAGGTTCCATCTTGCCCAGAAAGAATTCCAATTATCCAAGAATCCATACCTCCCTTCACCTCCAGCACCATCCCTGCAGCCATGTGTTCAGCTCCGCGCTCTCCCTGATCCTCGTTTCACTAGCACGTGGCATGGGCAACAAACCAGAAATAACAACTCTGTTTGGTCTAGGTCTAAGCTTCGGCATGGTGACTCAGTGGTTAGCACTGCTCTCTCACAGCACCAGGGTCCCAGGTTTGATTCCAGTCTCGGGTGACTGTCTGTGTGGAGTTTACACATTGTCTGCGTGGGTTTCCTTCGGGTGCTCTGGTTTCTTCCCACAGTCCAAAGATGTATGGATCAGGTGAATTGGCCATGCTAAATTGCCCATAGTGTTAGGTGCATTAGTCAGAGGGAATGGGTCTGGCTGAGTTACTCTTCAGAGGGTCAGTGTGAGCTTGTTGGGCCAAAGGGCCTGTTTCCACACTGTAAGAAATCTAATTCCATCCTAACTCCCTGATTTTTGCCTTAGATCCCCACCTTTCTTCCTACCTATGTTGTTGACGCCTATGTGGACGACGACTTGGGGCTGCTCCCCCACCCCCTCAAGGATCCCAAAAACATGATCAGAGACATCATGAACGCTGGCACCTGGGAGGCAACACACCAATTGTGAGTCTCTCTTGTTCCCACAAAATCCCCCATCTGTCCTCCTACCGATGGAGTCCACAATGACTAAAGCTCTGCTCTTCTTTCTCCTTTCCATCTGAGCAACAGGGACAGTTTCTGCAACAGAGACCTGTGCCCTATTGCTTACACCTGGTAAGTCATTTTCCCCCCCACCCAGTGCTATCCAAAACTGCAAGTCCGTTCAAGATAAATGGAACACTATGGGCGGAAAGAGAACTCCATTGTCACAGAGATAGTGCTGGTGGACTTAATGCTGGAGATGGGCAGGACGAGAGTCACCATGATTCTGAAGAGTCCAGGAGATCCAAAAGGAAGGCCAGGAAAGTCTGTTTCAAGCCTCTGGACACAAGAACCCAGCAACAGTGACCCTAGAAGTCCAATGATCTCACACGAGTGGTCAAAATCAGTGAATATTCACATGTAATCTCCTTCTCAACAGTTTTCATACACTTTTATGCCCCACACCCACTTTACTCACCCAGTATCATTGAATGGCCCGCAGAACCCAAGATTAACATCCAAACGTTGCATCCCACTCTCAGATTCTGACCAATGTTGCTCCTTTAAACTTACTTTTTGCAGCATCCAGATAGCTCCAGGTATTCAGCTGCGGATGGCATGTTATCCCAATACAGTGCTGCACAGTTACTGACATTCATGTGAGTTGTCATTGATACCATTCGCAAGGACAGTCTGAAAAATGTGTTGCTGGAAAAGCACAGCAGGTCAGGCAGCATCAAAGAAGCAGGAGAATTGACGTTTCGGGCAGAAGCCCTTTTTCAGGAATGAGGAGGGTGTACCAAGCAGGCTAAGATAAAAGGTAGGGAGGAGGGACTTGGGGGAGGGGCGTTGGGAATGCGATAGGTGGAAGGAGGTTAAGGTGAGGGTGATAGGCCGGAGAGGGGGTGGGGTGGAGAGGTCAGGAAGAAGACTGCAGGTCAAGAAGAGTGCTGAGTCTGAGGGTTGGGACTGAGAAAAGGTGGGGGGAGGGGAAATGAGGAAGGTGGAGAAATCTGCATTCATCCCTTGTGGTTGGAGGGTTCCTAAGCAGAAGATGAGGTGCTCTTCCTCCAGGTGTCGTGTTGCCATGGTCTGGCGATGGAGGACGCCAAGGACCTGCATGTCCTTGGTGGAGTGGGAGGGGATTTAAAGTGTTCAGCCACGGGGCGGTTGGGTTGGTTGGTGCGGGTGTCCCAGAGGTGTTCTCTGAAACGTTCCGCAAGTAGGCGGCCTGGCTCCCCAATGTATAGGAGGCCACATCGGGTGCAGCGGATGCAGTAAATGATGTATGTGGAAGTGCAGGTGAATTTGTGGTGGATATGGAAGGATCGCTTGGGGCCTTGGAGGGATGTAAGGGGGGAGGTGTGGGCGCAAGTTTTGCATTTCTTGCAGTTGCAGGGGAAGGTGCCGGGAGTGGAGGTTGGTTGGTTGGGCTATGGACCTGACGAGGGAGTCGCAGAGGGAGTTGTCTTTTCGGAACGCTGATAGCGGAGAGGAGGGAAATATATCCTTGGTGGTCGGGTCTGTTTGGAGGTGGCGGAAATGACAGAGGACGATATGATGTATCTGGAGATTGGTGGGGTGGTAGGTGAGGACCAGTGGTGTTCTGTCCTGGTGGTGATTGGAGGGGCGGGGTTCAAGGGCGGAGGAGCGGGAAGTGGAGGAGATGCGGTGGAGAGCATCGTCAACCACGTCTGAGGGGAAATTGCGGCCTTTGAAGAAGGAGGCCATCTGGGTTGTTCGGGATTGGAATTGGTCTTCCTGGGAGCAGATGCGGCGGAGGCGAAGGAATTAGGAATATGGGATGGCGTTTTTACAGGGCGCAGGAATTCCTAATGAAGAACTTTTGCTCATAATTTCAACTCTCCTGCTCCTCAGATGCTGCCTGACCGGCTGTGTTTTTCCAACACCACTCTCTACGTCCCTGATCTCCAGCATCTGCAGTCCTCCCTTGACAACTGCTGCCTGCTAAGCCACAAAAGCCCCAGGTGAAGCAAAGACCACAACAGTGTAGCATCAATGCAGCAGTGCTACCACTTACGCGACATTTTCAGCAACCAGTTTAAATACTGTATTACACACAGCTTAAAGACGAATGAGGTGCTGGAGTCAACATGCCTAAGTTGCCAGGCACGAGTGCTGCAAGCAGGCCTGGGGTAAAGGATAGTTCACGTGACCTATCAGAGGGAAAGGTCACAAACAATTCAGCTAGATGAATTTCAAGGAGGTGGCACACAGGAAAGACTGATAGAGGTGCACACCAAGATGCTGGAAAACTGGGTGTTTAGGCTGCTTTGGCAGGTGATCTCCACTCACTATCAAGGAGCATAGAGGAGCCTGGCTCCATTTCAGCAGAGGGTATTGAAAATAAATTGCATTCTCTGTTCCATTTCCCTGTTGTACCACAGACCCCGATATACAGTAGTCGCAGCTTTCATACCAGCTGCAGCCTTTGTCTGACACGCATCTACTCAGTGGTGCTCCCTGTGTGGGTGCAGCAACATTCCTGATCAAAACTAAGAATCTCACCACTACACCATCAAACTCACTCCAGAGCACTGTCAGAAATGTTGTGATCATGAAAGGTCTTCAAAATGACCGCGTTTGGGCACCTGGCCCTTTAAGTAGTGTTAGCAAAAAGACAATCTTGAGCTCTCTTTTGTGACTGACATGCTAATTTGCTGAATGAACCTGCATGGTCACACCATGATAAATGGGTGTCGGATCAATCTGTATGTCAATGTAAGACCACAACAGGATGTACCCATTTGCTTCTGATACACACAGTGCGTATCTACTGAAATGTCCCTATGCTATGTGGTGTGCCATAAAGGCTGCAGGGCGAACAGGTGGTGGTGGTGGTGGCATAGCAGGCTTCCTATTGAATGGCGGAGCAAGCTTGAGGGGTCAAATGGTGTTGTCCAGCTCCTGTTGCTCATGGCCTTTGGTGCAATATAATCTACATTTTATGTCCCATCTTCAACATAACTGCCAGACAATTATTAATAAATAATGTACGTCTGATTTTTGATTCTTTGTGAAAATTAGATCTAATCAAGTCAGAAGAGGCTTTGCTTGGTTTGCTTGTAAGTGTTTGCAGTTTAGTCCTTTCGCTGTTGGCAACTGAATGCAGATAAGCCTTGTTAATCTGGTGTAGGATCACTTATGTTGTGGCAGTTCAGGCACTTCCAATGAATTGTGTGTTAATTATTTCTAGCCCAGATTCATCCTAACCTATTAAACGTTGATTCATTCTTTGTTGGTGCTGTAGCATTGCAGATTAGCAGAAATGTTTATCATAAGTCATTTTTCTCCTTCATTAAAGGTAATAGCTTCTAGGCTTGGAATCTTTTCTGTTTCTCTGACAGGAAACATAACTGGTGTCATTAATATTTAGACATGCATTGTCAGATGATGTTGAATGTGCACCTCCATGTCACACATTCCTTCCAGTAAATGTTTGTTCATTTTATTCAGTATAATTGGCTTTGGATTTACTATACGCCAGTTTGTTTTTGCCACCTTTAGATCTAATATTCAGTGACAAAAAGTTGTGACTTAAACCCCTTACCACTTTATGAGATGCTGACCTGCTCTCATGCAAATTAATCCGATGCTCCTGGGCAAATTGGAACTAAAGCTTTGAGTGAAACCTCCGAGAACGAGATGAATTCACAAGTAGATTTCACCATGCATAGTTTAAAGCTGTAATGATACAGATTTGCAGAATTATAATAAATTATAATATATAAATAGCTTGTACAATAATGAATAACCTAGTTGCAGACTTTAGTCCTTTTCAAGTGCTTCTGTGGGGGGTTGATTAGCTCAGTTGTCTGGATGGCTAGTTTGCAATATAGAGCAATGCCAACAGTGTGCATTCAATTCCCACACTGGCTGAGGTTACCATGAAGACACTCCTTCTCAGTCTCTCCCCTTGCCTCAGACTGACTAGGATGGATCAGAGAGAAATCAAATTCAAAATGGGAATGAGGAAAGTAGAAAAAACATGAGATGGGGAGAGTGCTAAGCAGTGATAGTATGTATGATTTGTATCACAGAAGCAATAAAGGGTAAAGTCAGCATAGTCTTACCAGACCATTGAGCTGCAGTCTCATTAGAGAAGGATAACACACCAGCAATCATCACTCTCTAATGAGACAGCATCCCAATGGCCCGGTAAGACTGACTTTATTGTTCCTGTGACACAAATCATGCCTCCTCTCACTGCTTCGATCTTTCCCCATCTCTTGTTTCTTCTACTTTCCTCATTTCTGTTTGGAATTTAATTTCTCTCTAACCTATCCAAATCAGTCTTCAAGTTCTATTTTAAAAGCAATTCTGCATCCTTATCAAAACTGCTTATCCCTTATGACACTGCAGAGAACAGAGGGCAGCACTCCTGGTTCTCCCTTCTCAGTCTCTGTGTCTCAGTCACAAGAATAAGAGGAAATTGTGCACTCTTTCTTTGTGAAATATTCCTTGAGTAATTTCTACTTGGTCGGAAGCTGAGACTTAATTCGTTTCGTTCTTCCTTCACATTTAAATGTAAGATTATTTGAAATGCTGAATTATATAGTCAGTTTCATTGACTCATACAATTTGTTCACTCTATTAATTATATAAATCATTTAATAGTTGGTGTTTTAAAACATAACACCATAGACCATAAGATATAGGAGCCAAATTAGCCCATTCGGTCTGTCGGGTCTGCTCCACCATTCAATAATGGCTGGTGTGTTTTTCAACCCCATTCTTCTGCCTTCTTTGATCCCATTACCAATCACGAATCCATATATCTCTGTCTCAAGTATACTCAATGAGTTGGCCTTCACAGCCTTGTGTAACAATGGATTTCACAGAGTCATCACCCTCTAGCTGAAGAAATTCCTGTTCATCTCCCTTCTAAAGGGTCATCCCTTAACCCTGAGGCTGTGCCCCTGGTTCCTAGCCTCTCATACTTGTGGTAACATCTTCTTCAAGTCCACTCTATCCAGGTCTCTCGAGTATTTTGTAGGTTTCAATCAGATCCCCTCTTGTAGTTCTAAACTCCTTCAAGTATAGACCTAGAAATCTCAACCACTCTTCATTTGATAAGCCCTTCATCCCCGGGATCATTCTTGTAAACTGCCTCCAACAGCAGCACGTTCTTCCTTAGATATTGGGCCCAAAACTGGTTATAATATTCCAAATGCAGTCTGACAAGAGTGTTATATATCCTCAGCAGTGTATATCTGCTCTATATTCTTGCCTGCTTGAAATGAATGCTGAAAATGTGTTGCTGGAAAAGCGCAGCAGGTCTAATATGTTACCCTCTTTTAAAAGACAGAAGCAAAATAGCCCATTAATTCAGGAGGAATACATATACAATAGATTTGCCAGTTAGTCTTGCTGATGAAGGACAATATTTGGTGAATAAATACCACTTACAAGAATAGTTTGTCTATCAGGGACTTGGTGGGCTACATTTTAAGTCACAGATGCTTTTAGAATGGGTAGGGGTGCTGGGGGAAGGATTGTCACAGTGTTGGAAGCTGACACAAAAAGTAGATGCAATGCATCAGTACGTGGTTCTTTAACAGAGCTAATTCTCACCAGAAGACCTCATCCACCTAGAATCGTCAGTGAGCCCTTCCTTTACTTACAACTAATCCAACATTTGCTGGCTGTAGTTCACAAAGTACTGTGAACTGTCACCATTTGCGACCAGACCTCAAGCCTCTAAACTGTGTGGGTATGGCACTGCCCACAGCTCTGAAGGAGACCGTCATCTTCAACCACCAGGTCTTATGACACGTGCAGCTTGGAACAAGTGACATAACAAACTTCTTCCAGTTCTCTATCTATTACTGTGTCCATGAGGTAACCGAGCTTCTATATGTTGGGAGCAATGATTTCATTGATTCCTGCCTGTCTAACCCTCACTGTTTGCCATGAGAGTGTACTGACCCCCAGTGACGAGGGAAGGATTTTTTCTGTGACAGAAGTTTGTGGATCAATTTATTATCATCAGCCAGTGTGACAGCCCGCCTGGATCCAGGCACTCTCTCCCTGGTGGTGTATTCTTATTGGGAAGCGTATGGAGCTTTTGAACTCCTCAAGGAGAATTAGTTCACAGACATTTTCATGAGCAGCTTCTGTCTTAAGTCCTGGTACCCACTGGTCAAAGCAAACTGCTTAATCTTTTCAAATTCCAGGTTCATCCAGTCAGGCTGTTTCCTGACAGTATGAATTTTTTGACAGTACATTCCAATGTCCCCTGCTCTTAATTTAACCTCCCTGCCACTACTCTATTGGGCCGGGTTTTCATCTTTAAGCTGTTTTAGAATTTCAGATTTTCTGGCTTTTGGATGAATTCTAATTCCAATTGCATCTTTTAGATATTTGTGTAAGAAAATGTTTCAATTCTCAAAAGTAAATTTCTCTAATTCTTCTAGAAACATGTTGATATTGAATGCAATCAGGTTTATACCACAGCAGTGCAAATTCAGGGACAACTTCTACAGTTATTATTGAAACATTAATTCAAAGTGACAATTTACTCACTCTGATTCTTTGTCTTATCTGTGGGTTCAAATCATGATACAGATTTCCGTTTTTTTTGCACTGACTGAGGTTCCCCAGGCTATTTGGCTTCCACATGGGGTCCCCCAATTTGTTAAGCTCCCAGGTGAGGGGAGATGAACTGGCTCCCTGTCTTTATTCTCTGCCCCCATACCTTCCTCTCTCAGTTGGTTGCAATGAGGTTATTTAAAAATGAAGCCATTTTCTTGTGAACACCTTTTTCCCCATACTCAGATGAAATAATGATTGAAAAGAAATCAACTTAGCCAGGCTTTCTTGGAGTAAGAAGGAGTGGGTTTAATGAATAACTAAACAGACAAAGCATTGGTTATGTAGCACATATTCACACAGGTTAGGAAGTAGGACGTGAACCCAAAAAGATAGCCATTTGATAAAAAGCAGATACATACAGGTCGTTCCGCTATAACGCACATTTCATTAACGCGAATTTGCTATATTACGATTGATGAATTGGGGATACTGTTTCTGTAGCGCAAGCTTTTAAAGCGTTTATTGGTTATAATGCAATTCCAGCCCCATTAGTTTAAATGGTGCTGATATTACAAGATTTTCTTATAACACGGGATTGCACAAGAATGGAACTATCACGTTGTAGCAGAACTGACTGTATCCTCAATTTGTTCACGAAGAGTATAAGAAAGAGAAGCAGGAGAAGACAGTTCAGCTCCTCAGGCCTCCTCCACCATTTGATATAATCGTGACTCACCTCGCCTGCTCTCCAAAACCCTTTAATCTATTACTAATTGAAAATCTCTCTGTCACCTCCTTAAATTTACTCAGTGTCCTGGTGTTCTCTACATTCTGGGGTAGTGCATTCCTCTGATTCACACTCCCTTGAGTGAAGCAATTTCTCCTCATTTCTGTTTTAAATCTGCTACCTCTTATTCGAAAACGATGTCCTCCGATTCTAGATTGTCCTACATGAGGAACATCCTTTCTATGACTAATTTGTGAATGCCTTTTAGAATCTTATATATTTCAATTAGTTTTCTCATTCTTCTAAACCTCAGTGAACATAATTCAAACTAATCCAGTTTGAATTAGCTTTATTGACACACTCTCACATGAAAGGTTTACAAGTCACCACTTACGGCACCATCTTAGGTACAGAGATACCTACGTACAGAATCTTAGCAGAAAAATAGGGAAACAAAGTTAAAAAGTTCAATAATGCAGTTCTTCTCACTAAGTGGAAAAACAAAGAAACAGAGTTGAAAGTTCAACACCTCAGTCCAAAAGCGCCTGACTCAGGCTGAGCTCACAAGCTCAACCTCCCCCCGCCGCTATCCCAGGCAGCCTCTCCACATCGTCTTGCAGTCACCATGGGAAGCCCATTCCAGCATCCAGGGTGAGAAGGAGTCCTTTGGTTATTCCATTCCCTATTGTCTGACTTGTTAGCTAATTGGCTTCTAATACTCTGAGCAAGAAGGTCCCCTTTTATCTGCAACACAGGTTAGGGAATAATATTTGGACTATGACCTTTGCAGTACACTAACACTTGAATCCAGGCTAGTACTTATCCAACAGTTCCACTAATACACTTCAGAAGAGTTGAGACTGTCTTTTTTTAACCTCTGTCCTTCTGTATTCTTCAAAGAGGAAAATATAAAATAGGTCTGCAATTTGAAACATAATCAGCAGGTGATGGCTTGCTATTGGGCATGGGATCATCAGGGCCTCATTATCTATATGGTCACAAGAGATCACAATCTAGTCTGCTTAACAAACATCTTCCCCTTTGAATAGTTGCTGTTTGAAGTTCCCTGTAGGTTTGACTTTCTGTAGTCGTCTTTCCAGATAGCTGCCCAGTTTACATCTGCAGCCATTTTTAACTCTATCAGCCCTCTTAAAAAAACACACTTTGGAATTAAAAGGCAAGAATTTCCATAGATTTCATGGTTCTGACTCAAAGTCACATCAATACTATTCATTAGCATAATAGGACTTGATTACTCTATGCTGTAAGGCTATACTAAGCAGGGCATCACATCCTTTCCAGAGACCCTAGTTGAAGTGTTCAGAAGTGTACCTTTAGATCTGTTCATATGTGTGTATGACAGCTTCAGCATGTTAGTGGTTTGCTTGATAACTCATCTGGTCAAACTATGTTCTGGGCTTCATTCCTTGGCTTTCTGACACGCTTTATCAATCCTGTTTTAAGTGGTAATCATTGTCGGTTTTTTTTATATTCACTTGTGGAACATGAGCTTCACTGGTTGGGCCAGCATTTGTTGCCCATGCCTAGTTGGCCTTCAGAACGTGGTGGTGAGTTGCGTCCTTGAACTATATGCTGCTGTTCATATGCTATAGGTAAACTCGCAACATCTTAGGGATGGAATTCCAGGATGTTGACAGCGACAATGAATGAACGGTGATATAATCCAAGATGGAGGACAGGAAAAATTTGTGATTGTAAGAGCTGCTCCATTTTTGAGGTATTTTAGGTGTTGGAGGTGATTTCCTCAAATTCCAGGGGCAGCAATTTCTGTTTTATAAGCTGTTGCATTGTTTTGGAACTTTGGGGGATAAAAGATCAAACAATGGCACTTTAAAAGGGAGGAAGACAGACAAAGGTGGTGACCGCATGGTCAGAGAAAGAAACCTACACTGCTCTCTGACATAGCAGTTATTGTCTTTGCTGTTTGAGTTCAAGTATCTCTGGACATTGGAGCGCATCTAGGAACAAATAACGAACAGTGAGATTCACAGCTGACCTTGAAGAACCTGTGTAGGAGAGCTCACAGCACAGGAACAGATAAGTGCATAGCTTTTAAGTGTAGCCTTGCTGTAAATCTACAAGAGTGAGTAGAGTGGATTCTTTCTTGATTATATGTTTTATTGAGATCTATCTCTTGATTACATTTTTAAAAAAATGTATGATATTAGTATTAAGTTAGCCCGTAGTAATTTTTTTAGAGCAATAAGACAGTGCTATTTTCTGGGTCTGCAAATTGCAAAGGACCAAAGATGGTCTTTAGTGGAGTGATGTGCTCTTCCTGGCGGATGTGGGAGTTAAGGGAGAGTTTCCATGTTACTGGTGATTGTGTCTGCAGGGAGTGTCTTTGGTTGCGAATCCTATCATATTGCATGGATCGATTGGAGCAACAGTTAGAGGCAATATGGAATTTACAGGAGCTACAGGGTGTGATGGATCGCAGTTATAGGAAGGGAGAAAAGCTACAGATACAGTTAGATATATGGGTTGACTCCAGGAAAGATAGGGGGAGTAGGCAGGTAATGCAGGAGTCTCCTGTGGCTTTCCCCATTTCAAATATGTTTGATTTGAAAGATGTCAGGGTGATGGACATTCAGGAAAACAGACAGGTTTCTAGTACCAAGAATTGATCAAATGTAATGAGGGGTATGTCAGGTTCCAAGTGATCGATTGCGATAGGGGACTCTCTAGTCAGAGGCACAGACAAATGTTTCTGCGGCTGGCAATGAGAAGTCAGAATGGTGTGCTGCCTCCCTAGTGCTAGGATCAAGGATGTCTCAGAGAGGGTGCAGAATGTTCTCAAGGGGGAGAGGGCCCAGCAGGAGGTCATTGTACACGTTGGGAATAATGGAAGGGAAAAGGATGAGATCCTGTAGAGAGATTATAGAAAGTTAGGCACAAATTTAAAAAGGAGGTCCTCAAGGTTAGTAATATCTGGATTACTCCCAGTGCTACAAGCTAGTGAGGGTAAGAATAGGAGGATAGAGCAGATGAATGCATGGCTGAGGAGCTGGAGCAGGGAGAAAGCTTCACATTTTTGGATCATTGGAATCTCTTCTGGGGTAGAAGTGACCTGTACAAGAAGGACAGTCTGCACCTGAATTAGAACGGAGCTAATATACCAACAGGGAGGTTTGCCAGAGCTGCTCGGGAGGATTTAAACTAATAAGGTGGGGCGTGGGACCAAGGTTGAAACTTTATTGCTGGAACAGCACAGCAGGTCAGGCAGCATCCAGGGAACAGGAGATTCGACGTTTCGGGCACAGGCCCTTCTTCAGGAATTCCTGAAGAAGGGCCTGTGCCCGAAACGTCAAATCTCCTGTTCCCTGGATGCTGCCTGACCAGCTGTGCTGTTCCAGCAATAAAGTTTCAACTTTGATCTCCAGCATCTGCAGACCTCACTTTCTCCGCGTGGGACCAAGGGAAATGGTGAAGAACGAGATCAAACTGAGGCTGGTACAGTTGGGAGTGAGTCAAACAGTCAGGACAGGCAGGAACAAAGCAGAGAACAAGATAAGATTTACTTCAATGCAAGAGGGCTAACAGGGAAGGCAGATGAACTCAGGTTATGGTTAGAAACTTGGGTCTGGGATATCATAGCAATTACAGAGATGTGACTCAGGGATGGACAAGACTGACAGCTTAATGTTCCTGGATATAAATGCTATAGGAAGGATAGAAAGGGGAGGGAGGGGGCGGGCGAGAGAGGAAGGGACATGGTGTTTTTGATAAGAGATAACATTACGGTTGTACTTAGAGAGGATATTCCTGGGAATACATCCAGGAAAGTTATTTAGGTGGAACTTAGAAATAAGAAAGGGCTGATCACCTTATTGGGGATTGTATTATAGACCCCCCAATTTTCAGCAGGTAATTGAGAAACAAATTTGTAAGGAGATCTCAGTTATCTGTAAGAATAATAGGGTGGTTATGGTAGGGGATTTTAACTTTCCAAACATAGATTGGGACTGCAATAGTGTTTAGGGTTGAGATGGGGAGGAATTTATTAAGTGTGATAAGAAATTTTCTGATTCAGTTTGTGGATGCACTTGCTAGAGAAGGTGCAAATCTTGACCTACTCTTGGGAAATAAGGCAGGGCAGGTGACTGAGGTGTCACTGGGGGAACACTTTGGGGCCAGCGACCATAATTCTATTAGATTTAAAATTGTGATGGAAAAGGATAGACTGGATCTAAAAGTTGAAGTTTTAAATTGAAGGAAGACCAATTTTGACGGTATTAGGCAAGCATTTTCAAAAGTTGATTGGGGAGCAGGTGTTCGCAGGTAAAGGGACAGCTGGCAAATTGGGAAGCCTTCACAAATGAGACGTGAGTCCAGATACAGTATGTTTCTGTTAGGGTGGAAAGAAAGGATGGTAGGTTTAGGGAATGCTGGATGACTCGAGAAATTGAGGGTTTGGTTAAGAAAAAGAAAGGAGTATGTGTCAGGTATAGACAGCAGAGATCGAGTGAATCCTTTGAAGAGTATGAGGGCAGGAGAAGTATACTTAAGAGGGAAATCAGGAGGGCTAAAAGGGGACATCGGATAGCTTTGGCAAATAGGATTAAGGAGAATCCACAGGGATTCTATAAACGCGTTGAGGACAAAAGGGAAACAACTAGGGAGAGAATAGAGCCCCTCAAAGATCAGCAAGGTTCCTGTAGAACCACAGGAAATGGAGGAGATACTAAATGAGTATTTTGCATCTGTGTTTACTGTGGAGAAGGGCATGGAAGATATAGAATGTGGCGAAATAGATGGTGACATCTTGAAAAATGTCCACATTACAGAGGAAGGGTGCTAGGCGTCTTAAAACGCATAAAGGTGGATAAATCCCCAGGACTTGATCAGTACCCTAGAACTCTGTGGGAAGTAAGGGAAGTGATTAGTGGGCCCCTTGCTGAGATATTTGTATTATCGATAACCACAGATGAGGTGACGGAACACTGGAGGTTGGCTAACGTGATGCCACTATTTAAGAAAAATGGTAAGGAAAGGCCAGGAACTCTGGACTGGTGAGCCTGATATCGGTGGTGGGCAGATTGTTGAGGGAATTCTAAGGGACATGATTTACATGTATTTGGAAAAGCAAGGACTGATTAAGGATAGTCAACATGGCTTTGTGCTTGAGAAATCATGTCTCACTAATTTGATTGAGTTTTTTGAAGAAGTAATGAAGAGGATTGATGAGATTGCACAGAAGTTAAATTCTGCTGAAACGCAATTCCTCACTGTAGACTGGCTTCTCTGTGTGACCTGGGAATACTCAATCATGCCCTGCATCTAGGGAAAGCTAATCTGGGCTAAAAATCTGGGCTGAAAATGTGTTGCTGGAGAAGCGCAGCAGGTCAGGCAGCATCCAGGGAACAGGAGAATCGACGTTTCGGGTTATGCCCGAAACGTCAATTCTCCTGTTCCCTGGATGCTGCCTGACCTGCTGCGCTTCTCCAGCAACACATTTTCAGCTCTGATCTCCAGCATCTGCAGACCTCACTTTCTCCTTAAAAATCTGGGCACCTGCCCATTCTGGGATGCCAAGCTCATAAGACCTGTTTGCCAGGGTGGATAATAATCAGCTAATTGGCTTATGTGCCTGTGTACCACTGACTGCAAGACTCTGTCATTTCTCACAAACTTCAAGCTGCATGGTAGGAAATGGGGTAAGATCTTCCACTCTTCCTCCTGTCGAACCTGGAGGTAGGCAGTGTTTTTAATCCAGAGTAGAAACGTTTTAGGGAACATCTCTGGGGCACTTGCACCAAACAATCCCCACTGCCCTGTGGCCAACCACTTCAACATCCCTTCCCACTCTACCAAGGACATGCAAGTCCTGGGCCTCCTCCACCGTCAAATGCAAGCCACCCGATGCCTGGAGGAGAAACATCTCAACTTCCACCTTGGGACCCTCCAAATACACTGCATCAACGTCGACTTCACCAGTTTCCTCATTTCCCCTCCCCCACCTCATCCCAGATCCAACCCTCCAACTCGGCACTGCCCTCTTGACCTGTCTCTTCTGTCTATCTTCCTTCCCACCTATGGTGCTACCTGACTTGCTGTGCTTTTCCAGCACCACACTTTCTGACTTTGATCTCCAGCATCCGCAATCCTCACTTTTTCCTAGTGTTTCTAATTCAGCAGGCCAGTCTAAACCTGGAACTTGCTGTCCTCCTCCCTCCTCAAGAATCCTGGGCTGTTCAATCATCCCATTGTGCTGCCAGTTCAGGGCCTTGAGTGATCCAATAATGACTGCTGAAAGGTCTCATCCATCTGCAGCTTGGATGACCTCAGAGCTGTCGCCATGCGGTGTGCACAACTGGTGAAGCTGGGAAGGTTGCTTGTCACAGGGAGGGGAAGGGGGCATTGATCAAAGGCACTCAAAGGTCTGAGGTAGTGGACATGAGGAAAGAGTTACATTTCATCCACATCCCTCACTTCCTACTGCCCTCCTCCTATGAGCCCCATCTTGTGGGATTGCTTCCCTCACTCTTAAAACTGGGAATTCTGTAATCCTGGGACTTTATGGGCTGTCATTCAGGAAGCAGCTCCATTGACACTA
Source organism: Chiloscyllium plagiosum (assembly GCF_004010195.1). NCBI lineage: Eukaryota > Metazoa > Chordata > Chondrichthyes > Orectolobiformes > Hemiscylliidae > Chiloscyllium > Chiloscyllium plagiosum. Next base: position 71,719,115 of record NC_057715.1, read on the forward strand.
CTGACTGCAAGAGCTGCCAGCCCCTGATGACCATTGCTGGAATTGGATGCAATCCCAGCTCCTGGTAGATTTTCTGGAGCCAGTGAGCTGCTGGCCTTTGGATTAATCCAACTTGATTTCAGATTTGTGGTTTATTATTCGGCCTTACTAAAGATAATCTTCTTTCTGAAGATTCACAATAAAATTTGTGTTACTTAAACCCTTCAAAAATAACTTGATGGGAATATTGCCAAATATAGGCCAAATGATGAATTAGGTTTATACGGTTCTGGTCTGCAATCAGTTATTTTCCTGATCTTTATGAGGTTCGAATTGTTCCCAGACTCCTGGTTCTGAGCACTGGAGTTAGGTCGGGGATATGAATGAAGAGACAGTGGACAGGTATTTCAGAGCAAAAAACATCTATTTATTTAAGGTACAAAAAGTGATTATGATACAAGAAGTAGGTAATGCAACAAGTCAAGAAAATGAACACAGTTAATATACAAGAGAAAACTAGTAGACTACTGTTAAGCTATACTATTGATTAGATTACCACTATTAGGCACAATCTTACTAACACACAGAAAACAAGTCATGTTTATTTTTAGACTCATAATCAGAATTTCCTACTGATAGGGTTGCAATGCACTGTCACCACCTGCCATTCCCTCCCTGCTAACTAGATCGAAACTTTGGGGTCGACCAAATATCGACCAAATGATGTGTTTGTAGGGGTCTGGTCTGCAAACAGTTATTTTCCTGATCTTTAAGAGATGCATCTGGCTGTTCTGGCTTGCTGTACCCTAGCCTGGATGAAGACTTAGGACTGCATAGGTTTTTCAGTTTGGGTTGAGTCTGGTGATGTGGTAATATGCATGTTGGATCTGTTGGATAAGTATCGGGTTTTCTTTACTTTCTGCTGGTTTGGTGAGTCCAGTTTTCACCTTGGGTTGTGTCTGGTTCTTGTGGTTGAGTGGGTTGTTGGTCTTCAATTCTGGGGGTCATGGTCAGTTGTTGAGGTTCCTGCCAGTTCTCAGTTTGGAAAGGCCCATGTTTGGATTTCTCTGGTTGGCTTCCTCCTCTCGATGTCTTTTGTTCCAATCAGGTCTTTTGTTTGGCTTCCCTGTTCTTGGTTCTCAGTTCAGCCTCTGTCATTCGGCCTCTGTGGTTCTTGGTTCCAAAGCTGCTTGTGGGAGAAACCTGTGGAGCAGATGTGTATGCAGAAGTATGTTGTAGCAAAGCCTCTCTTCAGGAGGGGTCAGGGCTAGCAGTTATACTGACTGTAGGCCCCATTTTCTCAGCTCAAATCTGAAGTTTTCATTGTGCTCTTGATGTTCTCTTCTGGTTAGTTGACTTTCCAATGGTTAGAGTATGTGTGAATGGGTTTTGATCGAGTATCTCTGTAGGCCACGTATTGTCTGCACTGGGTAGCCCAAAATACAAAAGCTGTCTTTGAATAGGCTCTGTTGGTTTTGGTCGATTGATCTTTTAGAGAGGAGATGTAAATTAGGATTCGAGGCCAAACAATAGCCCCAGACAGCATTCTCCATTCTCAGGCATGCTGATTGTCTTGTGTACTTCCTACAGACTCAGTCCAGCTATCCCTTTTCTTTCAAAGTTGTGGAAGTTCAGGGTTTTGTCCATATGTTTTAAGATTGGAGATTTTTGCTCAATTTTACAGGTTTGAAAACGAGGTCATTTTGTTTCCTCTCAGTCACAGAATGAGGGCATTGCTTGCTAGGCGAGCATTTATTGCCCATCCCTAATTGCCCAGAGGACAGTTAAGAATCATTCACATTGCTGTGGGTCTGGAGTCACATGTCAGCCAAACCAGGCAAGGATAGCAGTTTGCTTACCTAAAATGGGTGAACCAGATGGGTTTCTCCTAACAATAGGTTCGAACTCCAGTCCCCAGATCACTACCCAGCTCTCTGGATTATCAGTATAGTGATAATACCTCTAGGCCGTCACCTCCCCTCACATGCAATTCTCCTGTTCTGTATTGTGGTCAACCCTGAAAATAAATTGAAATTCTTTTGAATGTTTATTACAAGCTTGAATGTACTATGAAGATAAGAGTACATGTTTTCAAAAAACATACTTTAAATTTGACATTTAATGAGAAGAAAGTTGGAATATTTTAACAATTATTACCCCCCAAAGCAAAATAATGTTATTAATATTATTTATTAACTTGCTTTCAGTTTACTTTTGCTGGCAACATAACTCTTTCCAGTTTGTTAATTAGCAGATTAACGACGCACAGTTCACTTATTTCTGTTTTCATGGCCTCAGGAAAGGTGAAAGTAAACTGTACAACTGCAAAAATAACGAATCAAATGAACTATCAAGAATCTAAAATGTTTTGACTTCTTCCTGGGTGGCAGCATCATTTACTTTTATCCTCGACTCTACTTCAGTAAAATCTGAATTTCTCATTTCATGTACAAGATCATTTTAAATTACCAGAAAGGAATCAGGTAATTACAGGATGCTGAATTAGCCCTTTGAGTGAAGAACTGACTTCAAAAAGGCTTTCCTCACAACATGCTAACTAAGCAATTTTACTTTCCATTCATGGCTGAAACCTTTATGAGAAAGTGTAATTTTAAGATCTTCATAAGAAGAGCTATAAAGGGCAATTATAGAGGAGGTGGTTAGAATGTATCATTTTCTGCTACAAAGTTGAATTGAAAAAAGGGCCTTAAATTATTTTAAAAGGGATTTGCAAAACTACTTTAAAAGACCCAAATTAAAAGATGTGTGGAGTAAGTAGGGAAATTTGATTAGATTTGGTTTGCATGAAGAAAAGCCCCAGCGCACATTTGACAACATTAAAATAAGCTGAAATAACCTTGATTGGACAAATGGCTGGGCAGCCTGATAGCATTCTTGCTTTGGTATGCAATATGGTGTGTTTAAGTCCCATTCCAGAGACTTGTGTGCAGAATCTGTGAGCTGCTGTCTTTCATTAAGATGAGTCTTTGCCCCGCTACCTCTTTCAAACAGTCCATTGTCTTGATGTTGCCAGATTACTTGTGTCTAGATTGTTGCAACCAGGTGTGAGGGAAGGAGGCAGAAAGGTTACCCAATTTTTTCCTTCTCATTTCATTGTAATAGGTTTGTTTAAAAATTTGATAAGATGGACTAGTTAATGCCATGTGCTGGTTGTAGAGAATCAGCCAGCGAGGTTTTCCTCAATTTTTTAACAAAGTGGTTAGGTTTATTGCTCTGAATCTGACTAGGGTAAAGACATGAATAGATCAAAATAGGTCAGTAGACCAAAAAAGCAACACATGCATACGAGATCCATACGCACCAACACAGATTAAAAGTAGAGGTAGGTAAATTTACCAAAATACTCACGGAAAATGAAAATTAAAGTAAACACTGTAGATGCTGGAGATATAAAGCAAAATCAAAAAAGTCAGTAGGTCTGGTGGTGTCTGTGGAGAGATTTTGAGGTCAATTCTACTTCAGAACTACAGTGGTCTGGCCTGGCTGGAGAATTTGCAGGTTTTTAGTTCTCAACAGAAATGGTGGTTCGATATATGGCTTGTATTTCCCTTTTCCAATTGACAATGTTGCTGTGGAAATTCAGAGGCTGTTCCTACAGAATTCTTGACATAAACAAAGGTCTAGGCTCAGCAAACTCAAAGGTTAGTTGTAGGATTAGAGGGAGAGAGACAGAAAGAGAGTGGAAGAACAGCTGTGCCTCCCTCCTGCTGGTAGATTCCTCCAGCTCAATCCAAGTGACACACAAAGGTTTCGTGTTGTCTAACTGCAATTACACATTTCAAAAGACTGCAAGAGATGGTTTGGTTCGGCACACTTCTGCACAGGCATTACAGCCATAGCTTCATAGGCCCAGCTGATAAGATGCTAATATCATGTTCCAGATGTTGAATTTCAGATGCTTGTCTCAATGCAATTGTTGATAGCTGGGAAAATGAGAGTGTTTTACATTTATTGGGAGATTATTGTTTTGCTGAGCTCCTCATAGGCCCTCTATTTCCAGGAAACATAATGTGGCTGTAATGAAAGCAAATTACCAAGCATTTTAATGTGAGTCAACACCCATTTGCTTCAAGGGCATGTCCTTTTTCCAGTTGTCATGAAGATGCCGTTACCAAATATTACTTTTCGATTTCATCCGTTGGACTCACATATTGAACTGTTTGTGAAAGGCACTTTCAGATGCTGAGAAAGTTCATTACACAGAAACAAAGGGGCATATTTAAATGGCTGCCATTTTTCATTGCTATGAAATTCAAATTCTAACAGACTCGATGAAAATCACGAGAGACAATACCTTATTAAAAATGGAGATTCAATATATGTAACAAGACTCACCTAGGACCATGAAACCATAGCCAAATTGATTGTGCAGATGTGAACCAATCCGAGTTACCTTGTGGAATATACAACAGTCTTTTGTGTCATTTAGGAGGGGAAAATCTCATCCTTTCCTGGTCTGACCTGTGTGTGATTCCTATTCTCCAGCAATGTTGTTGACAAGTAAATGCCCTCTGAAATGGCCTATCAAATCACCATTGTAAAAATGCCTGACAAAAGGAATGAACCAGACAGAATACCAGCATCAACCAATGCACTGGAAACAACAAGAGCGCACAGATCTGCTGATCCTGCAAAATCGTCCTGACTCACATCTGGGGATTTGTGCCAAGATTGAAAAACTGTTCTAGTGACTCATCATCATCAGCCGGAATTAGCCATTGTTCCAGAATCTTACTTACAGACCATATAATGAATTATCATCCTCGGTACGTCCTCTCCTACCAACAACCAATCAGAGTCTGAAGCTGGGGTGGAGGAAGATTGCTCAGAGGCAAGTAAACCTTTCTCAGCTTGAACTCTCACAGACTGGGGAAGGGTGGGGGAGGGGAAGCAGTTTGGAGGTCGAGATACTGGTCAGTTTTGGATTGTCCTGAGAGGAGACTGATGAGGGGCCTAAGCGTGATTCCTCCTGTGGGTTCATCTCTTGGAAAACCCCTTGTCTCCATGTGAAAGTCACCATAGTGCCATGCCTCCAATCATGAGGCCCTCTGGCAATAACGATAGAGTGTGCATGATCATGCACATATCCAGCAGACTCTGAGAGTTAGAACAGTTAGATGGAATGAAGTGAACGTGGTGTTGGTGCAGATAATTGAAATGTGGTGAGCTTTCCTGGGTGAGTGAGTGGACAGCACAGAGTCCAGTGTGAGTCCTGTATGGGAGTTGGGCAGTAGGGAATGAGAACATGTGAGGGAAGATGTTGCATGCAATAGTGAGATTGGCAAAGAATGAGCCTTGATGGGAGGTGTACGCGGTAGTGGAGATAGAGTGAGTGTGAGGTAGCAGAGACAGAGTGTGGCACTTACCTTGGCAGAGATCACTGAACTTCTTGTGGCACTTTTGGCTATTCCTCAATACCATAGACACAGCACTGACCTGGTTGCTGACTTTAGTCCAGGTTGCCAGGTTTGTTGACATGACTATCTCTGCTTCAGTGTAGAGGGTGACCTTCCCCTGATCCATCTCATCCACCAGCAGTTCCAGATCCCTGTGAGAGAATCCTGCTGCCATTTTGTCCTTCTTCCACATCTTTGGAATGACTGAATTTCATGAGTAGAACAGCTTCAGAAGGTCAGCACTCGTCCAGGGTCACAGTGGCCTTTTAAATATGGCATGGCGACGAGGGATGCTGGTCTTTTGGTGGATATCTGGTGAGTGCCAATGGTACCAAGAATGATGGTGGTGGACTGGGTCAAGCATTGGACAAAAGAGGCACCACGGGGATGGGATAGTCAATGAGGTGGGTTCTGTAAGGTGTGGTGAGATTTCTCACAGGCCTTTGTGGAGAGAATCCCTCTCTGAAACTCAGTGAAATCGACACTTACTCAAAAAATATAAGGCTCAGTCCAGTTTGTCTGAGGAACTTCAGGTCAGTTCTTATGGCCAATATGAAGTCATTGGTTCCAAAAAACAACTGCTGGAAGTGTATACTAAAGTCAAATATTTACCAGCAGCGACTAATCAATGGAGAAATGTAAACCTTATAAGTAGGGCATGGAAGGCCATTGGATGATGTAAAAGCTAGATAAATGTACAGGATGAACAACAGTTAGGCCCATTGATTGGAACATTATGTAAAAAAAAAGGAAGGCAAGAAAAAGGAATGGATCCAGGAACAAACGTGTCCCCAGAAGGAGATCACAAACTATTGAATGAAACCCTATTGATAGGAGGGAGAGATCAAGCAGTAGCAGTCCAGAAGAGATAGAAGGAAATGTAGAGGGTGTCGCTTAACTGGGACAAGAAATGATACAAATCAGGAATGCCACCATCAGGAAACGTCTATGTGATTTGGAAATGTTTGTGGCCATGAACAAACTAGAACACAAACCGAACAATAAAAATGACAATGCTGGAGGGAATTTGGAATGTACACAGAAAGGGGACAACCAGCACTATTACAAAGGCATGTAAGCATGGTAGAAATGTCTCTTGATGGCATTTATTGGACCAAAGATTTTGAAGGAAACCTGGGGGCTTGGGTGGTGGGTAGGAGATACCACTGAAGACATGAAAAGCAATTTAGAAAATTTTATTGGTTTTGTTAACAACAATGGGCGGCACGGTGGCACAGTGGTTAGCACTGCTGCCTCACAGCGCCTGAGACCTGGGTTCAATTCCCGCCTCAGGCGACTGACTGTGTGGAGTTTGCACATTCTCCCCGTGTCTGCGTGGGTTTCCTCCGGGTGCTCCGGTTTCCTCCCACAGTCCAAAGATGTGCAGGGCCAGGTGAATTGGCCATGCTAAATTGCTCGTAGTGTTAGGTAAGGGGTAGATGTAGGGGTATGGGTGGGTTGCGCTTCGGCGGGTCGGTGTGGACTTGTTGGGCCGAAGGGCCTGTTTCTACACTGTAATCTAAGTGGGTGGCATGGTGGCACTGTGGTTAGCACTTCTGCCTCAGAGCGCCAGAGACCCGGGTTCAATTCCCGCCTCAGGCGACTGACTGTGTGGAGTTTGCACATTCTCCCCGTGTCTGCGTGGGTTTCCTCCAGGTGCTCCGGTTTCCTCCCACAGTCCAAAGATCTGCAGGTCAGGTGAATTGGCCATGCTAAATTGTTCATAGTGTTAGGTAAGGGGTAGATGTAGGGGTATGGGTCGGTTGCGCTTCGGCGGGGCAGTGTGGACTTGTTGGGCCGAAGGGCCTGTTTCCACACTGTAAGTAATCTAATCTAATCTAATCTAATCAATGCTTGGCTCATTTGATCAATTGACATTAAAGCAGAATTGTGGGGAAAATCAGAAAGGGAAATGTTTCTTGTCCCTTAAAAGAAGCAAGAAAGGTATGGAAGTTAAATAAAATGGCTATCAAGTCCGAAAAAAGCCTTGAGAGTTTGGTACTTTTTGGTAAGGCCTGTCCTGTTAAAATTGGGCAATTTTCATTTAAAAGCAGACCTGCCATGTTTTACTGGCATTATGAGGTGCAGCTTTCAGGGATCTTTAAGATGCATATAGGTTAGGTTTTATAAGATGACAGCAGTGAATTTGAAAACATTATTATAAATGGGCTCAAAGCAGAATTTAAAAATGAAAGTCAGGCTTCTAGGGTACTTAAATGGGCATTTTACCCCACAGTAATGTCGTTGACTCTTAATTGTCCTCTGGGTAATTAGAGATGGGCAATGAATGGAGGTCTGTGACCAGTGGAGTGCCACAAGGATCAGTGCTGGGTCCACTACATTTTGTCATTTATACAAGTGATTTGAATGTGAGCATAAGAGGTGCAGTGAAGAAGGTTACCTCAGATTACAACGGGATCTTGATCAGATGAGC
>NC_057715.1:71727444-71784582 GCF_004010195.1 Chiloscyllium plagiosum
GGAGCAAATGTTGTCCTTTATGCTGGGAAGCTAAAAAGATCCGAAGAGTAGTAAAAGTTGTGCTAGCAGCAGACACTCTTGCTCTGGATGAAGTGACAGATATGACATTCTTCTGATTGAAAATATTGGAAGAAATTCTAAAAAGGGGTTCAGCAATGATACTCATTGAGTGCTACTTTGAAAATAAGTCAATATGCAATAATGTGCACTCAACAAAATGTGAAAATGAGAGAAGATGTGGATCAATGTTGAAGATTTAAAACAGATGTTAGAAAATAGAGAAACCTCCAAACTAAATTGGGTGAGTTGTGGCAATCAGTTAGCTGACTGATTTCCAAAGAAAGCAGAATGTTCTCAGAAACTCAGAAACAGGGCACACAGAAAAAAAGTGCTTTATTGTGCTGAGAAAAGAAAATGGGGATGTAAAATGTAATAGTTTTGTCGGTTTGTTTTTGTTATATCTATTGATTGGCTTCAATAGAAATAAAATAATCTGTTATCATCAAATACAGTCTAAAGGAATGCCCGAGATCAAGTGGAATGAGAGAACTTGTGATGGACATATTAATTAAGGGTTAGTTGGATGTGAATTGGTTGTCTAAATATGGGGAGCTAGTAATCAATGGCGTGTGAGTTTTATGGAATGTGGTTAACTCTAATAACATTTGACTAAAAAAAGTGGACTTTAAATAGTTATCTTCTAATGTATAACAGCACAAAGAGAGGCAAAGGCACAAATATACCCAAAGTAGGAGACTTCAGTGTTCTTTACCAAGAGTGGCTCAGTAGTATCACTACTATCTGAGCTAGTTGAGTCTGAAATGAAGTCACTGCTAGGCTGAATCTGCATTGGTGTGTGAACCAATAAGAATGAAAAACCTATTTGGACTCCATTTTACCAACTATCTGTAACAGATGCATCTGTTCCAATACGTTATCAGAAGAGACACTTGCATGATCCCTGTTGAGACAAAGACCTGTCCTAATGTTAAGAATTCCCTCAGTTGTATTAGTGATATTTCATTGTCTAAATGATATAGGTGTCGAACGGGTATAGGTCCCATCCATTCATGAATGGTGGGTGGGACAATTAAATAACTCACTGGGGGTGAAGGCTTCACAAATATCCCCATGTTCAATGATGGTAGCTGAACAGATCAATGTACAGAACGAGACTGAATCATTTTCAATCCACCATCGCCTTCTCTGGTGGTCCCCAGCATCAAAAATGCGAATTTTGAGCCAATTTGATGTATTCCATGTGACATCAAAAAATAGCTGAAAACACTGGATAAATGTTATGAGCCCTGACAACATTCTGGCAATTACAATGAAGACATGTGCTGCAGAACTGCAACACTGGTATCAATCCAGCAACTGAAAAATTGCCAGTGTATAACATATGCACAAAATTTAGGACAATTACTGTCCCATCAGTTTACTCTCAATCATTATCAAAGTGGTGGAAGTTATCATTGACAGTTCTAGCAATCAACAGTGCAAAACCCCCCTTACTGATGCTCCATTTGGGTTCCATCAGGATGGCTCAGCGTCTGATCAGATTACACCTTTGGTCCAAACATCACCATGAAGCTGTATTTAAGGGGGGACTGCATTTCACACCAAGATTATATTTGACTGAGTGTAGTATCAAGGAGTCCTAACAAAACTGGAACCTGAAATCAGATTTGGCACAAAGGACGACGGTTGTGTTTGTTGAAGGTCAGTCATCTCACCTGGAGGACATTTCTGCAGGAGTTCCACAGGGTGGTATCTGAGACTGAATCATCTTCAGCTGCTGCACTAACAACCTTCCCTGCATCATAATATCAAAGGTGAGAATGTTTGCTGATCATTGCGCCATGCTACTGTAACAGTCTATGGCTGAATGCATTTCAAGTTCTTGACAATATCTTGGCGTGGAATGAAAAGCTTTGCACTGCAGTACAATCAGGCAATGACAATCTCTGACAATAAAGAATTATATCCTTTTACTATAGATGGGCCAATGGGCCAAAGAGTAGCAGAAGGTGTTTAATTTAGACAAATTAAACATGAGGTGCTGCATTTTGGAAAGCCAAATCAGAGCAGGACTTATACACTTAATGGTAAGGTCCTGAGGAGCGCTTCTGAACAAAAGGATCTTGGAATGCAAGTTCATAGTTCCTTGAAAGTAGGGTCGCAGGTAGATAGGATAATGAAGAAGGCATTTGGTAAGCTTTCCTTAATTGGGCAGAGCATTGAGTATCGGAGTTGGGAGGTCATATTGTTGTTGTACAGGACACTGGTTAGGCTACTTTTAGAATATTGTGTGCAATTCTGGTCTCCGTCCTATCGGAAAGATGTTGTGAAACTTGAGAGGGCTCAGAAAAGATTTATAAAGCTGTCACCAGGGTTGGAGGGTTTGAGCTACAGGGAGAGGCTGAATTGATTGGGGCTGTTTTCCCTGGAGCGTCGGAGGCTGAAAACTGACCTTATAGAGGCTTATAAAATTATGAGGGGCATGGATAGGGTAAATAGACAAGGGCTGAAAATGTGTTGCTGGAAAAGCGCAGCAGGTCAGGCAGCATCCAGGGAACAGGAGAATCGACGTTTCGGGAATCAGCCCTTCTTCAGGAATTCCTGAAGAAGGGCTTATGCTCGAAACTTCGATAGATTCCTGAAGAAGGGCTTATGCCCGAAACGTCGATTCTCCTGTTTCCTGGATGCTGCCTGACCTGCTGCGCTTTTCCAGCAACACATTTTCAGCTCTGATTTCCAGCATCTGCAGACCTCACTCTCTCCTTAAATAGACAAGGACTTTTTCCAGGGGTGGAGGAGTCCAGAACTAGAGGGCATAGGTTTAAGGTGAGAAGGGAAAAATTTAAAAAGGATCTAAGGGACAACGTTTTCATACAAAGCATAGTACTTGAATGGAATGAGCTGCCAGAGGGAGTGGTGGAGGCTGGTACAAGTACAACATTTAAAAGGCGTCTGGATGGGTATATAAATAAGAAGGGTTTAGAGGGATATAGGCTAAGTGCAGGCAAATGGGATTAGATGAGGTTAGGGTATCTGCTTGGCACAAACGAGTTGGACTGAAGGGTCTATTTCCATGCTGTACATCCCTATGACTCAAGGATTCTATAGGATTTAATGGATTATCATTCCAGAGTCCCTCATTATCAACAGTTTGAAATTTTTTATTGACAAGAAACCAAATGAAATCAGCCATATTAATATTGTGACTGCAAAAACACAGTACTTCATCTACTGACTGATCAAAGTCTATGCTCCATCAATAAGGTGGCTTAAGTCTGATTGAGATGGAATATTTTCCACTTGCCTGGGTGGTGCAGCTCCAACAGCATTGAAGATGCACAGAACCGCTGAGGACAAAGCAGCCAGCTTGATTGGCACCCCATCCAACACCCTCAACGTTCATGCCTTTCACCACTGCACAACATGGTAGCAGTGTGTACCATCCACAAGATGCACAGAAGCAGCTCACCGCAATCCATTCCAACAGGATGTTTCATACTAAGCCTCTACAACCTGGAAGGGCAAGGGCAGTAAATGTATGGGCAAGACATCTCCTGCAGGTTTGCACCTGTCTCCACCTGCCCCTCAGCACCAGCAAACCACAAATCATCCTGACATTGAACAATATCTCTCTACCTTTATTGTTGATGAAACCCTTGTAACTCCCTCTCTGATGTACAGTACTGAGAGTGTAGCTAATCTTTATGGACTGCAGTTGTCCAAGAGAGCCACTGACCATTTCCTACTCATGGACAGTTAGGGGTAGGCAACAAATGCCGGTCTGTGTAGAAATTGAACTGGCAAATGGACTATAATTGGAAAATGTAAAATTGTACATTTGGGCTGGAAGAATAAAGTTATGTATTCTATGTAAGTAATATGTAAAAGCTTGATAACACAAAACTGTGCTTACTTAACAATGGACTGGCTATTTCATCTATAAAGTCATAGAAATCGATCCAGCAAACAAATTATTTCTTTCACAATGGCAGCAAGCTTACTAGAAAATCCACCAATGAGATAAAAAGCAGCACGTTCAGTGGTAAAGTTGTCTTCATCAGCAATTGTGAGCTGAAACTTTTAACAGACAGGAAGACAGTAACAACGTGAAGTGATGCAGCAGAGCCTGGCACAGGCTGGAGTTGGAGGAGACTGGACAGAGAAACATAGAAAGAATGAAACCAGAGTCAGAGCAGAAAGACTAAGAGGCCAGGGTTTTACGGATAGGCCAGACTGGGACAGAAGGCATCGAAATATTCAATCTGGAACAGCTGCGACATTATGAGTGTGGAGACATCAAAGGCAGACTGGAGCTGTGGTTTTTTTAATCATAGTAGGGCAGCTGGAGGCCATCTAGTGAAATGTAGGGAGATAGACTGCAGCCAAATTATAGTAGCCTGGAGGACAGTAGGTAATGAGGCAAATTGGGGCCTGGCTACTTTATATAGGAGCAAATGGCAGAGAGCCATCCGGTCTTTGAGCCAAGGTTCAATGCAGCCAGATATGGTTTCATAAATCAGCTCGGGAGTCTGTAGAAAGTTGCCGAGACAGACCCAAAACTGAACCTTGCTTAATATTTTCCTCTGGATAAGATTATTGATCAAGAGATTGCTGATGGCTAAGCACATTTAAAATAAACAGAGAATAACCAAAGTGCCCATCTGCCGGGCTGCAGGGGCCTCTGGAAGATGAATAGTAATAATAGAGAAACCTAAAGTCCAATTTTGAACCCCAAGGTACAACATAGACAGCTGAAGATCTGAATAGCACTTTGTAATAATTACAGATTGAGGAATTTTACATGAAGGTGAGGTGCTATAGGGCTACCTGAGAACCAAATGCATTGTGAAAGTCAATTGTTTACTGCAGTAACATTATGTTCAAAACTTGAATCCCATTCTAAATATTTGTGTTGGCAATTTCAATTTTAAATATTGGCATTAGAACCGTTACAGGATCTGTTCGCGGAGCTGGGAATTTGTGTTGTAGAAGTTTTATCCCCTGTCTAGGTGACATCTTCAGTGCTTGGGAGCCTCCTGTGAAGCGCTTCTGTGATATTTCCTCCCGCATTTGTCGTGGTTTGAATCTGTCGCTTCCGGTCGTCAGTTCCAGCTGTCCGTTGCAGTGGTCAGTATATTGGGTCCAGGTTGATGTGTTTATTGATTGAATCTGTGGATGAGTGCCATGCCTCTAGGAATTCCCTGGCTGTTCTCTGTTTGCTTGTCCTATAATAGTAGTGTTGTCCCAGTCAAATTCATGTTGCTTGTCATCTGCGTGCGTGGCTACTAAGGATAGCTGGTCATGTTGTTTCGTGGCTAGTTGGTGTTCATGGATGCGAATCGTTAGCTGTCTTCCTGTTTGTCTTATGCAGTGTTTTTTGCAGTCCTTGCATGGGATTTTGTACACTACATTGGTTTTACTCATGCTGGGTATCGGGTCCTTTGTTCTGGTGAGTTGTTGTCTGAGAGTGGCTGTTGCTTTGTGTGCTGTTATGAGTCCTAGTGGTCGCAGTAGTCTGGCTGTCAGTTCGGAAATGCTCTTGATGTATGGTAGTGTGGCTAGTCCTTTGGGTTGTGGCATGTCCTCATTCCGTTGTCTTTCCCTTATGCATCTGTTGATGAAATTGCGCGGTGATGGAATGTTGTCCACTTGCCTGAATGGGCATAGCTCCAACAACATTCAAGTAGCTTGACACCTCCTGGGGTAAAGCAACCTATATGTTTGGAATCTCATTCACCATCTTCAACATGCATTCCATTCACCACTAATGCACAGTGATAGCAGTGTGTACTATCTACAAGATGCTCTACAGAATCTCTCACAGACTCCACAGACAACACCTTCCAACCCCCAAACTCTCCCACCTCGAACAACAAAGGTGGAAGATGCATGTTCACCTCTAACACACCCATCATCCTGACTTCAAGTTTTTATTTAGTGTTACTGGATCAAAACCCTGTAACTCTCTTTCCAACAGCATTGTGGGTCCACCTACTCCTCATGGAGTGCAGTGATTGAAGATGACAGCTCATCATCACCTTCTCAAAAGCAATTAGGGATGGGCAATGAATGCTGTCTTAGATGGTGATGCCCACAAATGAATAAAAAATGGTCAGCTCCTCAGAGGTCATGGAAAGTGTGGATTTCATGAGCATTGTCTCTTACAACGCATGGATGACTGTTGTGTTTCCAATGACTGTCTGCTCATTGAACTGGTCACTGGGTCTTGATTTTCTGGACATCCATATCTTCACTTCCAGGATACTTGAAAGTGCAATATAAAGGTATTGAACAGTGACAATGGAAGATAGTCATGAACAGTTGTGACCTTGAAAGGCTGATTGTTTGGAAGAGGTGAGCAGAAACACAAAGTTCAGCTTCGAAGAAGAGGGCCCAGAGGAAGCAGAATTGGAACAGGAAACAGTGAACTGGGTATCTTTGCAGCCCATTATCTTCCTCAAAAAGTTTACTTGCTTCTCTGAACCACCTTAAACATCTTTATTTGCCTTCTAACTTGAATCTTGGAAGCTCTTTGCCTTTTTATGTCTCAAGCTGTTTTAATTCATTGTCAGGCAATTGCTTGTCAATTCCTCTAGTCTAGCTTTTGTCAGGTCTTGCGAATCCATTATGGATAATTCTACTGCAGGACGGTTTTAGTTGTTTCCAATGGCATATTATTTTAATAGGATAATATAATATCCTATTATATCTGCCCATTTATCATTTGCCACTTGCAGTCATTTCACACCCAATCCTTTATTCTTGTTCAAAGGGATAAGCACTCAAAAATTTAAAACTTATACCAGGACTTAAATGTACCAATAATCATGCCCCAGAGTACCACAAGTTACCACAAAATGTGTAAAATCCCAATGAGACCATCAAAATGACCAATTTGCCTGACTGATTGTGACTCGGGACAGAAGCAATTTGCATTGTTTCTTCAGTATTAGAAAAATAAGTCTACTTCTTGTAGCATACTTAAATTTAACAAGATAGTGAAAAGAAAGGATTTCTAATTTATGCAAATTAAACTAAACCCTTTCAAAACCCCAAATACACACTCAATTACAATTAAGACAGGTTAAAAAATAAACTAATGGTTTAAACATATACAATGGGTGGAAAAAGAACGTAGACAGAGTAAAACTGTTCTTAGGATTGATTCACATCTTTTGGAATTGTGTAATGATAATAAGGAGGAGAAAGTGAGGTCTGCAGATGCTGGAGATCAGAGCTGAAAATGTGTTGCTGGAACAGCGCAGCAGGTCAGGCAGCATCCAGGGAACAGGAGAATATACGTTTCAGGCATAAGCCCTTCTTCAGGAAGGGTCTGTTTCCATTCCTGAAGAAGGGCTTATGCCCGAAACGTCGATTCTCCTATTCTCTGTATGCTGCCTGACCTGCTGCGCTGTTCCAGCAACACATTTTCAGATCAGTAATGATAATAAGCTCTTGTCTACTTTTTGTCATTTACATAAATGATTTGGATGTGAGCATAAGAGGTACAGTTAGTAAGTTTGCAGATGGCACCAAAATTGGAGGTATAGTGGACAACGTAGAGGGTTACCTCAGATTACAACAGGATCTGGACCAGATGGGCCAATGGGCTGAGAGGTGGCAGATGGAGTTTATTTCAGATAAATGCGAGGTGCTGCATTTTGGGAAAGCAAATCTTAGCAGAACTAATACACTTAATGGTAAGGTTGTAGGGAGTGTTGCTGAACAAAGAGACCTTGGAGTGCAGGTTCATAGCTCCTTGAAAGTGGAATCGCAGGTAGATAGGATAGTGAAGAAGGTGTTTCGTATGCTTTCCTTTATTGGTCAGAGTATTGAGTACAGGAGTTGGGAGGTCATGTTGCGGCTGTACAGGACATTGGTTAGGCCGCTGTTAGAATATTGCATGCAATTCTGGTCTCCTTCCTATCGGAAAGATGTTGTGAAACTTGAAAGGGTTCAGAAAAGATTGACAAGGATGTTGCCAGGGTTGGAGGATTTGAGCTATGGGGAGAGATTGAACAGGCTGGGGCTGTTTTCCCTGGAGCATCGGAGGCTGAGGGGTGACCTTATAGAGGTTTACAAAATTATGACGGGTGTGGATAGGATAAGTAGACAAAGTCTTTTCCCTGGGGTCCGGGAGTCCAGAACTAGAAGACATTGGTTTAGGGTGAGAGGGGAAAGATATAAAAGAGACCTAAGGGGCAACTTTTTCACACAGAGGGTGGTACATGTATGGAATGAGCTGCCAGAGGATGTGGTGGAGGCTGGTACAATTGCAACATATAAGAGGCATTTGGATGGGTATATGAATAGGAAAGGTTTGGAGGGATATGGGCCGGGTGCTGGCAGGTGGGACTAGATTGGATTGGGATATCTGGTCGGCCTGGACAGGTTGGACTGAAGGGTCTGTTTCCATGCTGTACATCTCTATGACTCTATGACTCTAAGAAGGTCATTCTTTGATGTGTTGGCTGATAGGGGGACTTGGGTATTTCTTACATTAATTTTTTCTTTCCAGACTTTTTTGGACATTCTATCTTTTTCTCACACGGAGAGAGATGGAGAGAAAGGAAGATAGATGCTTTCTGTCTGCAGGCTCTGGATGTTACTTTCACTCTGCTGCTTGTGACATTAACAGCTTTATAACACTGCAGCTCAATCAATCAGAAGACTGGTGTCAATCAGACTTTCTTTAACTGGAATGATTTTAAATGCCATTCAGTCTTAAATTCTCTCTCTTATTGTTTCCATATTATACATTGTATTGTGCTACTCAACAATATGCAACATTGAATTTTCAACTTGCAGAACTCTCCTAGTTTTTTTCAGTTACAGCAGTTCAATGTCCATTTCGTCTTATAGTTCCAACAAATAACATATGTGTGGCCTCTTTATGCTCAATGGGTGACATAAGGTTGCTGTAAATCAAAAAAAACCTACATTTTCTGTCCTTTGTGGATCAGTGCCTTTATCAATTCAGTTCCTTATTTAATGCAATGCCTCACATTGTTTTAGTACCATCCCCGGATTTCATGCCTTCAGACTCAATATTTCTGTCCTGAGTTTAAAGCCTCCCACAACCTCTTTAGTTCAGTGCTGTTTCCACCACTGCAGTTTATGGAAATTTATAATTTGTAATAATCTGTTGTGTTAGATATTGTGTTATTACATTATATTCTAAGTATGTTGCAATATTTATGCAGAAACATGAAATCAAATATTTTAGATAGTGTACTACTGGTTCAAAGTCCAAAACACCAATTAATTTTCTTAAGATCAAAATCCTGCCTGCAATGTTAAAAATATTTAATTTGTGATTAGAACTTGTCAAATATAAATCTTCATGTACATCATGTGAGCACCATATGCAGTGAGCAGCTGCCAGCTATGATCTTTGATAAAAATGCAGGCCACAGACTATAAAGAGCTTTATGAGCAGATGCTCTGAACCACTGGGATCCCCTTGAACCTGAACCTTAAGTGACACTGGATTCAAGTTATAAGTCTTAGAAAATAGCTTCCTTCACTTGAGCATAATTAAGATGATGTGGCACTGACAGAGAAGTATACTTTTAGAGTCTTGTTTTAAGTCTGGCAATGGTACATTCTACAGAATTCAGCTATCAAAGGAATTTTGGCCCTCAGTTTAAAACTGTATGTGGATCAGAAGGAACGTTTGGCATTGATTGTGCCACATCTGGCTCCAAAATGCCATGTTTATTATTGCCATGACACTGAGTGATAATATTTATTTTTTTTAACTAAAGTTTCCATTTTGCCTGCTGCTTTCTTACCTTACAGTAATAACTAAACTTCAAAAATACTTCACCATTGCCTTTAAAGTCTTTTGGGGTGCCTTTACTTGATAGGCGCTAAATGTAAATGTTTCTTATTAGAGGATAAAAGGCTATCTTTCTAGCATTTTGTTTTTGATTTTTCTCATGCACTGTCCTATCAGGGACATTTATTGCCATTTTTCTCATCAATGATAGCTCAAATTGATGGATTTCCCAATCTGACAGCCCTGAAAAAGCACCCAAGTCACACAGGCTGCATTGTTCAAGAACAAGGCCAGTCACCACCACTCTTTCAAAACAACTGGGACCTGGCTGGGCTTTGCATATGCTGCTTGAATCCTGAGAAATATTATCAAGTAGCTGTTGAAAGGGATGATAATATCACACATGCATGTCGGTACTTATATAGGATTGGATGCAAACACTACACTGACAGAAGTAGCAGGGGTTTGTAAAAGTATCACATTCAGTTATAGGGCATTGTTAATAAAACTATCCCCCTTACTTGAACTAATCAATCAAATAAGTTCTTAAGTATTGTGAATGTGAAATATGAGGATCCTTTCAGTCATGGCTGACTATGGGTTGCAGCCTCATTGTTCTAGTTTTCTGCTTCCCTGAAGCAATGTTGCTTGTGACTGAAGAGACCAATCTGGAGTTTTAGTCCTGGTTGCAGAGAGCTTGCACTCATTCCTTGTGCCTGCTTGTCTGCTGCAGTGCTCAACAGCTTCTTTTCCCCTGTTTTAAGATGTTGGTTCAGGGTGCTTCTCCATCTCGTGCAGTCAGCTGCAAGCTGTTCCCAGGACTCCATAACAATATTAAGCGCCTTCATGTCCCTCATGCAGACATCCTTGTAGCACAGATGGGAACGTTCAGTGGGTCTCTTCCCGGATGTGAGCACTCCATAGAGGATATCCTTTGGGACGCGGCCCTCCTCCATGCGGTGGACATGGCCCAGCCAGTGCAGTGTCTGCTGACTGAGCAGAGTGTACGTGCTGGGAAGGCCAGCAGAGATAGGACTGCTGCGTTGGACACACTGTCTTGCCAGGATTTGCGCAGGGTACAGCGGATACTTCTCAAGTGGGAAGGTGTTCAGTCTTCTCTCTTGTCTGGCATATGGAAAAGCTACTTAGATTGGACTTACACCAAGCTGACAGCATTCATGGCAAATAGGGAGGTTTTCATGATGAATATATATTATTTGGCAAAAATATTCTTTGAATTACATGATCATGGAAGGTTCTTTGCTAAACATGAGAATATAGTGGACTAAAGTCATGTTCAGAACATTCCATTACTCTCTCAACGGCGAATTTCTCTCTTTCACGTTACTGCTGTTTCCTTCTGTCTTGTTGCTAAGCATTCCACAATAACAGTTATCTGCCTGTAAGAACAATTATTATAAAGACACTGAAGAAATGAAGTCTGACAATTGTGATATATTCATTGTTCTTGCATGTTCCCACTGAGGGTTCTTAACAAAAGAACTCATCACAGAAAGCAGTGACTGGTCCCAAAAAATATATTGCAGAACTAGACCCCTTATCATTGGCAGTTAATGTGCTTGGAAACCACTTGGGGAAGCACTTGAGACCATAAGGCCATAAGATTTAGAAGCAGAAATTAGGCCATTTGATTCATTGAGTATGCTCCAACATTCAATCATAGCTGATAAGTTTCTCAACCCCATTGTCTCACTTTCTCCCCATGACCATTGATACCCAAGAACTCGTCCATCTCAGTCTTAAAAATACTCAATGACCTGGCTTCCACAGCCTTCTGTGGCAATGAATTCCATAGATTCACCACTTTCTGACTGAAGAAATTTCTTCTTATCTCCGTTCTAAAAGGTCTTCCCTTCACTCTTCAAGTAAGTTGGATAGTTTGCTGAGTGTCCACTCTCTTTCACTTCCAACAGAGTGTAGATTGATCATCTAGTCAAATGTGTGCACTGAAGGTATGCAGAATGGACAGATTGTTACATCAGTTGCTATCTAATGCTACTTCCATGCCATTCAACCAAACAATAGATATCCACTCACTCCACTAGCTTCATTTAAAGGCATCATCATCCAATTTAACAGGTTAGTGTTTTTGGCTAAGTATTCGCTGTTGCAGTTATTGGAAGTACAGTGTTGTTGTAGGATATTCCTTCAATATGAATCAAATAGGGCTGAAATATGTGAGTTTTTTGAACGGCCTTTGAGATCAACTCCGATTCATAAATATAGCAGCATTACAGAGAGAAGGAAAACAGGCTGCAAAATGCTTAATAGAAAAAAGGGAAACAGTGTTCTCTATGGTTAGCTTTATCCATCTAGGGTCTTCAGAAAGCATTTGTTTTGCTACACGCCAGCTGGGAAAAATTTCTGTAGTGCCTGCCCTTCACCATGGACTGGTCACAAAACTGTGCCATCTTCTTAAACCAGAGCTACAATCTCAGGGGATGGAAAGGACAGTGTTATCAATTAGCATCAAGGTAACCATGGCCTCTAGTTTCTAAGTTTACAGATCATTCAGCCGAGAGCCAGTCCTAGTGCCAGCATATCATAGTTTACCATGTATCCAAGAGATCATGATGGTCCTGAGCACTAAAAGAATGGAATAAAGTATTTTCTTTCTGAGCAGAACAGGGAAGAATAGGCACAAATCTTCCTATGGTCAATGACATACATTTGACTTTTTGGGCATCATATTTCAATCGGAGGATGTACTGAAACTACAAAGGTTTACACTCACTGAATTTGTTGTTGATGTACAACTATACCAACACAAATCACATTGGTGAATTCTTGCTTTGCTGAAGTAGTCAAGTTGCTTTAATCCTGTGCCATCCTTTTGTTCTCTTGTCATCATATCAAGCTGGAGGATCATTACTTACGACCAGGGCTATTCACTGGGCATATGGTTACTAAGTCCTAATCAAAGAGTAGGCAACATTCTTGCAATGACAGTGTAGATGCAACTAGGAACTGTGAAGCAGACTATTGCTGTCCTGAAACAGAATTCCGCTGTCTGGGCTGGGAGTGGCAAACTTCCACGATTCACAGGAGTGCTTTTCCTGATTGCTGGGGATTGCTGTGTTCTCCAAAATCTGGTCATCAAGAAGGCACAGCTTAGGACTTCACAGACAGCAGTGACTACCTCAGGAAGATGGGAAATTTGGAAGGGAAGTTGCACGTAGGCGAACATCCTATCAGACTGCAGATCTTCGAAAAGAATCTTGAATCACCATTGCTCAAAAACTGAGTATCATTCAGTTCTGGACCAGCACGGTGCCCTTTTGGGCAGAATCTTTGGGAGCTTCGAGAGCTCACTTAAGCACAGTGAGCCCAGAGGCTGTCAGTTAGGAGGTCCATAATCTGAACCCTTGGGTCTGAGACAAAATGTAACCCAAAGTTTCAATATGTTCATTTACTTCTCAAATGGTGAATATCAGATGGATGTATCACCCTTGATAATGTACACACTTATAGCCTTATATCAGCAGTAATTCAGAAAAATGCAACAAATGAATCTTCAATATAACAAATGGTATATTTCTTCATCAATCTATGTATTATTGCATATTTCTGACCACATATATCTGTGAGAATTATGATTCATACTGTGAGAGTAGGTCAATCAAAGCCGCTAACTTCAGCCTAGCTCCCAATTACTTCAGGGGTGGGGGAGGGGTAGGAATCTTTTGAACTTATACATCACACCAATAAAGCATCACTCCTTTGTCCTTAATTCGGGAAGTTGAGCTAGGCAGATTGATTTCAGCATTTTGCAATTGCATGAATTTTCAGTGAGTTAAGACCTTGCTAAAGAATCTGTACAGTGACAAATTGATTTGCTTTTCCAGATTTTCCAATTATTGCTCTTCCATGTGTAGCTCAAGTGGATAACTTTCAGTTATTACTTAATATTCAGTTTGACTGAAGAGTACTTAATATTCAGTTTGACTGATGGGCGGCACGGTGGCACAGTGGTTAGCACTGCTGCCTCGCAGCGCCAGAGACCCGGGTTCAATTCCCGACTCAGGCGACTGACTGTGTGGAGTTTGCACGTTCTCCCCGTGTCTGCGTGGGTTTCCTCCGGGGGCACCGGTTTCCTCCCACAGTCCAAAGATGTGCAAGTCAGGTGAATTGGCCATGCTAAATTGCCCGTAGTGTTAGGTAAAGGGGTAAATGTAGCGGTATGGGTGGGTTACGCTTTGGCGGGTCGGTGTGGACTTGTTGGGCCGAAGGGCCTGTTTCCACACTGTAAGTAATCTTAAAAAAAAAGTACCGGAGGTTAGGAAGTTCCAGAGACATCTTTTCCAGATCTGCTGCTGTACTATCAGTTGTAACAACATCTTTGATTAGGATTGACTGGGATTCTAGTTTACAAGGGAAATAATGGCAAAACTGTGTCATCGATGAACATATGTCCACAGCATCTGTCTTCTACTGTATTATAACTTCAATCACTATTGCCCTCATTTTTATTGTTCCTTTGTGAATAGTATCAAAAATATCTTCAGTTTGTCACCTTGTTTACAACACAAAGTGAAATCAAGGTGTGTAGTTCATGCATTGTTAGAATGATTGTCATTGAAAAGTAGCAACAACAGCATCATGCGGCTGAATTTTCGACATTCATTAAGGCAAGGATGAAATAATTGCATCTAAGCCCTTCAAAGCTCACTATCACATAATGACCTACATGAGTGGATAAAATCTTTGATTTTCTAACATGTAATGAGTTGGCAGCAATTGAAACGGAATTGCACAGTGCAATGCATAGTTTACTAGAAGTTTCACAATTTTTTTTTGCAGCAATGATCTATGCCCGATTTATTTGAAGAGGTCAGTATAGTAAAGGGATGACTCCGCTAAAATTAAGCATTTTTGACACAAAGGTGTTACTCATCAGAACAAAAGGAAGGAAGGCATGAGTCGTCCTCAAGAAAGAATCTTGTAACTACAGATATCAATTTGGCTGAATCTGCTGAAATTGTTTAAGTTTGCCTTGAAACTGTCAGATACAGAGAAGAATATTTCTTGATGGCCATCTCAACAACCTGATCTTACTGCAAATTGATCCTGTGTTCAGCCTTTTAGGTTTTCATATTACAGATGCACAGGTCAGTAACTAACTTCCTGTTATGTTTTAACGCTGTGGTCAGTATTCAATTACTGGCAGATAGCTGGCACCCATAGGTGTTGTGGGGTGCCAGAGGTTGGATTCTTCAGCATGCATTTTGCCATCTACATTTGGAATCCATTCTGTTCTCCGAAAATAATTGTCAATATAGTGAACCATCTGACAAATTTCAGTGTAATGGTCACTGATTTCAAAATCCTCAGACTTCTGCATTGCCTTTCTCATAGAGGCATTGTGAAAATATCACATGTACTATATCTATATATTGCAGAATAATCTACCAACTCCTAAATGAACTGAATTAAAGTAACACTTCTTTCAACAAGGCTATTGCAGAGCATAACACACAATAGCACCTGATACCTGCAACATACCACAGGAATTTAAGGCCAGCGAGAAACAAAAGAATACAGAGAGCTATTTCCCACTTCTCATACACTATGACAACAATTGCACCAGTGCCGCCCACTGAGATAATGGTGATTAATTCCACTGTAATCACTCTTATAGTCCAATAATCAACTTTAATACAAAGATGATCTGATTAGTGGAGTTCTAATCTTAAATTTATAGAGTTCTTACTTTTGAGTTTTATATCGCAACTCCTTTCCTGTATTTCCCCTCCTTTAGCTTTTTTTCGTTGTCTTTTTCACTTGATGAGGATCCACTGCACAAATAGAACTTTAATGGTATGAATGCATAAGCCAATAGCAATCCTTCACCAATTCTCCAGAACTGAAATTTACTAACCTAAGAGTAACTTAATGCCGCATTTATATTGTGAAACTGGCATTTACTTTGGCAGCCCATGCTTTGAAGTCTGTCACATTTACATTTCCAGGCAACTTGCACATTTGCAACCTTCCCTGGTCTCTATAGGTCAGAAGTGTCAAGACAATGACAATGGCTTCTTTGTGGACTGGGAGTATGAAACCAGCAAAAGTGGCAGCTGAATTCAATTTCAGTAAGATAGGTGTTCCTGGTATTTCAATTTTATATGGCTGTACTCTGTCTTGTAGTCATTAACATTTTCTCATTTATTATTTATCTTCTATTAACGTTGAGACAGCCCTCTTATGTAAAAAGAATGAAGCATAAGCAATCGAAAATGTAAAATTAACACTTTGCGTGTTTCAACATTTCGATATTAGAGGTGATGACAGATATGTTCTGAACTCCTTATTTCATCCATTGAGTTCCATTTTAAGAAATCAGCAATTTACAATATGCAGACAGTTAAGAATTATGTCAATGTGTTTGTTATCATGCTCTGTTGTTCAATAGTTGATTGCATTGGAAGCTTTTTTTTTAAATAAAGCATGATTGAAATGCAGTGCAGTGTAAATGTTATAGCTGCAATATGTCAGGGACCAGTCCAATCAAGGTAATGCAAATTATGTTGCTATTACAAATCCAATATTAAACACATTTTCTTAGCACAAATTAACATTTAGAAATTATGACAGTCTGAGAATGAGACATTCCCAACCCATGGAGAATTTCAGGATTTTATTCAGATCCTCTGAAAATTAAGGGAGTGGAGTCATTTTTGTGACTGAATATGTTCAATTGAATGTGGGACTGAGCTTATATTGCAACACCCTAGGCAATATTGTAAGCGTTTAAACACTTTCAAGATTTTTCCTGCAGTGATGCTCAAAAATTGATTAACTCAGTGATTTTTTTTCTGAAAAGAGTGTTCATAAAATGCACAAAAGGGACTGAAAATTGAATAATGCAGTTGAAGCTCCAATTGCTGCTTGAGTTGTCTCTGACTGTAGTGATTGGAACCAGGTTGACCTTGTTCACTATGAGGTGTGATAGAGGTTGTTAACCTGGGCTAATCAGGAAAGCCCTGGTTGACTAATATAACCAGAGGGGAAAAAAAAACCACGAGACGGAGCACTCAGTGTCTTTCAATTCCCTTAAGCTGCTCAGAGAGAGGTGGGCACTGCGGGGTGTGGAGTGCATTATTTCACCCTCCAACTTTATTTTGATTTAATCCCTGCCCTCTCCTTAACCGTTTTGACCATGCAGCATTGCCCTTTGATGTGAAGGGCACTGCTTGTCACTGGCCACTCGGGTGTTTCCTCTCTTCCTGGTGGTGGAAACTGAATAAAGATTCATGCACCTTGTGTCTTTCAATGTGTCTCACACCTGCACACACATAACAAAAAAAAACAAAAAAAAGTTAAAAAAATAACCAGAGGACAAAAAAACCACGAGACGGAGCACTCAGTGTCTACCAATTCCCTTGAGTGCTCAGAGAGAGGTGGGCACAGCGGGGTGTGGAGTGTTTTATTTACCCCTCTAACTCTATTTTGAATTAATCCCTGCCCTCTCCTTCACCTTTTTGGTCATGCAGCATTGCCCTTTGATGTGAAGGGCACTGCTTGTCACTGGCCGCGTGGGTGTTTCCTCTCTTCCTTGAATAAAGATTTGTACACCTGTTGTCTTTCACTGTGTCTCACACCTGCACACACGCAACATTGGTGCTGGGGAAAAATTAGCAGTACTGCAGTTAGGCGGTAGTGTGGGGGTTAAATGAAAATAGGAAAAAAAGAAAAAAAAGCCCTGGTTGACTAATATAACCAGAGGAAAAATATATATATATATAACCATGAGAAGAAGCGCTCAGTGTCTACGAACTCCCTTGAGCTGTTCAGGGAGTGGTGGACGCCACAGGGAGTGGAGTGTATTATTTCCCCCTCCAACTCTATTTTGATTTAATCCCTATCCTCCCTTTCACTGTGTGATCACATAGGCCTCAATATAGTTATTTCAGTGAAGACAAGAAAAAAACAGGACATGCCTGAAGACCATTAAGGGTGTCATGGTGGCTCAGGGGTTAGCACTGCTGCCTCATAGCACCAGGGCCCAGGCTCAATTCCAGCCTCGGGTGACTGTCTGTGTGGAGTTTGCACATTCTCCCCGTGTCTGTGTGAGTTTCCTCCAGGTGCTCCGGTTTCCTCCCACAGTCCAAAGGTGTGCATTTCAGGTGAATTGGCCTTGCTAAATTGCCAATACTGTTAGGTGCATCATTCAGAGGGAAATGGGTCTGGGCGGGTTACTCTTCGGAGGGTCAGTATGGACTTGTTGGGCCAAAGGGCCTGTTTTCACACTGTAGGGAATCTAATCAAGACTGGCTATGTACAACATTTGCTTGCTACAGTCATCTTGGAATGGGGTAAGCATTTTTGACATCATGCCTTTATTTGACTCATTTGATCCTGCTGTCAAAGACTGGGGCCAATTTGTGGAAAAATTCAAAATTTGTTCCAGACAAATGACATTGATGCAGATGAAAAACAACAAGTAATCCTCCTGACTGCTTTTTACCTGTACCATTCTTGGTCATAGGGGCTAATCTTTCCCTGAGGCACCAGATACTAAAACATTCCAAGAGTTGACAGAACTGGCTAAGGGATGTTGTGACCACAAACCTCCAATAATTCTGTGATGTTATTGGTTTTATTGGCTGTGAGGGAACAAGGGGAATCCGTATTGGGATTTTTGATGAGGTTGAGACAACTGGCATAGGTATGTGATTTTGGGTTAACACTGATTGAGAAGCTGCAAGCATCATTCGCAACACATGGACTCCCAGAAGTATTGGTCACGGACAATGAGAAGTCATTTAGTGGCAGGGAATTTGAATATTTCACAACGTCACATTATTCATGTAAGGACAGCTCCATATCATCCATCGTCCAACGGTCGAGGAGAAAGAATGGTCCAAACATTGAAGGCAGGCTTAAAGAAGCAGCCTACAGCAACAGTTGATACCAAACTATCCCAGTTCTTGTTCGACTGGAGGGCCACCCCACATGCAACAACAGGGATGCCTCCAGCAGAGTTGCTGACGAGGAGAAGACACTGCAGCAGGTTAAACCTGATATTCCCTAATGTGGGAGGTGAGGGTGAAAAGACAGCAGGAATGCCTATGTTGGCTAAAAGCCTCTTCGAAGCAAGAGGGACAATTTAATTCAGGGGATGAAGTTTAATTCCGGAACCATGGAAAAGGCCTTATCTGGGTACAGACGAGGTTAACGCAAGGTCGGGTTTTGTTACTTACAAAGTTTGGGTCAGTGACACAGTCCTGAATAAAAATGTGGATCACCCAAAAGCTGTTACTTCACAAGCTGTTACTAGCCCTTCACAATAGTCAGAAGGCCTTTCAAAAGCAGTAGGTTCTCCCCCTTGGTCTAGTATTGAGCAAACCTCAGAGTCAGAAATGGATGCAGCCTTGATACCATTATCACTGGAATAAGAAAAGGAAATTCTCCCGAGGTTCTCCAGATGCAAGAGCCGGGCTGCGGTTTAGTACATGCCGCTTGTGTCAGAGTCTGAATTAGATGAACCGGACTTAGGGCAAAAACATAGCAGGAAAAGCTACAAGCCAAACAACAGACACATTTCCCTGGACTTAGAGGGGAGTGATGTAGTGATTAGAACCAGGTTAACTTCTTTGACTATGAGGTCATTGATTGGGGTTGTTAACCTGGGTCAATCAGGAAAGCCCTGGCTGATTAATACAACCAGTACACTACTGGTCATAAACAGGTCCAGGCAGAAGGCCGTGGAGGGGGTCGTTATGGCCGATTGCCTGACCCTCTTCGTAGTTATGTCAGAACCTGGGTGTCCCTGGAGAAGGAGCACACAGTGTCCACAAACACCCTTGAAATTTTCAGGGAAAGGTGGGCACCGCAGGGTGTGGAGTGTAATATTTTACTCTCCAACTCCATTTTGATTTAATCCCTGCCCTCCCCTTTACTATTTGATCCTGCAACATTGCTCTCTGGGAAGGGCACTGCTTGTCATTGGCCACTCGGGTGTTTCCTTTCTTCCTGGTGGTGGAAACTGAATAAAGATTTGTACACCTGTTGTCTTTCACTGTGTCTCACACCTGCACACACACAACATGGGTGCTGGGGAAAATATAAACACTATCACAGTTACGCAGTAGTGTGGGGGTAAAGAAATATAACTAGGAGATTTAGAGTATCCTCAGTTTAGGAGAAAAAAAAGAAAGAAGAAAAGAATATAAACAGGAGATATAGAAAATAAAAAAAATACAACCATGACACTTTTCAGGGAGAGGTGGGCACCGCAGGGAATGGAGTGTATTATTTCCTGCTCCAACTCTATTTTGATTTAATCCCTGAACTTCATTGTTTGATCTCGCAGCAAAGGCTTCTGGGAAAATTTAAACACTACTGCAGTTTGACGGTAGTGTGGGGCTAAGAACAAGAAGAAGGAAAAAAAAAACAGAAAATAAAGAAAAATATAACCAGGAGATTTAGAGTCAAAAAGAAAATACAACGAGGCCGCCTCTGGAACTTTAGTTTTGTCCCCTTCAGGGACGTATCATGATGGGCCCTGCATAGACCGCTGCCACACACCATCCACCTCTTCTCCCTCATCCACCACCCGGACATGCTTTGGCGAACCCATTTGCCACCAGGTGGTGGGGATCCCCAGTGGAGGACTCTCTACATGGGAGTCCTCCCCCTTTCTCTCAGGGACCTGGGGTGGAGGGTACTTCACACAGTCGTCTCCTGCAACCGCAGATTGTGATGGTTTATGGAGTCCCAGCCAATTCTGTGGAGTCCGTGGACAATGTATATTTTGGATGTGGGTGTTTGCACTCCCTTTTTGATTTTCTTGAAAACCTTCTTTGTTTCTGGTTCCGCTTCAATCCTATGCTCCAGATCTTTGGGCATCCCGTGCGGAGGGGGGAGGGTAGGTCAGAGGACCTCCTTGTGGGTCTGCCCCTGGGCCTGGCCAAACTGGCCATAAGCAGGTCCAGGCAGCGGTCCGTGGAGGGGGTCCTTATGACTGATTGCCTGCCCTTCTTCTGCAGCTACGTCCAAGCCTGGGTGTCACTGGAGAAGGAGCACACAGTGTTTACCAACACCTTCGAGCTATTCAGGAAGAGGTAGGTGCCGCAGGAGTGGAGTGCTTTATTTCCTCCTTCAACTCTATTTTGATTTAATCCCTGCCCTCCCCTTCACTTTTTTGATCACGTGGCGTTGCCCTTTGGTGAGAAGGGCATTACTTACCACTGGCTACTCCGGTGTTTCCTTTCTTCCTGGTGGTGGAAATTGAATAAAGATTTACACCCTTTTATTTTTCACTATGTCTGACACCTGCATACCCATGACATGGGTGCTGGGGAAAAATAAGCATTATCGCTGTCAGGCGGTAGTGTGTGGGTGGGGGGGGGGAAGGAATAAAACAAAATACAACCAGAACATGAAGATTCCGAGCTGGCTGGCCACAGCCAGTGTACTGTGCCCTAGTAAATAAAGGGTGACTTGGTGATGGGTTACCAACCTCTGTATAGTTACTTCACTGACACAATAAAATTCAGAGCTCTGATGCAAGGCATTCATTTGGATAAGCAAGGTAGTTTGTGTGCAAAGGAAGTGTTTGCAGCAGCACCCAATATATCTCCAAAACTTCTTTACTGAGATATAATTTCATTAAGCAGACACCCATTGAAGAAGAATTGTTGCTGTAGAATTAGGCTGGCATTATTCTGTGTCCCTCTGTCAGCTTCAATCCATTCAGCTCCTGTGTTGCTGTCAATGTAGAAGCAGAAAGGGGGAATACCCATAGTAACATAAATGTCAGGGAATTGTGGTGCGAATTGAGAGAAAAAGAAAAGCACCTATGATTGCTGAGAAACAGTTATAGAGTCATAGAGATGCACAGCACAGAAACAGACCCTTCAGTCCAACTTGTCCATGCCAAACAGAACTCCTAACCTATTCTAGTCCTATTTGCCAGCACTTCACCCATATCCCTCTAAACCCTTCCTATTCATATACCCAGATGCCTTTTAAATGTTGTAATTGTATTGGCCTCTACCACCTCCTCTGGCAGCTCATTTCATACACACACCACCCTCAGCGTGAAAAAGTTGCAACTTAGGTCCCGTCTCACCCTAAACCTATGCCCTCAAGTTGTGAACTCCCCACCCCAGGAAAAAGACCTTGCCTATTTACTCTATCCATGTTCCTCATGATTTTGCATAGAATCTCTTCTAAATTGTACTTTATCACGTGATTCAAGCCAAAACAGTTAAAAAAATGCAAATTGTTCCAATAGCAGTAAAGGGTTTAGGAAAATCCAGAAGCTTTTCAATTCCTCCTTTATGCATAAATAAAGTTAGTATGTGTGAACCAATGGAATTCATGATAAATATCACCATCCATTCATTAACACGTCATTTCTACTCATTTACTTGCTTGAATCAGGTCTTCTTTTGATTCCCTCTAATTTTACTGAAATTTTAAGCAGATGGTATGGAACTCTGATGCGTTTATGTGAATCCGAAGTGTCGAACCTCACTGCTTTTGGAAGCCACTGGCTTCAAATAATACAATTCATGGTATTTCTGAGTTTGCATCTGTAGCCTCCTTGGAACAGGAAGGAGCTTGTGAGTTCATAAATTCCAGGCAATGTCTCTAACATAATAAAAGTTATGGGTGATTTTATTTTCTCAGATAATTTGAATCTTGCACAGTCTTCCATTCAATCCTGATTACAGAATCTCTGAAGATTCAGGACAATGGTTCCTGTACTGAAATTGACAACAATTTGGTTTAAAATGTACCTACAGAACACATTTTTGGCTTGAGAAGTATGAATTTCAAGAGTTTAGCACAATTGTACAATTATTTTGGTTAATGTGAAAATATAAAATGACATTTGTCACCCTTAAACCATTGGGTCTCCATTTTGCAAAGTAAGGAATACATGCAGAAATAATAATCCAGAATAGAATAATGCATAGTCACATGGGCAAATGTGTGTTAATTAGAAAGAGTCAACATGGATATCTTAAGGGTCTAACTAACTTGCTGGAGTTTTTGAAAAGCAACAGGAAGAGTTTCAAATAGTGTTTGCTGAGGTGCTGCATAGCAGATATGAGAAAAGTTAATATTCATGGTATAAAGGCGATAGTAACAACATAGATACAAGATCGGCTGAGTGATAGAAGACAGAGTAATCGCTTATTGATATTTTTCAGGCTGGAGGATGGTTTGCAGTGAGGTTCCCCAAGGGCTGTTATTGGGATTATTATTTTTCCTGATTTGTATTAATGATTTTTGATCTTGTCATGCAAGGACCAATTTCAAACTTTGTGAATGATGCAATAGTTGGAAGCATTGTAAACTCTAAGGTGGTAGAGTGGGCAGATGAAGTTTAATGCAGTGAAGAGTGAGGTGATATATTTGGGTTGAAAGAATAAGAAGTGACAAAGAAGTATATTGTGCATAAACCATTAAAGATGCAGAGCAGGAGGAGCATGTGGTTCATAAAGCTGGGATTTATTAATAATAGTACTGAGTTCAAGGGCAGGGAGGTAAATGTATATAAGACACTAGCTAGACCTCAGCTGAAGGATTGTGTATAATTACGAACAGCACACTTTAGAAAGAAAACAAATATATTGGGGAGAGTGCGAAAGAGGTTTACAGAGAAACTTCAGTTATTTTGATGTACAGCCCAGCACAGTACAGGCCCTTTGGCCCTTGATGTTGTGCCAACCTTTTATCCCAATCTAGGATCAAACTAACCGACATGTGCCTATCATCCATGTGCCTGGGAATTTGAGACTGTTTTCCTTCGAGAGGAAAAGGTGAAGAGGAGATGTGATCAAAACTTTCAATATCGTGAGAGCCTGGACAGTGCAGGCAGAGTTAAACTGTTCTCACTAATAAACAGATCAAGAATGGAAGCGCACAGATTTAAATAATTCAAAGTTAATGTAAAGTTAATGTGATGTGTGACAAAGCTTTCTCATGCAGTCAGTAGTTAGGGTCTGCATGCACTGCCTGGAAGTGTGGCATAGGCAGGTTCAGTTGAGGTATTGAATAGTTATTTAATTAGAAATAATGTGCAGAGTTACAGGGAAAGGATGGAAGGTTAGCACTAAATCATGAAGAATATTCAGACAGCTAGTACAGACATAATGGGAAAATAGACTTCTTCTGTACTGTATTAATGCTATGAGTGGAGAGTAATGTTTCAGCTCCTCATGCTTTCTTTATATCTTTATTAGTTCTTCAACATGGGAAATATAGTGTAGTAAAATACTGAATGAAGAGTTATGCATTAGACAATAAAATGTTCAAATTTGATATTTTTATTGTCTTTTGGTGTATAATAAATAAGAACTGATTTTACTGAAGGAAAACTCAAATGCAAAACCTGCTTTTTGCTGTGATATTTAAAATGACACAGTTCTGTGCAACAAAAAAAAAGACAAACAGCATTAAATCATTAATCTACTGATTCTATTGGTATAATACAATATTGCTTGGTTAGAGGAAGTGACTTATTGCATGTTGATATTTTTCTGACATGAGCTGAAACCAGTGATTTCATCATTCAGCTTGCATGAAAAGTCTCTTTTTACATTAGATTACATTACAGTGTGGAAACAGGCCCTTCGGCCCAACAAGTCCACACCGACCCGCCGAAGTGCAACCCACCCATGCCCCTACATTTATCCCTTACCTAACACTACGGGCAATTTAGCATGGCCAATTCACCTGATCTGCACATCTTTGGACTGTGGGAGGAAACCGGAGCACCCGGAGGAAACCCACGCAGACACGGGGAGAAAGTGCAAACTCCACACAGTCAGTCACCTGAGGCGGGAATTGAACCCGGGTCTCAGGCGGTGTGAGGCAGCAGTGCTAACCACTGTGCCACCGTGCTGCCCACTGCCACCGTGCCGCCCACAATCATTCTTCTCATTTTTGATGTTTTTGTTTATTTTTCCCTTTTATTGTCTACATCTCAGTTGAAAGCACAGTATTTTCATCTTTCCTGCCAACTGAACTTGAAAATGACCTTTGATTTGATCTCTACACTTCAGCCGGGATGATTAGCTGTCAAGTGGCAGTCCTTAATCAAAGATTATTGAGGCCAATTGTTGGCCTTCCTTCCCTTAGCAGAAGTACTGCAAATGCTGGAGATCAGAGTCAAGATTAGTGTGGTGCTGGAAAAGCACAGCAGGTCAGGCAGCATCCGAGGAACAAGAAAATTGATGTTTCAGGCAAAAGCCCTTCATCAGGAAGGGCTGATGAAGGGCTTTTGCCTGAAATGTCGATTTTCCTGCTCCTCGGATGCTGTCTAACCTGCTGTGCTTTTCCAGCACCACTCTAATCTTGTCGCTCTTCCCTTGCCAACTCCATTTGTCTGATGTAGATTGGTTTAGGAATCAGAAGGAAACCTTGCCTTTCTGCATGGCTTAAGTACTCTCCAGTTATTTATTTATCCATTTATTGAGGAATTCAGGCACAGTGGCGTTTGAATGTAAAGAACAGGCTTATTCGGAGAAAAGTAACAGTGTAATAATATAAAAACAAATTATTTTGTGAAATTCTTTTCCGTTCAGGATATAAATGCCAGTTACTGCTTTACGAGGCATTGTTTACGAGGCACCGTTCAATTTGGGCCCATTTCCATCGTCCATTAGCGAGAACAAAATGAGAGTCAATATTATGTAATTTGTGAATAACCTTGGTCATGGAACATTCTGTTTCTCAAGGTCCTTGGGATTAGATCCAGTGAACTGTTTAAGCACTATTTAATCGAACAGTCATACCCACTCTAAATTATTATTGGAATTAATTTACTTCGCCCAGAGGAATACTAAAAAATGTTGTTGGCAGCTGTATGTCATTCCTCTAAGAAGGCAACATCACATTTATAGACACCCATAATCAGGGAACCTAATGAGGTTTGCTGTCTGTCAGTGGTGGTGGTCTGAAGAGGAACGGATTGCAACATGTTACCTAGGATCAGAATTACCGCTGACAGCTTACCGAAGTGGACAGCCCAGCTCCATGTACATGACAATGCTGAAGAAGGCAACATGCTTTTATACTAACCATAAGCTAACTGACAGCAACAGTGCTTTGAAAAACAGCAGCAGCAAAGCGGGGAATCGCTGAAAAAGAAAACAACATTGCTACTGCAGGCCAAAAATGTACAGCCAAGTTCACAGAACATTTAATGAAGACAGTGAAAATAAATCACGATCTGTGAATCTGTTGGAGGGTAATAACAGATGTAAGCTTCGTGGATAGTACCTTCTCACATTTAATCTGTACTCAATGTTGTTGCAAATCAGAAAGTCAAAGTGGCTCTTGGGATATATTTGGTCTACTATAAAATGCTGTGCTTGACCTAGAGTATTGCTGTCTCGTAACTCTCTTTTATTATTATAACGAAGAAAATTATAAAATACTATAAATTAACATTTCCAGTGTGATACAAAAAAAGACTGCTTTGAAAAAGCTTTTTGCTTCATTGTACATTTAGTTTTAAGATCAGTGAAGACCGTTTTGTCCTGTGCTCCCTTAAACAGTGCCATAAGATGTAATCATATGAAAATATAAAGTAGGACAGAGAAAGAGCAACACATCTATCAAAACTACCCTCCCATTCACCCTTTAACAAAGTGTACAGAGAATTGAGAGGGACAGACAGCACTAAAGGAAAAGTAGTCAGGTAGTGGGGTCAGAGTACCAAGGAATACAATTGAGTTTAAATTGGATTAACTGTGTATCTATATGAATGCATGGAGTGCAGTAAGTAAAATTAGTAAGCTGCAGGCTCAAATAGCAGTAGGAAGGTGATGGTTTAGTGGTATTAGAGCTTTGGCACAACAAAGAGCAGGGCTGGGCACTAAATATTCATGGAAATGAATTGTTCAGAAAAAACAGGGAAGGTTAGAAAGGAAGAAGGTCAATAATATAGATTTGGGATAATATTACAGTGCTGGTGATGTCCTGATTTTGCGGTTTGGAATAGGAGTGGCAGTGGTAAAGAACAAAAGAACAGATCTGTTTGGTTGGAGCTAAGAACTAATACATAGTACTTCCAGGTATATTCTACAGGTCACCAACTGTTGAGAAAGATATAGAGGAACATATTTGCAAGGAAGTTACAGAAGGGTGCATGAACTTTCGATTAGTGATAATGGGGAGCTTTAACTGCCCTGCTGTAGACTACGATAATAGAAATACTGGAAAAGGCAGAGGGAGATAGAGTTCCTAAGGGGTGTTTAGATCTGGGGAACTTTCTGCAAAAGCTCATGTCCAGTTTAACAAAGAAGGAGACACTGCTGGATCTGGTCCTGGGGAATGATCAAGTGATACATGATGGATTGCCTTTAAAGAAGAGGTAGTTCAGATGCAGTTGAGATATAATCCATGAAGGGAGTGGGTATAGTAAACAAAGCTAGAACTCTGTAAGTGATTAAAGCAATAGAGGATAAGACAGGGACAGAAATGGTGCTTATGACACATGTCAGATTGCTAATGCAATGAGAACCAGGATGAATATAGAAATGACATTGATGAAGTGAAACAAGAGCAGAAAAAAGAGAAAATGAGAAGGGTTTGTCAACCCACACCAAAGGGAAAGCAAAATTTGTGGTTAAGCATATAAATAGTAAAATAGAGGTGAAAGAAGAATTGAGGCCAATTAGCAACCATTGAGAACATTAAGCCAACGATATTAATTGAACATAATGATGTGACTTCACCAAGGAAGAAGATATGAACAAACCTTTAGTGAAAAAGGAGGTAGTTGAATGGACTGAAATTGATAAAGAGCATTTAGAAGTTGATACATCACTTGGATCAAATGTATCCAAGGATGCTGAGGAAAGTAAGGATGGTACTGATCATGTTACGTTTCACGAGGCTAACATGCTGGAAATCAAGCTCTGCTTTTCCTGGTGTCATCACAAACATGAAAGATTTTATAAAATGCGCAAAATTCCCTAATTTACGCATCTTTTTTGGATTCAGTCTTACAGAATGCATGGACCAAGTTTCTGTACTTAACAAGAAAACCTCTTTTATTACAAATAATTAGATTTTATCAGTGGGAAAACAATTATGAACCATTGGCATATCATTTCATTAGCAAAAAAACTCTAATTCTTTTATAAAACTATAGCTATACACACACATATAGACAGACACAAAAATAAGCTGATGTCATGGGTGGAAGGAAAGTCTGGGAAGGTTGAGTGACTGATTCACAACTTGTAAAGACTCTGACTAGTTGGTTGAAAGCAATAGCTCATAGCAACAAATGAAGGAAAGTAAAATGTAGCTTTTTTCAGGCTTCAGGTGTTTGTTACTACAGAGGAAATGGCCCCACTTATCCTTCCAGATGTGGGAAGGCTTCTGGTTATCTCTTTCACACCCACAAACTGTTCAGCTACCTGGGAGCCAAATCACATAGTCACTAGCAGGCAGAACACCATTGTCACCGACAGCAGTCACCACTTCTAGACCAATCAGCTACTTGTTGCCAGCCAAATCTAATTTTGGACATACCCTCTTGAGCCAGATCATTTGCAACTAAATTTCTCCCACTGGTTAAAGACATAACAGTACAAACTTGCAAAAATGCTGGAGGCTTGTTTTTAAAAAGTTCATCAAGCCTCTTCATGTTTTTAAAACAGTCCTTTTTTCATTTCAATCCACAATCAAGAAAAGAGAAAAATATAAAGATATAGTGTTTACAATCATAATGCTCCAACCGTCCTTAGATAGCAGTATTGCTGGAAACTGGGATGTGTAATACCCTTGTTCAAAAAAAAGGATATAGAGTTAAATCTAGAAATTATTGGCTAATCAATAATTGGCGAGATTAGGAAATGATCTTTTTGACATAATGAAAATTAAATGGAACAACGGGTGTGCTAATTGAGAAACACCAACATGCATTTATTAAAGGCCTGTTATGTCGAACTAGTT
Source organism: Chiloscyllium plagiosum (assembly GCF_004010195.1). Classification (NCBI taxonomy): domain Eukaryota; kingdom Metazoa; phylum Chordata; class Chondrichthyes; order Orectolobiformes; family Hemiscylliidae; genus Chiloscyllium; species Chiloscyllium plagiosum. The sequence continues at coordinate 71,756,198 of NC_057715.1, forward strand.
CACATTTTTTGATAAGGTGGCAGACAATTGAGGATAATATGCTGATATATATTGTAAATAAACTTCCAAAAGGTACTTGAGGGAGTGCTACCTATGCAAAGTTTAATCTCATGGAAGAAAAGCATTAATGGCAGCATGGATGTGCTAAGATACTGAGTTACAGGAATAGAAATTAGTGGCGTATGGTTACTATTTGGACTGGAGGTAGATAAAAAGTGGCTTTGAGACAGACTAGTATTTGATTTGTTGCCTTCTTGGTCTACAACCATGACCAAAACTAGGCCAAAGCTTGGAAATGTAGTGAATGGTGAGAAGGAAATGATAGGTTTAATGATCTCCTTCTGTCTTTTAACCATTTTATAATTGTGAAGATTAGATCAGCTTTGTTTAATCTAATTGTCGCTGCTTCAGTTTCATGAGAAATCTTGGCAGTGTTACAAGTATGAAGTTCGTAAGAAAATTATGTTTTGGGACTGTCTCGTTAATTTTAGGTAAAATGGAAGAATTAAGAGTGTCATATGATCTGCTTGTGCATTCTGTCTGACAATAAACTTAGGTAGTTTGGTTATTAAAGGTTAAAGCAAGGCCCACATTACCTTATTGGAAAGAAAACCCAGCAAGCTTTTCAAGCCCATAAACATTAAACAGAGCCCTAATGCTGACCTTTGGACTTATAGGCGCCAAGTCACAGGGAGGTTTTAAGAATATTGGGTTTTGTAAAAAAGTTATACTTTAAACTATTTATCTTCTTCCCAGATAGAATGGAGTTTGGGGGTCTAAAAGGTAGCTAATTAACATTTCTACTTTGATACAAGGTCCATGTGTTTCACTTATACCTGAGGATTTGAATGTAAAGGGAAAAGACCACAGGAGGTAGTTGCGGAATAGGGTCACAGGTTTTCCAATAGTTGAGTCTGCAAGAATCAGAGAGAGTGAGAGAGAGCAAAAAAAGATAAATGCAACTAGTCCTGCACTTTAAGCAGAGAAATGCAATGACACAAAGTGTAAATGGGAGCTTATGCTCAGACTCAAGAGACTGTGTTTATCAGCATATAAGCCCTTTCCTCCTGCTCTGCCTCTGTTAAAAGTATAAAAATAAATTTTCTAATACCTTTCAGTTCTGAAGAAGAGTCATATCAGGCGCAAAACATTAATTTTGCTTTGGCCTCCACAGATGCTGCCAGACTTGTTGAGATTTTCCAGCATTCTATGTGTTCCTCTAGTAAGATAAAATTCACACAACACCAGGTTATAGTCCAACAGGTTTATTTTGAGGTACAAGCTTTCGGAGCGCTCCTCCCTCGTCAGGTAGCTAGTGGGGAAAGGTTAAAGGACACAGAATTTTTAACAAAAGATCAAACTGATGTGATGTTTTGAACAAACCTAGATTGCTGTTAAGTCTTTAATCATTTAACAGCATTTTTAAGTTTGTCCACCCTAGTCCAATACAAACCGGCACCTCCACATCATTCCTCCAATAAATCACTGGATGTTTAATTAGCATTCCAAAGTAGTTAGTACTTATGTAGATTAGAACATTGCCTCATTCAATGTGGGAAGAAAGAAAATACTTGCATTTGTTTGGCACTTTTCACAACCTCAGGCTTTTCCAAACACTTGATACTCATTTAATTATCTTCAGCGTAAAATCAGTTTGCAATGTATGATATGTGGTGGCCAATTTTCATACAATAATGTCTCAGAACCAATGAGACTGTAATCATATAAACTGTTTGAGTAATGTTGGTTGGTCAGGCAGAACTCCCCTGTTCCTCCTTGAGTGCTGCCAAGGATATTCTGCATCCATTCAAGAGGGAATTTATCCTAAAGAAAAGAGCTCAGACAATGCAACGTTTTGTGGAAGCACTGAGTAGAAGAATTTGGGGTAGACATCAATATCATTTGGATTGTAGCATTTAAATAGAACTTCTTTCAGTGAAGTAAATCTGCTACAAAGAATAACATGACCATACGGACTGTAACATTTCAGGAAGAAAACCTTTCAGCATCTCTCTAAGGCAACTCGTAATGCGCAAAAAAATGTTCAATAATGGCTGTATCAAATGAATAGAATTGCACTTTGTGCATTAACACAGAAGTTGAAAATAGAATTTTCTGACAAAATAATGCCAAAAGAACTACAGTATAATTTTTTCACAGCCAGAACATGGTTTGATTTCCACCAGAACGTATTTGCAAATATTTTACAAAATAAATCAATGCAAGCCTCCAAACTAATTCTGAGCAATGCCATGTGAGATTTACTTGGAGCTTTTAAATAATTTATTTCATATTTACCAGCCAAGAAACATAAAGTTCATTTGAGGCAGGACCATGTTTACTCAACTTTGTGGCAAAAACATTTACTGGAATCACTTTCCCATAACCAGTTTTTACTACTATGGTGTAAAATTCCAAGCGTATTACTGGTAAATAGCAGATTTTAGCTTTAAAAGTACTCAGCCCCGGAGATTCAACTGACCTCAATCAACAGCTACCGGCAAACCTCTGTTTTTGTCCATCTGCCAAGATAGCCAGAGCACAGTAAACAGCACTCTTCCAGCACAGATTTCAACTTCTCAGCAAAGGGAGAAATGAAGCAAAGGAACAGTGATGTCCATAATCCAAAACATATTGTCGGTGCTTTTAATGCATCAAGTTGACAAGAAACATTTTAAGATCATACCGATTTTACAAGATTCCTAACAAAGTCGGGTCACAATGATAAATTAATACATAGGAACATACAGATTGCGATAATATCAAGGCCATTTTTCACCTACGGCCTTTTAATATGATCATGGATGATCTAATTCATAGAATCCCTACAGTGTGGAAGCAGGCCGTTTGACCCATCAAGTTCACACCAACTCTCTGAAGACCATCCCACCCAAGCCCAATCCCAACCCCCACCTCCATACCTGTAACCCTGCATTTCCCATGACTAACTCACCTAATCTGAACCTCCCTGACCACTATGGGCAATTTAGCATGGCCAATACACCTAACCTGCACATCTACAGACTGTGGGAGGAAACCAGACTACGTGGAGGAAACTCCCATAGACTCATGGAGAATGTCCAAACTCCTCACAGATGGTCGCCTGAGGTTGGAATTGAATCCCTGGCACGGTGAAGCAGCAGTGTTAATCACTGAGCTACAATGCCACCCAAACTATGGCCTACTGTTGACTGTGGCCATCATCATAAGATTTTGACTCCCATTTTAGTCACAAATTGAACTGTACCTACCTTAAAAGTATTCAATGATCCAACTTCTTCGCTTAAAGAAACGTTCCAAAAACACACAAGCCTTCAAGAGAAAAAATAATTACCTTCATCTCTGTCTTAAACATCTTAATTTTAAACTGTGCTCCCTAGTTCTAATCCCAACTGGAAGCATATTTTCAACATTAAGTCTGTCATGTCGACTCAGGATCTTATTTGTTTCAAAGATACAATGAATACAGGCGTGGCCTATCCAATCTTGCTTCATGAGATAAATGTCCCCAGCCCCAAGGATTAGTCAAGTGAACATTTTCTGAACTGTTTCTAACACCGTCACATCAGTTCTTAAACAACAAAGTGGCCTTACTAATGCTCTATACAATTGTGCCACGACATATATATTTTTATATTCTATTCCCCTTACAATAAAGCCGAACATGAAATAACTTCTTACTACGGTTATGGACCAGGCCAGACCCCCTCAAAATATTTCAAGAAAATAGCCCAGACCCTAACCTTTCTAGTTGTTTTCAGCAGTTTAGAGTGGATACTTCAAGAGTGATGCAGCAGGTCAAACCACTTAGTTTTAAACAAAACAGAATTTGTTTGCAAGATTATCGAATGAAACACAACCAAAAGAGAACAGAATATAGAATAACTTACCTATTAAAAAAACAATTCAGGCAGCATCCGAGGACAGGCAAAATCGACGTTTCGGGCAAAAGCCCTTCATCAGGGCTTTTGCCCGAAACGTCGATTTTGCCTGTCCTCGGATGCTGCCTGAATTGCTGTGCTCTTCCAGCACCACTAATCCAGAATCTGGTTTCCAGCATCTGCAGTCATTGTTTTTACCTTATTAAAAAAACAAGTTGACTCTATCATAACTTAGTGATGCTGCTCCAATACTTGCATCATTCCCATAAATACCCTTGGCAAAAAAGGTAAAATCAAACACAGGGACTTACAGGAGAGAGAGAGAGAGAGAGAGAGATGGCACAGAGATTCAGCATAGAATACCTTCTTCCATTAAGCTGTTTCTTGCCCAGCAGCCTCAAAAATCTGACTGTTTACTAAAACCAAATGAAACCAAATCAGAGAAAGTTGAGCTGGGAGAACTAGCCACTCTCCTTTCATTGTACAAGTGCTTGTTTAAAAAGCTTCTTCAAGTAGATAAACCAAGACATTTCAGAATTTATGCATTTATCACCCATCTGAGAAAAATAACTAAGGACAAGATAACCTTGTTAAAGGAGCAGCATTGTTCCACCATCACCATTGTCTGGTCCTTAAAATTATTACAGTGTGGAACTGTGGTAATGCCTAACATCCGATGTTGTGTGGTAACACCATGCTAACACACACCTTTTGGAACTGAGGCAGCCTTGATGCTTTTGAAATAATTTTATATCAATTACCTGCACATGTTCTCACAAGACCTTAATATGAGTGGTCAGTTAGTCAATTTGATGCACTGTCTGGTCTGAAGAAGCAACAGTTGGAATGGGTTCAGATTTTAGTAATGTCATCACCTACTCCTCTGCACTGTGTTAAATTTTCATGTGCCTTGGTACTGAATATAATATGGGATGTCACTAAAAACCCTGCTATGTGTCTTTGCTTCTGAGTTGATCTTTGGTGTTACCTTACCTTCAAGCAGAGCTAGCATTACATACATCCAATGGGGTTAATGCTATGTATGTCCTACACAGTTAGTGTCATGTAAGTCCTACATGGTTAATGTCATTTGTACCTGACATTCTGAGTGTCACCTTTAACTTGCAGAACTAGGATCACCATAATCAACCAAATTCTCCAAAATGGGCTTGTGTAATATATTAGACAAGATCGTGACATATATATCCTAAAGTGATAGTTTCATAAATATCTTATTGCAAATATTCAACAAAGCTTATGATATTTATATCCTACAAAGCTTGTGTCACATAACCCCAAAGGGATCCTAAATAAACTTAGCTAATAATTATGAAGTTTACTGCAGGTGTATTGTTCCAATATTCTGGCTACAGGAATAGTTTATGTAAACCTAAATGATAGTTTAGAAAATGTGACAACCAGAGAGATTAGATGAGACCGGTGTTAGATTCTACATTTTGATTCAATTATTGTTCAATCTGTTGCTAGTTTTGTTTTCTGAATGCTTTTCACTAAATGACAACTTAATGTAGGCAGTGCAGGCAGGCAGTACCTGTTTTCACGTTATTGTATCATATCTTCCTGAGATCAAGCTAGCATCTGTTAATGCCTTTCTCTTCTTTTTAGCTGATCCCTTGAATCTGAGAATGAAGAGTCACATGTTTTCCCTACTGAATTGTGATAACAAGCATCTGAAGAAACATTGTCAGTTTTAAAATGATGACTCTGCATTGCTTTTCATACAATAGAGCAACATGAGGCTCAAGTACGTGAGATCATCTCCTTAACAGAGATGAAACTCAATGAACTGAGACTATTTTCTCAAAGTGGGACAGACTATTACCTCAAGTGAGTGGCATCAGCTCCTGAGGTCATGCAGTGCTGATGGAACTGAGACTACCTTCTTGAATTAATAGAATCTATCTCCAAGTGAGGCAAAACTATATCTGTGAATAAGGCAAGCTTCCTTCTCCACTGGGCGAAGACTACCTCCTTGAATAATCTGGTACTATCTTCTCCAGTTGGCTGACGCTATCTCCTCAAGACAGGTGAGATAAATTATCCAAGTGCTGTGAAATAATTTTCATGAGAGAGATAAGACAATCTTATCCAATGGGTTGAATCTCTCTCTCCTTGAATGTAATGAAATTAAAGCCAGCCTGCACAAAAGTGCTATTTTGTGGGAGATATAAATGAAGGCTAAATTCTGAATATCTATGGTATCATCAATGGAAAACATTCACAATGTTTGTTACCTCATTGCATGAAATCTCAAATTAATGAAATAATATTTAATAGTTAGACATCAGCATCTCGTACAGATTCCAATGAACCTACTATATGCTCCAATGCTGATCACTGCTTGTATGTCTCTGCCTTATCTAGCATTTGAAGACATTCTTTTGCAAATTGTGGAATCTCAGATAAACCATCTATAAACATTTCCTGATAGTTCAATCTTGCCTAAAGTATGTGGGTAGACACAAGATAAGCAGAGGTTTTGTCCCTAAAATAGAAAGTCCATCATTTTTAAGGTTAGACTGAGAAACGGCCACAGTCTCAATGGTGGATATGTACATCACAGCATTAGGACAGGGTGGGATGAGCTTTCCTAAATTCTCTAACACTTCAATCCTAATGTGTTCATCAGTAAAGTGATGGAAGGTATCATCAATACTGCTATCAGCATACTGCTCATCAATAACTTGCTCAGTGATGCCCAGTTTGGGTTCCGCCAGGGCTACCCCGCTCTTGACCTCAGTACAGCCTTAGTTCAAACATGGACAAAAGAGCTGAATTCCAGAGGTGAGGTGAGAGTTACACCCCTTGACATCAAGGCTGCAATCAGCTGAGTGTGGCGTCAAGGAGCCCAGGCAGAAATGGAATCAGAGGCAATCGGCGGTGAAATTCTCCATAGGTTGGAGTCATACCTAGCACCTGGGAAGATGTGGTTATTGGACATAAGTCATCTCAGTTCCAGGACATCTCTGTTAAAGTTCCCTCAGAGTAGTGTCCTAGGCCTAACCATCTTCAGATGCTTCATCAATGACCTACCCTCCATCATAAAATAAGAAGTGAAGACGTTTCAGGTTGATTGTATGATTTTCAGCACCATTTGCTTTTACTGAAGCAGTATATGTCCAAATGTAGCAAAACCTACAAAATATTCACATTTTGGATGAAATGTGGCAAGTAACATTCACACCACCAGGCAATAACCATTTCCAAAAAGAGAGAATCTCACTATTGGCCCTTGACACTCAATGATATGCACTACCATCATTGAATTCCCCACTATAAACAACCTAGGGGTTATCATTGATCAATAACTAAACCTGAGTGGTCATATAAATGCAGTGGTTACAAAAGCCAGTCAGATGCTAGGAACCCTGTAGTGAGTACACCTCATGACTCTCCAAAGGCTGCCCCCCATCTACAAGTCATTTGTCAGGAGTGCACATCTCACTTGCCTGGATCATTGCAACTCCAACAACACTCAAGAAGTTTGACACCATCCAGGACAAAGCAACCTGCTTGATTGGTGCCCCATCCATGAATAATCATCTCCTCCATCACCAAAGCTCAGTAGCAGCAGTGTGTTCTATCTATAAGACACACAGCAAAAACTGACTAAAGCTCCTTATGCTGCATCTTCCAAACTCATGCACAATACCATCTATGAGAATGAGGTAGCAGATACATGTGAATGAAGAAGTTAAAATGCCACAGATGGGTCAGCTCCATGCATTGCTTCTCTTTCAGGACACACTGGGGACTGAAGGGTTAAACATCCCCCTGTCAAAGGATTTACTGCAGTATCAACTGAAGGCCTGTACTCTTACAATCCAGACAGAACACCTCAGTAGGGAGGAGGCTGACTCTATCTTAGAAATAGATCCTAGTAGAGCCACACATGTGGATTCCCCCTGTAGCTCCAGACAGAGGTATGTGCCCTTTCCGGACAGGACTGATAGCCTTGGTCACAACTCTGTTAAACTGCCATCTGCTCCTGTTGTCTTACTTCCCCTGCATATTAGCATAGGTATTTGAATACCCCAGTTACTGAAGGAAGAACCCTTCTGCCTTAATCTCTTCCCATCAACACATAATCATGAACAATACGATAATCAGTTTTTATAATTCATTCGCATGTTATCACAAGATGTCAACATTCATCAAGCTTTGAAAATTCATAATTATCTACTTTAAATTATGTAATGACAATCATCCATGTGACTGATACACCTTTGTTTAATTCCTATAAAATATGCTGTCTCTGGGTTGATGTCAGAGATTCGTGAAGGAGAGTCACGACAAGTAGCCTCACGGCTACTTTAGAGGTGCTTTGAATTTCTCGCCGGCTGTCCAATAATAAAGTTACTGCTGTTGTACAGAAAACTGGTGTCATCTGGATTTGTGGAACAAAGCAGACATCAACAAAGACACCATCACTGGCAAGTTCCCTCCATTCATTCACCATTCTTGCTTAGATACATACCTCTACTTCTTCAGTGTTGCTGGATCAAAATCCTGGAACTTCATCCTTATAGCATAGTAGGAATATCTACACCAAATAGATTGTAATTGTTCAAGGAGAGATCACAATCACCTTCCCAAGGGAAACAAAGAGTGGTCAATAAATACTGACCCAGCCTGCAATGCCCACATCCCCTGAATAAACAATTGCTATTTCCACAAAATAGGTTGATATTTTCTTATGATCCTGTTCAGAGATGTTATTCCATACTTCTGAAGCATCTAGGACTTGAACTCAGGCCACCTCACAAGAGATTTTGAAATTAATATTCCCAGCATGACTCTTATCCAAGTACTAACCAGGCTGACTTTGGGTTAGCTTCTGAGTGCAGGCAAGATCGAGTTCCCTCAGCCCAGTAAGGTCATAGACTCAGTACAACAGGTGTATTTACTAGGATATGCATCAAGCAAACTCCGTCTATCCAGATGAAGGACTTTTGCCTGAAACATTGATTTTCCTGCTCCTCGGATGCTACCTGACCTGCTGTGCTTTTCCAGCACCACTCTAATCTTGACTCTGTCTATCAAGTGCAGCTTCTCAAAGAGTGAATGTTTTTTCAGGCTTTTGCTGACTTTTTGATATTACTGAGTAGGCACAAATAAAATTCTTGCATCTTTTTGTTTAGAAATCCTTACCTGCATTCCCCATTAAGAATGAAGGGGCTTATCATGGAATGGGTCTCTAGCAGAGAGAACCAAAAACTAGGAAGAAATCTGGTGTCTTGAGCTCAACAATCTAACGGTCACAGATGTATTTGCCTATAACAGTATTGGTAGGAGTGGCCACCGCACAGCCCTTATGGATAACCTCTGTCACATTGTGTGGCGCTCCAAATGTGCTGAATGGGATAAATTTCAAACAGATGTTGTAATTCAAAACTGCTTGGCAGCAGAACTATATTCAGATCTAATCTGTAGCTTAAGCAAGGTAAACGAAGAAAAACACTTGCCATTCACATTTTGTACAAGGACTACCAGAGACAGATTTAAAATTGTGAGCAAGAAATACAGGGGGAATACGAGGAAGAAAGTGTTCACACAGTAAGTGGCAGTGATTTGGAACTCACCACATACAATAGTGGTGACTGGAAGTAATTAATAATTTGAAATGGAAATTGGATTTGCACTTGAAAGAAATTAACTTGGAGAGCCACTAGAAGCATGTTGAGGAGTGGAATTGACTGAATTGATGGAGTCAATAGGACGAGTGGCCTGCTTCTGTGCCATGAATGACTCTGTGGATCAAATCTAATCTTTTTCAGCTCAGTCCAATTTGTGATGAGTTTTTTGGAGTAACCTCTGTGGCAAGGTCTAATGGGCTCACTAGCATTATCTTACCAAACCTGCCTTGTAACTACTTACCTCTGACGTTTGTCATGTCTGATTCCATCATGCCACAGGCTATTCCCACAATAACTTGCCATTCAGCTGATGCTCCATTGAAAGACCAACATCTCTTGTGGCGGTGCCATCTTTAAAAGGCTGCTGTGCACCTGGACAAGTACTGGCATTCCTCAGATGCCCTGTTTATTGACAAACTGAAGGGAGATGTCAAAAAAGGGGAAGAAGGCTTCAATTGCGATCTGGTGGTTCTGGCCAATATGGTGACACAAAGGAATTGAGTCCTCTTTAGGGAGGACCAGCACTGGGGGCCGTGACACCAGATTCTGGCAGTCTTCTCTGAGTTTGCCAACATGAGAATGAACCACTCCCCAAAATGAAGAGGCATGGACCCCTTACTGGGAGGACCAGACCAGACACTTGACTTTGCCCAAGCTCCTGGATTGGTATTGGATGCTGCTGTTGACTGCCTGTGCTGGAACCCCGTGACTGACAAGTATCTCCATGTCCTTCAGTAAGATCTATAAGCCCAAGACATTGATACATGGCTGCCTGCTTGTTGCACATGCAGTGTGTTTGCCATGTAAGCTGCTGGCACATGCTGCGGTTTAAGATGAACACAGCACACTGACATACAGCAAGATGTATGGAGAAAGTGAGGACTGCAGATGCTGGAGATCGGAGCTGAAAAATGTGTTACTGGAAAAGCGCAGCAGGTCAGTCAGCATCCAAGGAGCAGGAGAATCGACGTTTCGGGCATAAGCCCTTCTTCAGGAATAAGGGCTTATGCCCAAAACGTCGATTCTCCTGCTCCTTGGATGCTGCCTGACCTGCTGCGCTTTTCCAGCAACACATTTTTCAGCAAGATGTATGGCACCTGTTCTGAGGACTGCTGCCCAACAAGGCAAGCTGGTAGTGTGACTGCATTGATTGGCACAGTAAGGCAAGGCATGGATGGTGCGAGAATGCAAGTAGGGACTGAGTGAGTGCTCAGAGAGCAAGTGGTTAGCGTTGAGATGCAGCCTGGTCTAATCCATGAGTAGTAGATTGGCTGGCTAACAGGAAACAGAGATTAGCAATAAATGGGTCTTTTTCCAACTCACAGGATATCAAGACTGATGTACTGCAGGTTTAGAGCTGAGACCGCAACTTATATCTATTTGCATAAATGATTTGGATCAAAGGTAGTAAATTTGCTGATGACACAAAGATAAGTAGGACCTCCTGATGTCCCCAGAGAGAACATTTTTCTGAAAGATCCATCAGTTGACTGTTAACAATGCACTGCCATTGATACAGGACCCCTACAGGATCCCGTATATTTCTCCTGACTCCCACGATAACTATAGGAATGCACTCCACACCCTATAATCTGACAGTGCACTACCTGCTTGACTGTTCAGCAACCTCGAATCCACAGAACATCCGGACAATCCTAAACCATTTGAGGAAGTTCAGGGAGCGTTTTGCTTCAATTGCTGCCCACCTGGAATGTGAGAAACAGCTCAAATTGTGACTGTGGCTCTGCAGATCAGATCACCATCCAGCCACTGAGCTCCTGCCCTGAAAAGTCTTTTCCTGCTGCCATCACAATCATTCACGCTGCATCAGCTGAAGCCGTTGAATGGATTGTTAACCTTAACATCAAACGATAATTGCTTTCCCAGCCGTACTAATGAAAAAAACCTCTTTAACACCCTTGCTGCACCTGCTGCCTGAGTTTTCTGTCTTATTACTGGTGGGAGTCCTGGCCCCATGTCACGTTTGCATTATGCCAATCAGTGACCCTGGGATTTGTAAGGTTATTAGGGACCAGGCATTTCAAGATTAGAACATGAGTCTCATTTCTGCTATCAGTATGAGAAGATGGTTGGAGCTGTGTTACTAAAATGTTTACAGGAGCATGTAAAACTTAAATGGAAAACTTTACCCATCCTCTGACATAAAAGAAATACGTCAGCCATGGCTTCATTCTTAAGATTGTTATTCAGATAGTAAAAGAAGAAACTGTCGTGATTTACCCTGGAGGATATCCAGATGGAAACTGAAGCACAGTTGCTGTGTAGCTATTAGCTTTCTTACTGCTGGAAAAGCAATTTAGTCTGGAAGGTGGTAATGCACAATCATGCAGACAATAAACAAAGACAGCAACTTTAGCAAGCAAATATCACAGATTACCAAAGAGAAGTGGGTCACCTGGAAATATACATGCACAGAAAAATATGTATTATCAGGAAAGTGCAGAGAAGCGAGTAAATGCACTATATATTTTGAAATATAGGGGATAAATAGCTCTATTCAACATCAAAACTGCAGCTGAAGACTTTTGCTATTTAAACAATTTGCAATGACTTTCATGCTGCATTGATGCTGATAGCAATGTAAATTTACCATGACAATTGAAGCTCATACACCTTCACCATAACTCAATTTGGTGATTTAGGAGTGCACTTGTGCCATGTTACTTCCATGATGACCCGAATAACATGATTTGTGGTACAAATGTGTCTCCTTGGGTTACCAGACTACAGTGATGAGTAAAGCAAGGAGCTGTATTTGTAAACTGTATGGGTCAAAGAATTTGGATCATGATGCTGCTCCAGCTCAAACTCATGCCCTTTCAGCTGCAGCTTTTCCATTACATTGTGTTCCAGTTTTCGTTTTTCTGGAAGCATCAAGCTGGAAGCAAGCTGCTTTACCTAATCGGGAACTCTTCACACCACACAGGAGCAAAACATTTCGAATCAGGTTTAACCACACAGCACATCCCTTTCCTTTGTTCAATCTCATTTTAAATTTGGTACCGGCATGGGATTTCCTAAAATATGTTTCTTCCCTGCCACAGTTTGTGCAAAGGAGCTACATACCATTTCCCACTGAGTGTTTCTCGTGCAACATTAAACTTGGAAGATTTCGGGACCCTAACAACTCCATGGAAATTAGTTCCTCCTGCTCTCCACTTTAAATTTACTTTCATGAATCTTTGTGGAACCTAAAAGAGTCTACTTCTGTCTAATGTGTCACAAATTTCTTCATAATATTAAACATTTCTGTCATATCACTTGCTAAACTGCATTGTCCTACTGATAAAAGGCTCATATTTTCAAGTCATTATTTCAATTTATGTTTCTTTCTGACAAGCAGTTAAAAGCTAGTTGAAATTGATTACATCATAAACAAATTGTACTCTACTGAGGGCTTCCTAAGGGTTTATATAAGTTCATTGTGAGTTTTTTAGATTTTATACTCTAGTCTGCGATATGGCACTCAGAACAGTATAAATACTTTACCCTCTGAGTAGGTCCGATATTGTTCTGTGAACCAGTATGAATTTCTGAACACCTATCTGCACCACCATCAATATTGTCTGTTCCATCTCTGTTACTTATCTCCAATCCTACCTTGGACCAACTACTGTTCAAACCACTTTTTAGATTATTTTGTGGGCGATATTGCTGGCAAGATTATCACTTGTCATTCATTCCAAGATGCCCATGAGAAGGTAATGGTGAGCTACTTTCTTGAACCTCATCTAGCACCTTACATTTATCTAAATTAAACTCCACCTGCCACTTCTCGGCCCATTGGCCCATCTGATCAAGATCCCGTTGTAATCTGAGATAACCTTCTTGCTGTCCACTACACCTGCAATTTTGGTGTCATCTGCAAACTTGCTAACTATACCTCCAATGCTCACATCCAAATCATTTATATAAATGATGAAAAGTAGTGGACCCAGCACCGATCCTTGTGGCACTCCACTGGTCACAGGCCTCCAGTCTGAAAAACAACCAACCACCACCACCCTTTGTCTTCTACCTTTGAGCCAGTTCTGTAACCAATTGGCTTGTTCTCCCTGTATTCCATGAAGTCTAACCTTGCTAAACAGTCTCCCATGGGGAACCCTGTCGAATGCCTTCTTGAAGTCCATATAAATCACACCCACCATTCTGTCCTCAAAAGTCCGCTTTGTTACTTCTTTAAAAACTCAAACAATTTTGTGAGACATGATTTCCCACACACAAAGCCATGTTGACTATCTCTAATCAGTCTTTGCCTTTCCAAATACATGTACATCCTGTCCCTTAGGATTCCCTCCAACAACTTGCACACCACTGAAGTCAGGCTCACTGGTCTATAGTTCCCTGGCTTGTACTTACCACCTTTGTTAAACAGTGGCACCATGTTAGCCAACCTCCAGTCTTCTGGCACCTCACCTGTGACTATCGATGATACAGATATCTCAGTAAGAGGCCCAGCAATCACTTCCCTAGCTTCCCACAGAGTTCTAGGGTACACCTGATTATATCCTGGGCATTTATCCACCTTTACCCATTTCAAGACATCCAGCACTTCCTCCTCCGTAATATGGACATTTTGCAAGATGTCACCATCTATTTCCCTACAGTCTATATCTTCCATATCCTGTTCCACAGTAAATACTGATGCAAAATACTCATTTAGCATCTCCTCCATTTTCTGCGGCTCCACACAAAGGCCACTTTGCTGATCTTTGAGGGGCCCTATTGTCTCCCGAGTTACCCTCTTGTCCCTAATGTATTTGTCAAAACCCTTTGGATTCTCCTTAACTCTATTTATGAAGGCTATCTCTAGTTTCCTTTTTGCCCTCCTGATTTCTCTCTTAATTATGCTCCTACTATCTTTATACTGTAAGGATTCAGTCAATCTATCCTGTTTGTACCTAATATATGCTTCCTTCTTTTTCTTAACCAAACCCTAATTCCTTAGAGATGACATTCCCTATATCTACCAGCCTTTCCTTTCACCCTAACAGGAATATACTTTCTCTGGATTCTCGTTATCTCATTTCTGAAGGCTTCCCATTTTCCAGCCATTCCTTTACCTGCAAACATTTACCCACAATCAGCTTTTGAATTTCTTGCCTAATACCGTCAAAATTGGCCTTTCTCCAATTTAGAACTTTAACTTTGTGATCTGGTCTATCCTTTTCCATCACTATTTTAAAACCAATAGAACTATGGTCGCTGGCCCCAAGTGCTCCCCCACTGACACCTTATTCACCTGCCCTGCCTTATTTCCCAAGAGGAGGTCAAGTTTTGCACCTCCTCTAGTAGGTACATCCACATACTGAATCAGAAAATTTTCTTGTACACACTTAACAAATTTCTCTCCATCTAAACCCTTAACACTATGGCAGTCCCAGTCTATGTCTGGAAAGTTAAAATCCCCTACCATAACCACCCTATTATTCTTACAGATAATACAGATCTCCTTCCATATTTGTTTCTCAATTTCCCTCTGACTATTAGGGGGTCTATAATATAATCCCAATAAGGTGATCATCTCTTTCTTATTTCTCAGTTCAACCCAAATATCTTCACTGGATGTATTTCTGGAAATATCCTCCCTCTGTACAGCTGTAATGCTATCCCTTACCAAAAGCGCCACTCCCCCTCCTCTCTTGCCTCCCTTTCTATCCTTCCTGTAGCATTTGTATCCTGGAACATTAAACTGCTAGTCCTGTCTATCCCTGAGCCACATTTCTGTAATTGTTCTGATATCCCAGTCACATGTCCCTAACCATGCCCTGAGTTCATCTGCCTTTCCTGTTAGGCCCCTTGCATTGAAATAAATGCAGTGTAATTTATCAGTCCTACCTTGTTCTCTGCTTTGTCCCTGCCTACCCTGACTGTTTGACTTGCCTTTGTTCCCAATTGTACTAGTCTCAGGTTGAAATCTTTCCTCACTATCTCCTTGGGTCCCATCCCCCCCACCTTACTAGTTTAAATCCTCCCAAGCAGCTCTAGCAAATCTCCCTGCCAGCATATTAGTCCCCCTCTAGTTCAGGTGCAATCTGTCCTTCTTGTACAGGTCACTTTTACCCCAAAACAGTTTCCAATGATCCAAGAATGTGAATCCTTCTCCCATACACCAGCTCCTTAGCCATGCATTCATCTGCCCTATTCCTGCCCTCACTAGCTCTTAGCACCAGGAGTAATTCAGATATTATTACTCTCCAGGACCTCCTTTTTAAATTCCTGCGTAACTCTCTGTAATTTCCCTTCAGAATCTCAACCTTTTCCCTTCCTATGTTATTGGTTCCAATCTGTGCAATGACTTCCTGCTGGCCACTCTTCCCCTTGAGAACATTCTGCACCTTCTCTGAGACATCCTTGATCCTGGCACCAGGGAAGCAACATACCATTCTGATTTTTTGCTACTGGCCACAGAAACGTCTGTCTGTACCTCGGACTAGAGAGTCCCCTAACCCAATTGATCTCTTGGAACCCAATCTACCTCTCATTACATTAGAGCCAGTCTTAATACCAGAAACTTGGATGTTTGCGCTACATTCCCCTGAGAATCCATCACTCGCTACATTTTCTAAAACAGCATACTTGTTTGAAATGGGGATAGCCACAGAAGACTCCTGCACAATCTGCCTACCACTATTACTTTTCCTGGAGTTAACCCATCTATGTGACTGTATCTGAGTCTTTTCCCCTTCCTATAACTGCTGTCCATCACATCCCCTTGCTCTTGTGAATTTATCATTGTATCTAACTGCCTCTCCAACTGATCCATTTGATCTGTTAGGATTTGCAACCAACGACATTTATTGTAGATATAATCCTCTCAACTCCCACATCTGACAAGAAGAGCATATCACTCTACGAAGGGTCATTTTTGCTTCTTTCAAGCTACAGACCCAAAAAATAGCGCTGTCTTATTCCTCTACAAAACACTGTTCCAGATTAAATTAATATTTATGGCTTAAATTTTAAGTTTAATCAAGAGACATAGCTCAATAAAACATATAATCGAGAAAGAACCCACTTGACTCACTACTGCAGACTTATTTTAAGGCCACACTTAAAACATCCACTTACCTGTTTCTTTGCTGTGACCACTCCCAACAGCTACCTCCAAGGTCAGTTGTCACTTTCACAGTTTTTTAATTTTCCCAGACACACTCCGATGTCCAGTGATACATGAATTCAACAGCAAAGACAGTAACTGCTAACTCTGTCGGTTAGCAATGTGGGTTTCTTTCTCTCTCTCTCTCCTGCACTGACCTCACCATGTGCTTCCTTTGTCTGTACTTCTCCTTTTCAAAAGTGTTGTTGTCTTGATTTTTTTTTCTCCAAAGTTCCAAAACAATGCAACAGCATTTAAAACAGTAATTGTTACTCTTGGAATTCAAAGAAAATCACCTCCAATAGCTAAAACACCTCAAAAGAGGAGCAGCTGTTACAGCCAGAAAGTTTTCCCGTCCTCCATCTTGGATTACCTATCTTAAGGTATTACAAATCTCTGTCACCCATCATCACTTTGTTCTTTTTGCAGCAATGCTTCAATCTTCAAATTCCTGTCTTTGATTTCCGACCTCCCTTTGACCTATCTCTGTAATATTGCAGTGGACATCGTTAGAGCAGTAGTGGTGTCTCTAGGTTTGTAGCAAGGTGGAGAGAAGTGCAGAGGAGGCAAGCTTAGCTCAGTGCCCTCTATCACCTCAGAGTCAGACTCCTCCTTGATCCTTGAGAGTGATAGGAGCTTGTCTGATAGGCCAGCTAATGCACCCAGCATGTTAGTGCGCATACCTATCTGTGTTCTCCTTGATGATATTCCTTCAAAGCCCTCATCTGAGTCCTCAACAGCAGAATTCATCTATCAATTTGTCTATGGAGAGCTGGCAAAAAAAAATCACCTTACCCTGACATGGCTGCAGCCCATATGTTCACAAAATAACTCACCAAATGCCAATCCTAACTCCATGACACATGAAGTACCTATATAAAAGCTGGTGGCTGAGTGATGGATCAAGCTGCTTCTTCATTGCTGCTATGCTTTTATTCTTTAAGTTTCTCCTTCAGGCAGGCAGTAATTTGTGAGTGTCTGAAGTATAAACCTCAAAATGGAAAAGGGATGAGAGGGAAGACTGGGAGCAGGATGTCCTGGCACCAGCAGTAACCTGCTCATCATGTAGATGGTAAGATGCAGTTGTGTAGGGGCTAAGTTCGGGGGGTTCTGTAATTCCCAATACTCTCATTGATGCTGGATGTTAGACAGCCCAAAAGAGTCTGTCCCATACTGTGAAGAATCATGTCCTCCATAGGACTCGGAAGCTGCAGGATTTAGCCCTGACTAGAAAGTTATTTCAGCATTCCAGCATGCTGACTACTTTTCTATTGTGCTGCTAAAAATAGATTGTTTGGTTATTCATTCATCTGTTACATTGAGCTTTGTTGTGTCTATTTAACATGTCTATGGATCAAAAGTTAATTTAAAAATACTCCATTGTTTGTCAAGTATTTTAAGACATTGTGAGGATATCCTAACTCATTTAACAAATGTAATGCTTTTCTTTTTATATTTTGAGAAAAAAGTGTGGTGAATTTGCCTCACTCCAGTGACTAGAATCGCACTGTGAGAGAGGGCAATTATTTTCGCTGTTTAAAACTGATTTCTGTCTCTGTCCAATTGCAAATAACAGCTAAGTTTAAATCTGTATACTACTGAAATTTCTAATCAGCTCTATTATGGGTTTTACTTTTTTTCAATTTAATTTTGTTTTATGGTTTTGTAAAAAAAAATACACAAACAATACTTTTGGCTGAATATGTTATCAATTTTAGCAGACTAATTTCCGTTAGGATGCTGGAATTACTCACCAAACATTTGTGGTGAAGGAAATAGAGCTAAACTTTCACATTAATGGTCTTTCATCAAAACTGGGAAATGTTAGAGACAAAGTAAATCTTAAATAAGTGAATGCAAGATGAGTAGTACAGGACACAAAACAAAAATAAAGATCTGTGATAGGGCAGAAGGTCATAAAATTTTAATGACAAAATGATTGATGGTGGAAGGGCATAGAAAGTGGTATTTGGGGCAGGTAAAGCACCACCAGGAAGATATTGCTGCAGGAAAGGTACCCACTAGAGGGTGAGGACTTTATTGAGATTGAGGAGGAAAGACAACAGATGCTTGTGTCACATTCCCACCCATTAAATGCTTTTACTGCCTTCAAACACATTGTTAGAAAGGACAGAAGATTTTGCCCAAAGCAACAATTCTATTTCCACTCATAATTCCCATTAAGGTATCTGTTCAAAATATTTACTGAAGCATTTTTGAATTAGAATCATAGAGATATACAGCTTGGAAACAGACCCTCCGGTCCAACTCGTCCATGTCAACCAAATATTCTAAGTAAATCTAGTCCCATTTGCCAGCTTTTGGCCCATATCCCTATAAACCCTTTCTATTCATATGTCCAGTCAGATGCCTTTTAAATGTTTTAATTATACCAGCCTCCACCACTTCCTCTGGCTGCTCATTCTATGCACGCACTACCCTGTGCATGAAATTGTTGCCCCTTAGGTCTCGTTTAAATCTTTTCCTTCTCACCGTAAACCTATACCCTCTAGTCTTGGACTCCCCCAGCCTGGGGAAAAGATCTTGTCTATTTACCCTATCCATGCCCTTCATGATTTTATAAGTGAGTGGCTCAGCAGTTAGCACTGCTGCCTTACAGTGCCAGGGACCCGGGTTCGATTCCAGCTTTGGGCGATTGCCTGTATGGAATTTGTACATTCTCCTCGTGTCTGCGTGGGTTTCCTCCAGGTGCTCTGGTTTTCTCCCACAATCCAAAGATGTGCAGGTTAGGTGAATTGGCCACGCTAAATTGCCCATAGTGTTGGTCATTAAGTCAGGAGTGAATATAGGCAAGGGAAATGGGTCTGGGTAGATTGCTCTTCGGAGGGTCAGTGTGGACTTGTTGGGCCACAGGTCCTGTTTCCACACCGTAGGAATTCTAATTCTCTATATGTTTACCCCTCAGCCTCTGATGCTCCAGGAAAATAGCCTCAGTCTATTCAGCTTCCTCCAATATTTCAAACCCTCCAACCCTGACAACATCCTTGTCAATCTTTTCTGATCCTTTTCAAGTTTCACAACATCCTTCCTATAACAAGGAGGCAAGACTTCTATGCAGTATTCCAATAGTGACCTATCCAATATCTTGTACAGCCACAACATGATCTCCCAACTCCTATACTCAATGCACTGACCAATAAAGGTGAGCATACCAAATGTCTACTTCACTATCCTGTCTACTTGCGACTCCACTTTCAAGGAACTATGAATCTGCACTCTAAGGTCTCTTTGTTCAGCAATACTCTGCAGGACTTTACCATTAAGTGTATAAGTTCTGCCCTAATTTGCTTTTCTATAATGTATTAATCTACATTAAACTCCATCTGCTACTCTCTGATCCAATGCCCATCTGAATTGGAATTAACTAAAGCTTTGCCCAGTTTATTTTCCTTACTAACTAGGTGAATGATTAGGAAATCAAAATACACATGGTGAGAATGGTAACTTCCTATATTTTGCACCTCCAAACTCAATCCTATTGTATTTAGCAAGTCATCCTGGAAAAGGTCTGTAAATCAGGCTTACAAGCTGTACACATGAAAAGAAATTTCATTATAAAAATAATCTAAAGCACAATCTGCTGGGAAAAAAATACATAAATGGTTTTGTGTTCTGTTTGACAGAAAGAATATAACAAAGAGAAAATTGTCATTAAATTCGAACAGTAAACATTGATTTTTTTCTCACACCCTTGTTCTGTAAAAGAGAAGATGATTCTGCTTATGATTTTCAAAATGAGTCCAGTATTAGGCTGAAGGTTTTGTATGATTTAAATGTAGTCAGGTCACACAAAACTGTCATCTTCTACTGAATCAAAAGCAAAATTGTATTATTCCTTCAACTTCTGATTTGAGAAAGGTGTCTTATAGCTAAAATGTACATAAAGACATCATCTAACTGCAAATTCTCAGCATCAAAAACATAAAAGGAAAATTGAACATTGGGAATTCAGTTCACTGCACTGGTGTCAACATAGTTACCTGAATTCAATATCAAAAACTAATAAAAATGAAACCTCAATGATAAACACTGATCATAACATCAATACAGCAGATGGCCTGCAGATAGACAACTGCCCACAAATTGCTTCTTAAGAGGACTTGCATCCAACTTACAAGAAGCTAAAGCAATAAAGACACTATATTCCTTCAAAACTAAATTACTCTTGTATCAGTTTGAAACTGATACAATTAATGCGTGTCCGAACAGTTCTGCCTGCTAAAGTAGCTGGGCAGATAATATTTTGGAAAACAAACTGTCTTGGGGTTTTACTTTATTCAGTCATGGGATACAGTTGTCACTGGTTAGGCCACAATATTTTCCATCCCTAATTAGCAGTTAAGAGTCAACCAAATCAGGGTTGGTCTGGAGTCACATGTGGACCAGACCAGGTAGTGAACCCAATGGGCTTGTATGAAAATTGTTCTATGGTCATCATTGGGTGTGGGCTTTTATTCCAGAATTGTTTTATTGAATTCAAATTTCATCATCTGCCATGTCCCAAGAACATTAATTTGAGGTTTTGGATTACTAATCTAATGACATTATTAGTATGGCACCATATAGGCAAGGCATGTATGTTCCAGGAATTTTAGTCAAGAATAAAACTATGTGAATCCATTCTATGTTTATTTTCATAATTATTTTAAAAAATCAAAAAACGCCTGCCTGGTTATTCTGAAGATGAAGCAAAGATATGAACAAGGAACAAGCGTAGGCCAGGAGAAAGTGAGGGCTGCAGATGCTGGAGATCAGAGCTGAAAAATGTGTTGCTGGAAAAGCGCAGCAGGTCAGGCAGCATCCAAGGAGCAGAAGAATCGACGTTTCGGGCATGAGCCCTTCTTCAGGACTGTTTGGACAAGCGTAGGCCATTCAGTCTTTGGAGCCTGCTCTGCTATTTAATAAGATCACAGCTGATCAAATTTTAGCCTCAACTCTACATTTCTGCATGTTGCCAATAATCCTTCATTCACTTGGTAATAATGAATCTATCTACCTCTGCCTTAAAAAATATGTAAAAGTTTCTAAATCTCCTGCCTTTAAAGGAAATGAATTCCAATGAATCATACTCTCTGAGAAAAAAAAGTTTCCTTCTCTCTGTTTTAAATGGGTCCCCCCTTATTTTTAAATTATGACCTCCAGTATTAAATTTTCTCACAAGAGGAAACATCTTTTCCATATACACTGGGTCAAGTCTTGTCAAGATCTTATATGTTTCACTGAAGTCCCTTTGACACTTCTAAACACAAGAGGATATAAGCCTAGCCTGTACAGCCTTTCCTCATGAGGCAATTAACTCATTCCCGGAATTAGTCTCATAATCATCTCTGACCTGCTGGGCAGCACGGTAGCACAGTGGTTAGCACTGCTGCCTCAGAGTGCTAGAGACTTGGGTTCAAATCCTGTCTCAAGTGACTGACTGTGTGGAGTTTGCACATTCTCCCCATGTCTGTGTGGGTTTCCTCCCACAGTCCAAAAATGTGCAGGTTAGGTGAATTGGCCATGCTAAATTGCCTGTAGTATTAGCTGTAGGGGAATGGGTCTGGGTCGGTGTGGACTTGTTGGACTGAAGGGCCTGTTTCCACACTGTAAGTAATTTAATCTAAAAAGTATTGACATCCTTCTGTAAGTAGTGTAGAGGCCTTTCTGCTATTATGTGTGTATTGTCAACGCAAATCAGCTGTAAAGTGATTGATGAGTCTGTGAACGCTGTTTGTAAAACGTGAACTTTCACATACGTGTGCTGGCTATTACATGATTCTATTCCCAACACTTTAATTGTTGCAGTGCGCAAAGGAATACAAAGTTTATGATAATAGGGTCCCTGCGTCAACATCACATGTATGTTGACTTGCGCGCTTTGTTGTGAAGTGCTTTTTGAGAAGTACTACGTAATTGTCATTCTTTTTTTTGCAAAGTTTGCTGTGTTACCCATAAATATGGGAGGACGAAGTAACAAGAATGTTTGTAAGGAGCATCTTGGTGATAAAATTGTGGGTGGTGAATGTAAAAGAAAGGCTATAACACTTGAAGGGAAGCTAGATGTTACAAAACATTTTGAATGTAGTGAAATAATATGATATTGTTTGTGCAACAGTAATAAAGGAGTCTACATTACACAAGGATTAGAGACATTGCAGAAAAAATTAAAGCAAGCTGTATTGCTGGAACAAGCCTGAGCGCCAGCAAATCTGTGAGATCACAGCCAAAGGAACTTGAGGAGATGGAGTGGCTTCTAACTGTGTGGATAGAAGATCAAACGATAAAGCAATCTGAGACCAGCTTTCTCACCACAAAAGCGAAAGTCTAATTGATTTATGAAGACCAAAAGAAAAAGCTGAAATCCTGCAGATGTGCCTGCCTTTAGTACCATTAGTGGCTGCTTTGCTGGTTTAAAGAACCACTATGCTTTTCAGAATGTGAAGTTATGTAACGAAGCTGCCAGTGCGGACAAGAAATGTGCGACGACATTTCCTTCATTGGTCAAAAAATTGATTGAGGAAGAAGACTACAACTTAGATTAAATCTTCAATTTGGATGAGTCGAGTTTATTCAGGAAACGAATGTCATCACGAATCTCCATTTCTAAGAATGAAGCACACCTTCCAGGCTTTAAAGTTGCAAAGGATCATATTACTGTATTGTTGGATGCCAATGCTAGTGGAGACTTAATGCTTAAACCTGTGTTAATTGTACCATGCTGCCAACCCGTGAGCCTTGAAAGGTTACCTGAAGGCCACTTGAGGTGTCTACTTCGGGCCAAGCGAAAGAGTTTGGATGACGGGACAGATTTTTTCTGACCTTATTGTTCATGTTTTCAAAGATGTTTCTAGAAATTATTGCAGAAAAAGAAAAGTTTGGATTTCAGGAATCTCCTCATTCTGGACAATGCACCAAGCCATCATCCCACCATTGGTGAGCTTTCTGGGGTGATACCAGTAAGGACTGCTTGCATGCAGTTTGGTGGAAGCTTCTCCCAGGTTGTCTTCACGATTTTAAAGACTTTGAACTTTCAGAGGAGCTCCCAAGAATCAAAGACATTGTGTTGCTCTTGCATAGCAAGTTGGCGTTGAAGAAGTAGAGAGTGAGGATGTTGGAGAGCTGCTTGAGTTCCATTGTGAAGACCTCTCTACAACTTGTTGCTGAAGAGGAGATGGAAGCTGGAGATGAAGAGGATGAAGTCCAGGATGTTGCACCACAAGAACGTTTCACTTTTCTTTTGTCTTCTTTTTGAGGGAAGTTGAGAAGCAGCTGTGTCTCTCAGAAGACAATGATTATAGTGCAGAATGCAGCTGGATAGCAGTTTGTGGCATAAAGTCTTATCTAGCACCCTAATAACAGTTTCTTTATGAAAGATGGCAAAGCAACAAAAACTATATGTCTTTTTTAAAGAAGCGATCAGAAGACAATAAACCACAGCCATTCACTTCTGGATTAACTACTTTTCATCTTAACCCTGCAACTACATCTGAAGGTGATGATGATAATGACCCTCGGCCCCTGTCTTCATAACTTAGCATCCTCAAAAGCATCCTCCTCCCTACATCAAGTCATCTTCAATGTTTTTCAAGGTAGAGTGTTACATGTACTATATTATTTCATTATTAGGTATGAATTTAACATTTATTTAAACTGTGCTATCCTCTGTACTAGGCTAATAACTGTATTTGTTTCAATTATGAGCAATATTTTTGGTGATAAGCCCCAACCCTATTTTTTCCATAAAACCTGTCACTTTTATTGCGTGATTTTCTATAGTGCGAGGTTGCACAAGAACACAACTATCGCGTTAAAACAGAAAGAAAGAACTGTACATCATCATCCAGATGCAGTATCACAATGCCCTGCGCAATTGAATCATAACCTCCATGCTCTTGCGTTCCATTCCCCTCACAACAAACTATAATATTCCATTATCTTTCCTGTTTATTTGGGGTACCTACATACTGTGATTCATGCACTAGGACAACCAGATCTTTCTGCATCTCGAAACTCTGCAAAAACTCACCATTTAGATAATATGCTTCATTTTCTTCTGTCTGCCAGAATGGACAATTTTACACTTTCTCACATTGTACTCCATTTGCCAGATGTTTGTCCATTTCACCTATCTATATCCCTTTGTAGGCTCCTTATGTACTCTTCACAACTCACTTTCCTATTTATCTTTGTGTTATCAGCAAATGTAGCTACCACACCTTCGATCCCTTTGTCCACATTGTTTATACAAATTGTAAAAAGTTGAAGCTTCAGCATTGACCCTTGTGACACATCACTCATCACAACTTGTCAGCCTGAAAAAGGCACATTGGCACCATCCTTGAGATGGATTTCTCAGGACTACGGTAAAGAATAATTGACTAGTGGAGGATGTGTCCTATATTTCACTTCTTTTCTCTCAACCTCCTTGAGGAATTCTTGCTTTGGATAATCTTGCGGAAAAAAAATTGAAAGCAAATTATGATTTACTCTGAGTGCAGTATCTTACCAGTTACCCAGAGGCCTGAGCTAATAGTCCTGAGAGCAAGAGTTCAAAGCTGTCTGTTTAGTTGAAAAGTATGTCTTGATATAAAGAACTGGTGTCACAATCCTATGGAATTGGACAATGGACAGGAGATGAGGCAGGACATTTTTGTTGTTGATGAAATCAAATGCAGTGAAGAATTTGTGAATGGCAAGAAGTGATAGCACACCATTGCTACAACAACAGAGATTTCACTCATGAACGTATCCAAGGTTATGTTGGTGGTGTATCACAAAGTTGTTACCGGTGTAGAAGGAGGCCATTTAGCCCATTGATTCTGTACTAGCTCCCTGAACATGTTAACTTATTGCCAAAGCTTTTTTGTCTTTTCTACTGTGACAGATATACAGGGATTTGAATGAGGAGTTTTGAGTGAGGTGATATAATGCTGGGAAGTGGTACCGCATTTGAGTAGATTAGAAAGTATAGCTGTGGAGTATATGTTGGAGAGCAGATATGGATTAGGTATCAATTTATTGAGAGAAGTGATGATGGGAGTTTTGAAAAGGAATGAAGAAAAGGGCTATTAACAAATGAAGAAAATGGCTATTAACAAACTGAGCTTTTATGGTAACCTAGAAGAATTAGGTATGCCGTCAAGAGATGGTTATGGGGAAGGTGAAAAAAAGCAGAGTTTGATCTCTTAAAGGGAAAATGTTTGATGAGAGCTTTGATGGAGAAACAGGTGAGTCTTGGCAGGATTAAGAACTTCTCTAAGTTTCAAAGTGGAATGACGTTTGATAGGTATTCAGAGCTGTCCAGATGTATTCAACCTCAATAATGCAATCAAAAACTCTTTATTATTGATATTCAAGATGGTGAAAATAAGGATGTTAAAGACAGAAGCAGTAGAATGACAGCAGTTTTGATGCTGGGAGAATTGAAAGTTTCTGTCTGAAACAGTGATGAAGCTGAGGGACATTTCTTATTTTATGGATAACTCTAGAGGATTAAAGTAATGGTCAAGTCACCACAATCCTAGCAGACCATAAGGCTACTCTCTCATTAGAGAGAGAGAGACAGCGTGCCATGGTGGCAGTTTAACCTGAGGGTCACATGCCTCAACTTAAAGGGAAGAGATTGAGAAGGAGAAACCTTCATGGTAACCTCAGTTGGTTTGGGAATTGAACTCACACTGTGGCTGCTACTCTACATTGCAAACCAGTTCTTCAGTGAACTGAGCTAACCAACCCCATTCAAGAGCATTAATCAGAGGATGTTGGCAGTGAATGGATTAAGACAGTGTTCTGAGGTGGGCTGATTGATGATTGAGAATCTTTGACGCCAGAAGCTGTGAAAGTGACAAGGTTAGTGTGAGTGCATTGGACAGCTTATGTAGAGGGTGAGATTGTGTATAGAAAAGATGGTAAGAAGTCATAGAAGAAAACAGCTTAAGAGCAGATGAAAAATTGTTTTATGCTAGGATGAGACAAAAGGGTGTACATCTGGATGAAGAAATTTGTATGATGCTTGAAAAAATAATATGTGCCAAAGATGGTAAAAGAACTGCATGACAAAAAAATGAAAGTAAAGTACTTCAGAGGAGAGGAGATGTCAAAAGAATAAAAGGGAGGGGAACTGACAAGCTACTGTTCTTCATCAATGGTAGAAAATTGTTGGAACTTGAGAAGTCCCCAGGTCCTGATGGATTTCATCCTAAGGTCTTAAAAGAAGTAGCCAGCGAAATAGTTAACATGTTCGCTTAAATTTCTAAAACTCATTAGATTCAGGGAAGATTCTTTTAGATTAGAAAATAGCTAATGTAACTCCTTCATTCAAAAAGCGGGTGAGACAGAAAGCAGTAAATGACAAATTATATAAATGACAAACAAACAAGGAACCAGAACCGATCCTTGTGGAGCACTGGTTGCAGGCCTCCATTCCAAAAAGCAACCCTCCACTATTACTCTCTGGCTCTGACCATTAAGCCAATTATGTATCCAATTAGCAAGCACAGCCTGAAACTTATGTGAGCTAACTTTACTCATTGGTCTATCACGCAGAATCTTGTCAAAGGTTTTACTAAAATCCAAATTAAAAGTGTCTATTGCTCTGCCATCATCAATCTTTTTGGTAACTTCCTCAAAAAACTCAATCAAGTTTGTGAGACATGATTTTTCTTGCACAAAACTAGGCTGACTATCCCTAATCAATGTTTGCCTCTCTAAATGCCCGTAAGTCTTATCTTTTCTAATCACCTCCAACAATTTACCCACAACTGAAGTCAGACTCATAGGTCTATAGCTCCCTGATTGCTCCATACAAATTTTCTTAAACAAAGGTACAACATTAACCATTCTCCAGTCATCAGACATGTCAGCCGTATTTATAGATGATGCAAATATTTATGCAAGGGGACTCATAATTTCTTCTCTTACTTTCCACAACATCTTGAGATACATGATATTGTATTTAGATTTTGGGAAAACATTTGATAAGGTGGAACATCAAAGGTTATCTTGGAAAACAGAAGCTCATGGTGTAGGGAGGAAATATATTGGCATGGAAAGAAGACGAGTTTGCTAACAGGAAGAGAGAGTAGGAATGTGTGCCTTTTTCAGGCTGACAGGATGTGATGAGTGATGTGTCACAAGGGTCAATGCTGAAGCTTCAACTTTTTACAATTGGTTCAAATGCAGTCCATAAATTGCTGGAGAAGCCAAGACTGACACTGGGGTCTGACATGGAATGCAAAAATCAACCTCTGGCACTCAAGCCTGTGGATTTTGATTGTTCAGAATTTGTTAAACAAGAAGGGAGCTATATGAACATCAATTCACACGGAGGTGCTGAAGACTATTCCAGAAAAACTAAGGTGGATGGCAAATGAGAATTTGACAAACTGCAGTGCCGCCTCATTGAATGGTATCAATGGGAACATTTGGAACTTTCCCTTTAACAGCAGGGACTCAACAGCAGGAAGTCCATCCGACCAGAACCCACTGTCCTTCAAGGCTTTGGAGGTGATCTAAACACAATGACACTAGACAGTTTCTGAGAGATTTAAAATGTACAGAAACTCATTGATTAAGTGTTCTGTTTGCTGCCACCTTGACTGGATACTCAGGCCCAATGCCCACCACAATTGTTGTGACTTATCTGACATCCAGTAGACATCCAGTGGGCGGCATGGTGGCACAGTGGTTAGCACTGCTGCCTCACAGCGCCAGAGACCCGGGTTC
>NC_057715.1:71784662-71810058 GCF_004010195.1 Chiloscyllium plagiosum
GTAAATGTAGGGGTATGGGTGGGTTTCGCTTCGGCGGGTCGGTGTGGACTTGTTGGGCCGAAGGGCCTGTTTCCACACTGTAATCTAATCTAATCTAATCGAATGAGTGGAAGTTTACACCAATTAAATACTGTAAAGGTTAACATATTTCTTTCTGTCTCCAGTGCAAATTTCTTCCCCTAGCTACTGACTCCAACCCTCTCCCTGGTACCTGTCTCGGACTGGACCAGAGTGCTTGCCATCTCAATGTTTTATTTGACCCCAAAATGAGCTTTTAACCACATACCTGTGCCATCACTTTGCAACTCTATAACTTCACCCAATTCTATAACTCTGTGTTTGAGATGATATCTGAGGGTTAGTTTGACCAGTAGTTCTTTTCTCTATCATTTGTACTTAAGTCTGACACAGTACTTTGTAAATAATGGTGTTTCATTTATGCACAACTTTAGACTGTGTGGATAAATTAACAACAATAGTAATTATGAAGATACAAAAAACACAGTTGCAGTGGCTAGCATTCATAGGTTGAACATATTTAACGTAGATCAGTTTTCTTGGTGGGTACTTCTGCTCCCAATGTCATTCAACATCAGTACATTGTGGTTGTAGTATGCACAATCCACAAGATTCCTTATACCATCAAGCAGCAGTTTCTAAACAATATCCTGCTCACTGATTCTCAGTTTGGTTACTGCAGGAATACTCAGCTTCAGACCTGATTACAGCCTTAGTCCACATATGGACAAATGAGCTGAATTCCAGAAGTAAGAGTGATATCAAGGCATCAACTGGCTGATGATGGCATCAGGGGATTATCATAAAATTGGGGTCAGTGGAAATTCAGGAGGGTATTATCCACTGATTGGATCCACTAGTGAGAACATTACTTTAATTGTCAGATGTCATTGTCTTCAAATATCCCATCAATGATCTATTCTCATTCAACAATGGGAACTTTTGATAATAGTATGGTGAAAATGTTTTAACAATGTATGTATTTATTTGGTTCCAATGCAGATAAAACATTCCATGAAACTGCTCAGAAGCATGAGGAAAGAAATTATAAATTATCTCAAAGAAAGAAATATTTGGAAGGATAAATAAATAACAAATCAACGAAGGTGGGTGTTAAGAATCAGTTTAAATGAGGAATGAAGAAAGGGTATAACTGAAAGCATAGGTACCAGCGGTGGAGCAAGATGCTGAGACTAAATAATAATAGATACATTTGGATAGAGGATTGTAGCTCAGAAAAGAGTTCTTCAAAGTAATGTCAAATGTCGCACATTTTACGTGCTTTGAGCATATGAATTGCAGAGCAGAAATATGCCATTTAGTTTCTTTAAAAATCTGTTCTGCACTTCAATCCGATCATGGCTGATCTGTTTTTGTTTCAAGTTTCAAATACTCATCAATTCATGATAATCTTTGATTCCCTCGCTGAATGAGAATCTGTGTCATGAAGGACGACACAATGGCTCCCTCACGGTTCAATTTCAACCTCGGGCGACTGTCTGCGTGGAGTTTGCACATTCTCCTCGTGTCTGCGTGGGATTCCTCCGGGGGCTCCGATTTACTCCCACATTCCAAAGATGTGCAGCTTAGGTCATGCTGAATTGCCCATCGTGTTCAGGGATGTGTAGGGTGGGTGCATTAGTTAGGGGTGGATATAGGATAATAGGGTAGGGGTATGGGCCTGGGTGGGTTACTCTTCAGAGGGTTGGTGTGGACCTGTTGGGCCAAAGGGCCTGTTTTTACCCTGTAGGGATTCTATGATTCTCTACCTCCCCCTTAAAAAATATTTAATTATACTGCCTGAACTCCCTTTGAAGCAGAGAGTTCCAAAGTTGCACAACCCATTAAGGGAAGAAGATTTCTCCTCATCTCCCTCCTAAAATTCTACATCCACATTGTCTGGACCATACTTAAATATTTATTCTTCTGAACTCCAGTGAAAATAAGCCCCCTCTATCCAACCTTTCCTCAGAAAACAACCCATTCATTCAAGGTAGCTCATTCCTGTAAACCTCTTCTGAATTTAAATAAGGAGACCAAAACTGCATACAATATTGAAGTTGTGGTCTCATCCCCTGCATAAGTACAGTATTACATCATTATATTTTTGAAAATAAAACACTATAGAAAGGGAGGTCTGAAATAAAAACAGGAAGTGCTAGGGAAACGCAACAGATCTGAGAGCATCTGTGGTGACAGAAACAGATTTAACATTTTGAATCTGATATAACTCTTCTTTGGAATGTAGATTTGTCTGGACCTTGAAATTCTGCAGTCATTATCTACGTAAGTAATACTCCACTTTTTTTACTCACTCTCTTGAGAACCAACATGCATAGAGTTCACAAGATCAGAATCTCTTGTTCTCTTTTTAAATACTTATAGAAATTCTTGCTATCTCTTTTCATATTTCTAGCTTGCCTCCTTTTGTACTCTAATTTCTTTCTCTGGATGAATCTTTTGGTCATTCTCTGCCATTATTTATATTCTATTTAAGGATCTGAGCTGCCACTCCACTTTGTGCAATTTTCTGCTTTCTTCTTAAGTCTGATGTTTTCCTGAACGTCTGTAGTTAACTGTAGATGGTGTCCCCTCCACTTGGAGTATGGTTAATTGTTGTGTTTTGAAATATCCCCACTGTTTCTCTATTAATCTCTTCTCTTGCCTACAATCCTAGCTTACTCCAGCTAGCTCAGCATTCATGCCTGCATTGTTGTCCTTTCTTAATTTTAATATATTAGTCTTAGGACCAATCCTTTTTCTTTCAAGTAGAATATAACATTCAGTTGTATTGTGGTCACTGCTGCCCAGGAGTCATTAATTACACCTGCCATATTACACAAAACCAAATGTTGGGAATGCATATTTATCCTTAAGAAAAACTGGATGATATGAAACTCTTCTGACACTTCCTGAATTGCAAATATTCTTTGATTTCTTGAAAATTATCTCAATGGTTTTATGTGTCCATTGTTTTGCCTGTTGTTTACAATACCCCAAGTGAATTATAGAAAAAGCAAGCAAAGTTTTTGAAGAGGTATGGGATAGGGTTCTTAGTCCTTAATTTCAGAAAGAAACACTGATTTTGGAAAGACTATTGGAACCTCTATGCTAGTGGTTGTCCAATAACTCTTTCTGGACCTAGTTTCCTGTTTGATAGACATAAGTCATCAACAAGGAAGAAAGCCCAGGAGTTGAAGTCTCTCCCCCTCTCTCAGTGGAAATTCTGGGAACCTGATAAAGTTTCCAATAAATAGTTTACCTGACTACCTTATAAGCTTTAAAAAGTTGAGTTGTGTCCACTTTCCAAAGACTTAGTTCCAGCTTGATGTCAATCCAATCAAAAGCAACTTGTTTTTATTTATACAAAACATGGTGAACCATTAGAAGTTATTAAATTCTATCCTTCATTTTGAAACTCTAACTGTTAGCTTGGTTAATCACTGGCTTAAGTCAAATGATTTCTTGCCTGCTGTTTTATTCCCCTTGTTAGAAAAAATGAATTTGACCATCAAGAAAATAATGATTGACCTGAAGCTGAAGTGGATTAGTTACAACAGCAGGTCAGAGGCTGGGAATTCTGAAATGAGTAACTTACCTTCTGTCTTCCCAAATTCTGTTCACCATCTACAGGGCAGAATAGAGTCATAGAGGCATAGAGTTGTACAACACGGAGACAAACCCTTCGATGTAACTCATACATACTAATCAGATATCCTAAATTAATTAAGTCGCATTTGCCAGCATTT
Source organism: Chiloscyllium plagiosum (assembly GCF_004010195.1). Lineage (NCBI taxonomy): Eukaryota > Metazoa > Chordata > Chondrichthyes > Orectolobiformes > Hemiscylliidae > Chiloscyllium > Chiloscyllium plagiosum. Next base: position 71,788,430 of record NC_057715.1, read on the forward strand.
GGCTCATAATGGTCTAAACTCTTCCTTTTCATATAACCATCCAGATGCCTTTTAAATGCTGTAATTGTACCAGCCTCCACCACTTCCTCCAGCAGCTCATTCCGTACAAGTGCCACCATCTGCGTGAAATAGTTCCACATCAGATCCCTTTCATAACTTTCCCCGCTCACCTTAAACCTATACCCTCTAAGTCTGGAAAAAAATCCTTGGTTTTTCACTGGATCCATGCCTCTCATGATTTTACGAACCTCTATAAGGTCACCCCTCAACCTCCAATGCTCCAGGGAAAACAGCCTCAGCCTATTCAGCCTCTCTCTACAGTTCAAACTCTTCAATTCCAGCAACAATCTTATAAATCTTTTCTGCACCACAACAGAATTGAACACAATATTCCAAAAGTGGCCTAACTAATGTCCTTACAGTCATGACATAACATCCCAACTCCTACACTGACCAATAAAGGCAAGATAACTGAATGCCTTCTTCATTACCTTGTCTACCTGTGACTCCACTTTCAAGGAACTTTATACCCGCATACCTTGGTCTCATTGTTCAGCAACACTCCCCAAGGCCCTACCAATAAGTGAATAAGTCCTGCCCTGGTTTGCCTTACCAAATTGCGGCACATCACACTTATCTAAATTAAATTCCATCTGCCACTTCTTGGCCCATCGGTCCTGCTGTACTCTAAGATGACCTTCTTCACTGTCCATTACACTGTCTCTTATACCCTTCAATTCCCTTAATGAGCATAACTCCAATAATGCTCAAGAAGATTGAAATATTCCAAGAAAAATATCCGACTTGATTTGCCCCCCATCCAGCACCTTCCGACGTGATTTATGACGCCAGCAAATGTATCTCTAATAACACAAAAACAAGTTTAGCATGGATGTTATGATCTGAAGATTCCAACAGATGTTTACTTACAATGAGCTAATATGCGCAAAACATTAAATTGGAAAGAATGCAGCATGTGTCATCCTTCTGTAGATGTTGGGTAACAAGGAGTATGAGATTCTATCCCCTCAGATTTCATGCCAAGATACAGTGCTTTTATCATCAGCCTTTCTCAGAAGGATATACTGATTGTGAGAGATAACACAGCATCCCCTTTTTCCAAAGACAGACACTTATTATAAACAGATATACTTGGTTGTTGACAGGCATGTGCTATCAATTTGATAATTATATCAATAGGTCGAACAGAATTCATAAGATCAGCATCTCAAATTTCAGTGCAATGCTCCTGAGGTTTGACAACTCATCTGATCTCATCCTGAAAGACATGTGACATTATTTGGAGCACTAATTTGGCAACTTGTTTGACTCACTGCCGATTGCTATCATTCAACATTACCAAATAATCCCTCATCATCTTCATGCAGAATTGGTCTGAGGTAGTATCTGGTTCTTCATCATATGAAATTAATCAATTTTAATTTCATATGATCTCAGCCAGTGTCATATTTGGACGGCTTCACTAGCATCCAATCATGTGTATATGTATTCCCAACTCACACTCACCACCCAGTGTGCAGGTTTGATAATTCTCTAGTTACTCGTTCATCATGTATCTCTATGATGCGCTCCTGTCTTTAAAGAAGAGTATTCCGTGCTTTGGAATAGTTAAACAATTGGTTACTAGACAAGTACATGTGCACTTGCCTCTGAGCATAAGTTGTGCTGGGAATTGTAATCCCTTCTCTATTGCACAAAAATATAGCAATGTAATGCAAAAATCTTGTCTTGTTATTCAACACTGATGATCATTATTTTGAAATTTGTGCCATACTTTTGGCTACATTGTTTGAATATGGAGAGTGGGGTGAAAATGTGACACAGCTCCCTCCCTACTTAATATATCTGAAATGATTTGCGAGGATACTGGTCTGTTGCAAGACACTGTCTGATCCAGAGTAATGAATATACTGCAAACAGAACTCATCATGTCAGCAACAGTTGCATGCGCCATGTGTTTAGATGATTGAACAATGGGAAATTTAAATGTGTGCTCCATCACAATCATGTAATCTTCCCTGTGCACTGTGACTAGGTTGGTTGCTACTTTCATCCAACGCGTGAATGGAAGGTGGTGTGAATGTAAAGGCTTCTCTGTTTCTGGAATTTATATGTTTGGCATGTCTCACATGCATGAATGAGTTATTGCACATCCTGGTTTATCCCTGGCCAGTACACTGATTCAGATACTAGCTGTCTTATGCTTTCAATAGCCACTAATCTCAGATTTACATCCTACATATCTTTATGTAATGCTTTTGGTTTGTTTATCCTTGAAAGTTACTTGTCATGAGTTACCAAATTTGTCTCTGTACAACAAAAATCTTCTCAGGTAGCACTTTGATTCCATCAGGCCATCTCTGGATAATGATCTTTCGCAACTCTAGGAGTTGCTTATTTTTGTTAGTTGTCGATTAAAACTGTTCACACTGGCTTTCACCAAAGTATAGCAGATCAACCAGCAACACAGAAAAAATTTATCCCATGCAGTGGGCGGCACGGTGGCACAGTGGTTAGCACTGCTGCCTCGCAGCGCCAGAGACCCAGGTTCAATTCCCGCCTCAGGCGACTGACTGTGTGGAGTTTGCACGTTCTCCCCGTGTCTGCGTGGGTTTCCTCCGGGTGCTCCGGTTTCCTCCCACAGTCCAAAGATGTGCAGGTCAGGTGAATTGGCCATGCTAAATTGCCCGTAGTGTTAGGTAAGGGGTAAATGTAGGGGCATGGGTGGGTTGCGCTTCGGCGGGGCGGTGTGGACTTGTTGGGCCGAAGGGCCTGTTTCCACACTGTAAGTAATCTAATGTAAAAAAATCTAATCTAATCAAACCTTGAGAATGTCTTCAACTTTGTAGTTTAAAATGTCATCCTGGAGATCAAGAAGAGTAGTTTGATGTGTGTGGTGTTAGTAATCTGCTCAGCATATCAGATGTAATCATTCTGTAACCTGTCTTACATCTCAGTTTAAAGTCATTTCTTTTCAGATGGTTAATTGATTTAATCATCTTGTGGGTTGTCTGTTCCACCACAGTGGGTGTGGTTGGAATCTCATGAGTTGTGACTATACCAAACCCTATTACTGCTAGACCTCTAGTATCTACCAGGTAAAAGTTTTCAGGAAGCAAAGATGAATTTGCATATTGGTTCTGTGGTATGAATTAACCAGTGCACGGTTTGGTGATCTTTCATACTCTTTAAAATTGTCTCTCTGACTCTCTGTACCATGGAGAGATATTTATTCAGGTACATTTCATTCAAGATGCATGGTGATAATATTTTGGCACAAACTGTTGTGTTAATTTTAGCTTTTAATGGGTGTGGTCCTGAATTCTCAGGACATATGACATTGCTGGTTGTAAAAAGCTTCTGATTGTCTTTTACAGTTGACATGGTGTGTCAGGTTAACAACAGGAAAAGATAGGTCATCTTCTGAAATTGCCCCTGCAAATGGTCAACTCAAAACTTCACTGATGTGCTTGCATTTGTACATCTTTTGAATATTTCCCTTGCTGCCAGCATTCTGATGTTGTATCATCTTGCCGTTTATCTGTGTTTTATTCTGGGATCTGCCTTGGCCTTTGGAAAAAGAATGCCCAATGTTCTTTGGTGCTACACACTTTACAAGATATCAAGAAGATCTCTAGATCTGGGGTGGCATGATGGCTCGGTGGTTAGCACTGCTACTCACAGCCCCAGGGACCTAGGTTCAATTCCTACCTTGGGCAACTGTCTCTGTGGAGTTTGCACATTGTGTCTGTGCGGGTTTCCTCCAGGTACTCTGGTTTCCTCCCGCAGTCCAAAAATGTGCAGGTTAGGTGAGTTGGTCATGCTAAATTGCCCATAGTGTTAGGTGCATTAGTTAGGGGTAAATGGGTGTGGGTGGGTTATTCTTTGGAGGGTCAGTGTCGACTTGTTGGGCTAAAGGGCCTGTTTCCATACTGAAGGTAATCTAAAAGACTTTTTTGTTTGGAGAAGCTGATCCTGCTAATTGTCTGAATTCTGTGATGTTCAGAGTTGTTATCTGATTGGTCCTCAATTAATTTTCCAAATATCTACCACCAAAGTATTGATTTTTTTTTAGTTTACAGATACCCACTACTGCAAAGCATAATGTGTTTTGCCTCCAGCAGATTTTTTCACCTAATGCAACAATGCTTACAATATCTTCTTCTACATAAGAAGCTGGATATGGATGTCATCATATTAATGAATCTAATAGATGCTTATTATGGCTAAGTAATATACACAAACATTAGATTGCAGCAGAGAGCAATGTTGAAGTAATGTACAGTCAGTTCTGCTCTAATGCATGTTTCTTGAATTCGAATTGGCTTTAATGCGATTGAAGAATGTAGACTCTTTTTTTGGAGAACACAAACTTTCCTTGTCTGTATTGTGATAACGTGTTTCTCACCCCATTAGTTTACATGGCGTGGCTATTGTGCGATTTTCTTCTCAGGCAAGATTACACAAGAACGAAACTATCACATTATATCAGACCCGACTAGATCATGCTTTAATTGATATCAGGGTAAGATGGAATATGGACTCCTTATATGTACTGACATAAAACAAGATCTTCAAAATTCACTGCCTTCACCACTGACACACAGTGGCAGCAATATGTATTATATAAAAGATACACTGCAGTAACTTTCCCAGGTCCGAGACCTCTATCACCTGGAAGGATAAGTAGATGTATAGAAGTACTATCACCTGCAAATTCCCCTTCAAGTATGGTTTGGATCTGTATCAATGTTTCTTCACTGTTGTGGGTTCAACATCCTGGAACTCCCTCCCTATCTGCACTGTGTGTGTACCTACACTCTGTGGACTACAGTGATTCAAAATAAAACAGCTCATCAGCATCTTCACAAGGTGGGATTGGCAGCAAATTAGAGTTGGGAATAAACTAAGAGCTGGCAATAAATATTGGCCTGACCCCATGAACAAATGTAAAAAAAACACAAATTACAGTGAAAGAATAATGAGGTGATGATATATTTCTATGTGAGGATTACAATTTTAAATATGAAGCTCTGGGGCTACTGGGAATCTGAGTAGGTCAGTGAGGACAGCTTAATGTCATGGATTTTTGCAAGGTAGGATGTAGGTAGTAGAAGTTTTGGATCTAAAGATGGGAAATTGATAGCAATAGTAAGAGCCTGTGGGATTCAAGGAAATTTGGCTAATTGGATCCTGAATTGGCTGAGTGGCAGGAAGCAGAGGTTGATGGTTGAGAAGAGATTTGTGATTAGAAGTCAGTGTTCAGTGGGGCTTTGCAGGAGGCAGTTCCTTTGCTATTTGTGGTATATGTAAACAATTCAGACGAGAATATCCGAAGGTCAATCAATAAGTTTGCGGATGATACAAAAATTGGTGGAGTGATAATTAGTATAGCTTTAGACATCAGGGGCTGACATATTAATAGACTGGTAAGATGGGCTGGGCAGTGACAAATGGAATTCATTCCAGATCAGTATGAGTGATGCATTTTAGCAGGACAAATGAGGCAAGAGATTGCATGATGAACAGTAGGATAGTGGAAAGCACTGAGGATCAGAGGGACCTTGGTATAATGTCCAGTGGTCCTTTAAGGTAGTGGAACAGGTAGATAAATGGTTAAGAAGGCAAATGGATTACTTGAAGCAAAAAATAGAAATTACTGGAGAAACTCAGCACGCCTGGCTGCATCTGGAGACAGAAATCAGAATTAACATTTCAAGCTTTGTACTTTACATTAGTATTCACCAAGGAGAAAGACATTGATAATGGTAGAGTTAGAGTGGTGTTTGTTAATATTTTGGAACACACTGTTTCTAAGAAGGAGGAGGTGTTAGGTGTCTTAAAAATACTAGGGTAGGTAAGTCCTCAGGGTCTGTAGGGATCTATTCCAGGATACTGAGGGAAGCAATGGAGAAGATTGCGGGAGCGTTGACAGAAATCTTTGTGTCTTCTGTAGCCACAGGTGAAGTTCCACAGAACTGGAGAATAGCCAATTTTATTCCTTTTTTTAAGAAGGGCACAATCCAGGAAATTACAGGATGGTAAGCTTTATATCAATGGTAGGGAAATTATTAGAGAAGCTCCTTAGGAACAGAGTTTATCACATTTGGAAAAGAATGGACTTATTAGGGAAAGTCAGCATGGCTTTGTATGAGGGAGATCTTGACTCACAAGTTTGCTTGGAATCTTTGAGGAAGTTACAGAGATGATTGATGATGCTAGGACAGTAAATATTGTCTACATGGACTTTACTAAAGTATTTGGCAAGATTCCTCATGGCAGGCTGGTCTAGAAGATTGCAGAAGGTTACATAGGATCTATGGTGAGGTGATAAATTGGGCACAAAATTGGCTTGGTCTTATAAGAGCTGAAAATGTGTTGCTGGAAAAGCGCAGCAGGTCAGGCAGCATCCAAGGAACAGGAGAATCGACGTTTTGGGCATAAGCCCTTCTTCAGGAATGGCCTTCCAGCAACATATTTTCAGCTCTGATCTCCAGCATCTGCAGTCCTCACTTTCCCCTTGGTCTTATAAGACAAAGGGTAGTTATGGAGAGGTAATTTTCTAACTGGAGATCCACAAGGATCAGAGATGGGACCTCTGTTGTTTGTAATATTTATAAATGGTTTGAATGAAAATGTAGGTAGTCTGATTAATACATTTGAAGATGACATGAACATTGGTGGAGTTGTGAATAGTGAGGAAGGTTGTTAAATGATATAGATCAGTTGGAAAGTTAGGCAGAGAAATGGCGGATGAGTTTAATTCATGAGTTTCACACTGAGAAGCAATATTCCTGATGGGAAACTCTATGTACATCAACATTGGTGTGCCCATAAATGGCTTCCACTGTTGTTGTCTTTCACAGACCACGGAAGTCTGTGCAACAGTAAAAGAATTTTTCAGGAAATTTTGCTGAGTCAGTCAGTCTTAAATGTTCTACGATGCCAAGTTTGCTCAACTTGAAACAATGATCTGGGAGAGAGATAGAACCAATTAAAGGATAACAAAAACTGTGGCGTAAAATCTTATGGCCTTAGTCTTCCTAGTAATTTGGTTGGAAAAACTTAAAAACCATCCAAGAACAGAAGTTGGAGTCAAGCAATGAAGTAGCAATAGGTATATAGTGGAGAGGTAGAATGTAATATTTAATATTTAGCTTCACTACTTGAGCTGTAAACTGGTGGAAGAGATCCCCAATCCAGTGTAGACACTGTCTGATTCAAATTTATATTGATTAAGTGAAAGCGAAGATCAAGTGTTTTATAAAATAGGTGGCTGGTCAAGCTGGTTAACAATGCACAAGGTGAAGATCAAGGACCTGGGTTCTAATGGAGTACGTATGGCAACCTGACACCACGGCTATAAATGCTGATGTCATGAAGCGGCAACTGCATAGCATAAAGGGCAAGCCAGGAATGAAGCTTGGAGACTCCAAATGTGTTACATCTGAATGATTGCCATTAATCTTGTGCATTTTTGATGGTTTTCTATAAGGGTTTCTGACTAGTTTGTAACAGTCTAGTATTGTGTGGCAGATATGTCCTTGAATGTTGAGTTGTCCTCCAATAATAAATGCTATAATCTTTTGTGGTTTAATGGCATTATGCAGTTGACTCTGGCAGCTGAGTTATTTCCTGGCTGTGTAAGCAGACTGTCTGAACATGGTGGTGAATTACAGCCAAACCCTATGCTTCCTAATGGTATTTTTGATAATGAGGTCAATTGCGCTCCTGTTACAATCACCGCAACTGAGATCAAAGCAACAACCACAGACTGGAAATCTTACTTAGCATCCATCTCATCTCCATAGGTTAAACTTTTCACAAGATAGAACATCTGATGTGTTGAAATGGAAAACACTATGTTTGTAAACCAGTTTGTCTACTAGTTTGTAAAGAGATGCTTGGTAGTACAGCATTTGAGAATATTACTGACAAGAGAATCTTTTTTGTCTTGCACTCATTGAGACAGATGGAAGAATGTCAAGTCTCAGAAGGAGTGACATGCAGTATAAATTGCTGCTCAATTTTAAAGTTGCCATTCTTCTTTCTCTCCTGATATGGGAAAGGTGAAAAGATTCAACAGTTTGTCTCATTTTTCAGAAATATTTATAAGCCATCTATACAGTAAACACACATTGTGAATTTCCACATTATGCCTAGTTAACTGAGCTCATCCCATTTCTCAGTCAGGATAAGGAATGAAACATTAGACCCCTGCAAAAAGATTGGATAAAGAATTTAGCCCTTGGGTATTCGACAACTTATAACAAATTATGATTATATCTATAATGTGGCTTCAAACATCTTTAAAAAGCTGTGAGCCAAGCCTTTGTAATGGTGTCAGCATTGCATAAATAAATTGAACACATTCTTCTAAATTCCAAGCCAATTACACTCATCCATTTGATTTTCTTTATTGCAAAAATACACGTTATTCATAAACAATATTTAACTACATTCACGGGTATCAAAGCAGTTCTGTCCAGTCTTTATGTATCAAGCAAAACAAACATTGCAACTTGACATTCTTTGTTTGATATTAAAATACAAAACACATTGGAGAGTAAAATGAATTGTAATTGATGTATTCAGAAACAATCCCTGTCTCTTTTCTTCTCACTGTATTTTGTAGTTATTGATGTTTTAAAAGGTGTGTCAGAGTTCAACAATGTATACAATTTGTTTATCGCTCAGCTCTAATCTTCATGAGGGCTGAAGAACTATTTTAGCATTATTTTTCTTTTCTTGCCAGCTTTTCCTTGTCTGTTGTGAAAGTGCTGACATCTTGTCAGGATGCAGTTCCGATCTCCCTGGCTGCTTGCCAAGGTTTAACTCAAGTGGCCAGTGCTCAAGTGGCTGAACCTTGCTGACAATTGCACCAGGATGTGTGGGTATAGCAGAACTTTGCATTCCTGATCCTTTCTAATTTAGGATGTTGGAGTCTTGTTGCTGCCAACCCATTTGAGATTAGTGAACTCAGTCCAGATCGGAGATCAAACTGGGGATTGACAGGGTTTTCACAGCTCAGGGATTCACTGGATAAAGTTGCTGATCCATGAAATTGAGAACTTTTAATTTTGTCAATGTTAGAATTTTAAATTTTAAATTTTTAAAACTGTGGGAACAAATTTCCACAAAGATTCATTGACTTATAGTCACTGACTATAGAAGAACTGTTGAGATGTAGAAAAATCTTAGAATCTTTACAATGTGGGAGCAGGCCATTCAGTACATTGAGTCTCCACTGAGCCTCTGAAGAGTATCCCATCCAGACCTACCCCATCCCTCTACCCGTCCATTTCCTATGACTATTTGACCTAACCTGCACATCCCAGCACACTATAGACAATTTAGCATGGCCAAGCCACCTAATCTGTATATCTTTGGACTGTACAGGGAAACCAGAGTATGCAGAGGAAACCCTCATAGAGACAGGAAGAATGCACAAACTCCACACAGTTGCCTGAATGTGGAATCGAACTTGGATGTCTGGTGCCGTGAGGCAGCAGGGCTGATCGCTGAGCCACCATGTCATGCAAAAGCCTTTTATTTGATATTGTTTATGTCATTTGTCTATGATTTCCACAGTTTTTTTAAAATAAAGTTATGGTAGACTTGTGGGGAGCCTCAATGAAAATTCACTCTCCACTGTACTATTATCTATGTTTACAGAGGACTGCGTAATCAATATGCTTTGAACTACTGTTCCTGCAAGGCATCTCAAGTTTGTTTAGCTGTACAGTGTGACAATTCCCTCAGAAGAAATAATTGCAGTGTGTATGGTCACTGAAATATTTTGAGAAAAATAATGAAACCACTATTGTAATGAGTTTTTCCCAACCTTCTGTTGACACTTCACCTCCAACCTTACCATTTCCCTTAACCTATACTGTCATTCTGACTATATTGTCTAAGTATTAAGAGCTCCCTACAAGTTCATAAATCTTGTGCATTGTATATTTGCAAGATTCTCCTTTGAAATAAGAGTAAAGAATGTTGAATTTGTGAATGGAACAAATAGTTATTTGATTTCAGCATGTCTACACTTTCATGATGAATGTTGGTAGTGTACAGGAATTGACATTTCACTGAAATATCTTTGAACTCAAGATGGACCTTTTGTTGAAAGCTGAGAAACTGTTTGTTTGTGAAAATAACACTTTTTGAAGAGTTTCCCTCACACACAAGTAATATAATGCATTAAATAAAGAGAATGAAAGGTAAGGTGATGGATGAATATATCAAGGTTTTTATTGCCAATAATTCTTAGATTTATCTACTCTCGTGAGATAATTGATCTTCTTCCAGCAATAGGTGGCAGTTCCTGGAGTGATGGCGGTGGTACTGATCTGATGGGAATAATTCATTGTGGGTTTGTACAGAAATTTTGTAGCATTAATCAAGTCCTAATGTCCCATTACCAATGGGAAGGGAATTGAGTTTGCAATTCCCTTAACCCTCCCCCCATGACTACCATGCACAAATATGCAAACACCCATATAGCTATACATAAGGAAATTTTCAACTTTGCAAAGGTGAAAAAATTAATTGTAGAGGATTAACTGCCCAACATTCACAGTTCTCAGAATTTAATTTCCCAATAATTTCAATTTAATGGAGAATTGGCTGGATGTATAACTTTTCAGTATGCTTTGCCCATATTTTGCTTTAGTCAAAATCAGCCCTACTTTACATAAAGGGATACAAATATGGCTGTATTCAGTGGCAGCAGAATGGCAGAGGGTACACTTCCCATACATTATCAGTTGTAGTGCCTGTCTTCCTGGTATGGCACATTAGATACTGGGTTTAATCCCCAATAATAGTCTTTCTCTATTTACACTTACTATGTTTCATCTTCAAATGCAGACTTCAAATAGCATTTAGAATTTCAATACATGCAGGCTGAAGATCAACAGCTCAGATCTCTACTGCAGGAAATCTGGTGTGAAAAGATGATGACCAGGAATTCAGTTATCCTCATCAGCAGGACATCTACACTGAATCCGGAGTTACTGCTACCGGTCACACTGGCCATCTCCCCATGGAACCTACAACCCTGCTCCAACGCAAGTGCAGCTTCCCGATGTTAGCAGCCTTGACAAACACAAGCAGAAATACCAAGTGACCCAGCAACTCGGGCACAGGGAGATGGCACCAAGGCCCTCTTATTATTGTGTAATAACTAGGAATTCATTGCAAGTATGCATTGATGCAATAGGTGGTCAGTGCACATTTGTCTTTAAGTCAGTGTCAGGAGATAATTGCACATGATGTTAAGATTACAACTAAATTCAATCAATGGCAATTGGATATTTAAATTATGTTAACGGGAGTAAAACACAGAGAACATACAGATACTTAGGCAATTTCACACTCCTCAGTAGGGAACTTAGTTTATTACAATTGTCTCTTTAACCAATACTTCCTTTCATCATTTTATATTTGTCACACAAGATTGCTGCATCCGTTCTATTGTTGACAGAGATAACTCAGGAGGTTGTCCACATTTCAAATTATTTATCTTGGTTATTCCAAGATGAATTTCTCATGGAATTTGCTTCCTTTGCAAATTATTGGAGATGTTTGATTCATTTTGAATGCATTGCACTGTAGCAGCAGGGGGTAAAGAATATTATTCAGACAATAATGTTCCTACATGTACAAAACTAAACATCATTAAAGCAGCATTCCTTACTTTTCTAGCATTGGAAAATTGACCTAATTCAGCAAATAGTTTTTGTTCTTCTTTGTTGACTGGATAAATTGATCCCTATCTCAGTCTGTTTGAATTTATTTCTCACTGGACAGCATTTTCTCAACTTAGTCCCTGCAATAGCGGCAGAACTATTAGTGAATCAGAGGCCTAATGTGTCTTTCAGCATGTTCACCGAGGCTTCTTACACTCAGCCACTGATTTAGCATTCCAAATCTAGGTTTCTTGATTGACCAAAGAAAGTGTGCAGATGACATGTCGAATTGTACACTGAGGGTAACCTGGCTGGTCCACAATAACAGCAGGGAATGCAGTTGTATAATGGAGAAAACTGTTTTATGATGGAAAGAGTATTGTGGGAGGCTGATCCCAGTCCTCAGACTCATCCCTAGAGCTAATGATGAGTTCAGTCAGAACCAGGAGAGAAGTCCACTTTCCTGAAGACCTGGATGCAGGACTGACAAATATTTCCCAACACCATTAGGTCCAGAGATGAGAGTACCTGCAATTCTCAGTTTGCAGCGATCATTATGTCTCAACCCACCAACATACTTCTGCATAGTGGTATTCTGAGTGATGGAGATTGAATTCCACACTGCCGTTTCTCTCCATCTTCCTCCTTATATTTCATGGTCATCTTTCTCTGTGCTCCATTTCCATCCTCAACAATCAGAACTCCACCTTTTGCATTGAAACAGAAACAAATCCACAACCTCTAAGAAATGCCATAACCCAGGCATATCGCTATAGCGAAGTCAAGCTGACTGTGATAGAGGAGGACATCCTGGAGATTGCTCAGTCGATACAGTAACTCAATACCAGTGATAGAAAGATAGCAATGGTCCAGAAAGCTCAAAACTTTCTGGATTAGTTTTAGATTAATTTTTTTTGTTGTATCAATGATAGATATTGTAAGCTCAGAGATAGATGTTGTAACTGTACCTGCATCTACCTCTTCCCCGACAGTTCATTCCACATATGAACCATGCTATGTGTGAAAAAGGTGTCCTTCAAGTTTCTTTTAAATCTTTCTCTTCTCACCTTAAAAAATGCCCCCAAGTTTTTAAACTCCCCCACTCGAGGGAAAAGACTTTTGCTCGTCACCTTAATTATGCCCCTCGTGATTTGCTGTGCAGAAGGATTATGGACTCTCATTAAGCAATTTTTAAAAATTATTATTATTATTTAGCTATTCAAAAATAGTGCCAGAATCATGGAAAACTGGAAGCTTTTCACTGTGTTACTATATTTTTCACTGTAAAATACACATGACAATATAATCATTAATTCGTTCAATAGGATCAACATGTAAACTTTCAATATCTGAATTAAACCAAGTTAATATACTAATTTGTTGACTTACAGCTCCAGGTCCACTTGCAGATCCCCATGGATCTGGGAGCAGTTGAGGGAGCGCTCAGAAGAGGATGCACTGTTTCATGACTCTAACACATCCTCCAACAGTGTAGGTGTAACACTTTGGTGTTCCTGCAGTAAAGATAGATAGGATATAACAATGTGAGGAGCAATGAGCAGGACCATGTGCTGGAGACAATGGCAGCATAGACAGGGCTGCAGGATACTTCAAGCTCCATTCAAATGGAAAGATGCTGAGCCTCATGAGAGGTTGGAACATGAGTGCCATAATGTTTCAGGTATTTGTGCTGATGATCTCAGTGAAGTGAATGTCCACTGGAGGAAAGGCCACAGGGTGCAGGCTACGCCCAAGCCAATGGTGCACAGATCCTCTTTGCACAGTACGGCTGCACTATGTTTGCAATAAAAAGCTAACTCTGGAACTAATAATCAAATTAACATATTAACGATGTGCTAATTGATAATGATTGTCAAGCAATCTCTCTGGGAGAGAAAGGGAACATTCTCAATCTTGGATTCTCGTTCCTGCATGTAATGAATTGTAACTGAAAATTTTAAAAATGGCAATTTTAATATTTTTTCTTACTTTCCTATTCTTTTCTCTCTTTCTCTTAATACAATCTTCCTTTCTCTCAATTTGTTCGACTGCATCTCACTCTAATTCATTCTAGTCTATTATTCCTTCATTTATTTTTCAATCCTTAAATTTTAATGCTTAAAAAAAGATAAATTCCAAGTACTATGACTCTATGACTCTACTACCATTTGGTAAGTGCTAAACTTGCAAATTTTAGTTCCACAAATTAAGACTCAAAACAGTTTGGAGTTGAAAGGTGCAAAGAAACATCTAATGGTCTATATTGTCAGCTTCTCTGATCTAGCAAGATCCAATCTATTATATCACAGTATCCTACAGTGTGGAAGCAGGCCATTCAGCCCATTGAGTCCACACTCCAAAGAGCATCCCACCCGGACCTAACCCCCCTACCCTATCCCTGGAACCCTGCATTTCCCATGGCTAACCCACATAGCCTGCACATCTTTGGACACTATGTGTAATTTAGCATGGCCAATCCACCTAGCCCGCACAACCTTGGACCGTGGGAGGAAACCAGGGCACATGTAGGAAACCCACGGAGATACGGGGAGAATGTGCAAAACTCCACACCAACCATCTTCCATGGATGGAATCAATGCTAGATCCCTGGCGCTGTGAGGCACCAGTGGAACCATTGAACCACTGTGCTGCTATCATGGAATAAAAATATGATTCTGCAATCTCCATCTTCCAATTAGAGGTGGTGCTCATAGAGATTGTACTTCAGGAAATTGTGCACACATAGCATGCGATTTTCCATCCAACAAAATGAACACGACAGTCTGCAAAATTGTACAGTGCGCAGTGCAATTTCCCAAGGCGTGTTTCCTGAGTTCCAGAAGAAACCAAATTGTGGAAGCACAGGCACAATTAAAGTACTGCTCAGTCGATCAAAATACTACACTGTGCCAAGCCAAGAAGATCCCAGTTTGATCTCCAGTCTAAACAGAGAGTTGATCTCAGCCTTGGAATGATTAATTTATAATTTTCTCTTGGAATCAGGTGTCAAAGAGAAGGAAAACAATCCTGAGTTGCTGCGCCAGGTACCCAAACGTTGACTCCTGCTGGCAAGTGTGACACAGCGTGACACAGTCCTGTGTCTTCTGTTCTTTTACATTTGATAAATGTGAAACAGTAATAGAAAACTTCTAGTTTTCACCCCCCTACCCACACTGTTGTTTCTTTGATTCTAAAATGAGACAGACAACATGATTAATTGGCAGGCTGTCAGATGTCTGCTTTAAGAAATCCATGGAGTGAATATGGTTTTAAGCTTTAAAACTAGTTACAATTACTACCATGTCAGGCATTCTGCACCCCCTATTTTGTTGTCAGCATCAACAAATTTGATCAAAGTCTGAAGTCTGAAAGTGCAATGGTTCAGTATGTTTAAAAATTATGTTAACCACCAGACAGGAAAGCCACAGTGAGGAAAAGTTGTCAACAAAAACCTATATTTAGGTTTCAAACCTATGTTTGAAATGCCGAACTGTAAAAAACTGTGCAAGTGACTTTATGCTGTTTTTTTATTCACAATAAACTACCGGCAATCAGCTATTAAATTAATTGAGAGTTGAGATGTCGACCACCCAAAACTCAGACTAAAATGCGACCTCATAGCACAAGCACAAAAAGATATCGTTCACCATGAGGCAACTTGGATGCAGTCTGTCTTTCTCCAATGAGCCTGTCAGGGAGCTTGGACACAGCATCCTGCCCTAATGAAGTCCAGAAGTGAATTTGGATGCATACAGATTCTGATTGAATTAGATCACCAGGGAAAAGTGGAACACAAATCTCCTCTGTCAATAGCAACAGGGAACATTGACATATTATATTTCCTTTTTATCAGCATGTAACGTTTAAAAAATGCACACTGTTATCATTGCTTTCTACTGGCACTTTGCAGGCATGTTTTTCTTTGACTTGACACACAGAGCAAAAGTTATCTCTTGGTTTCAGGTTTTTCATATTTTCATCCTTGGAATGTGGGTGACGTCTGCTAGGCCACAATTGTTATGAGATGTAGTTGCCTTAGGAAGAAAAAGAAAAACTTCCGTTTATATAGTTTTTAAACCAAAACATTTCACAACCAATGAAGTCCTTATGACCATTAGATAGAGGAGCAGACTTAGGCCATTTGGCCCGTTGTGCCTGCTCTACCATTGAATCATGGCTGATCTGTTTCTCAAACTCATCCTCCTGCCTTCTCCCCATTACCCTTGAGCCCTTTACTAATCAAAACCTATCTATTTCTGTCTTAGAGACACTCAAAGACTTGGCCTCCACAGCCTTCTGCAGCAACAAATTTTACAGTTTCACTGAAGAAATTCCTCCTCATCTCAGTTTCAAAGGGTTCTCTCTTCATTCTGAGGCTGTGCCTCGACTCCTGGTCTCTCCTATTCTGGAAACATCTTCTCCATGTCTACTGCATCCAAACCTCTAAGTTTCAATCAGATACCCCCTCATCCTTCTTAACTTCACTGAGTACAGACCCAGAATCCTGAATCATTCCTCATGTGATAAGTCCTTCATTCCCGGGATCATTCTTGTGAACCTCCTCTACGCCCCCTCCAATGCCAGAACATCCTTCCTGAAATGCACGACACAAAACTGCTCACAATATTCCTGATAAAAGGCTTATGCCTGAAAGGCCGACTCTCCTACTCCTTGGATGCTGCCTGACCTTTTGTGCTTTTCCAGCACCGCACTTTTCGACTCATATTCCAAATGCAGTCCGACCCAGAGCCTTATACAGTCTCAGCAGCATACCTCTGCTCATGTATTCCAGCCCTACTGAAATGAATGCTAACATTGCATTTGCCTTCCTAACTGCCAACTGAGTCTTCATGTTAACCTTAAGAGAATCTTGAATTAGATTTCCAAGTCCCTTTGTGCTTCAGATCTGAAGCTTTTCCCCATTTAGAAAATAGTCTATGCCTGTATGTTTCTCACCAAAATGCATAACGTCACACTTTCCCATGTTGCATTCCATCTGCTATTTCTTTGCCTACTCTCCTAACCTGTTCTAGTCTTTCTGCAGCTTCCCTGCTTCCTCAACAATGCTTGTCTCTTCATCTACCTTTGTGTCATCTGCAAACTTATGAACAATGCTCTCAGTTCCTTTATCGAGATTGTTAATATACAAAGTGAATAATTGTGATTCCAACACTGAACCTTGTGGAACTCCACTACTCATTGACTGCCATCTTAAAAGAAAGACTCCTTTATCCACACTCTCTACCTTCTGCCAGTCAGCCAATCATCTATCCATGCCAGTATCTTGTCCCAGCACCATATGCTCTTATGTTTTTTAGCAACCTCCTGTGTGGTACCTTGTCAAAGGCCTTCTGGAAATCCAAATAGGCCACGTCCACTGACTCTCCTTAGTCTAACTTGCTCATTACCTCTTCAAAGAATTCTAACACATTTCTCAGAAATGATCTCCTCTTGATGAAGACGTGCTGACTCAGCCCTATTTACCATGTGCTTCCAACTTCTCTGTAATCTCTAAAACCTTACCAACAACTGAAGTCAAGCTAACCGGGCAATAATTTCCTGTCTTCTGCCTCCCTTCTTTGTTAAACAGATGTAATATTAGCCACTTTCCATTCCCCTGGGGCCCTCCCTGACTCCAGTGATTCCTGAAAGGTTACCATCAATGCCTTCATAATTTCATCAACTACCTCCTTCTGAACCCTAGTTTGTAGTGCACCTAGTCTGGGTGATTTATCCACCTTCAGACCTTTAGCTTCCCCAGCATCTTCTCCTTAACAATGGTCATTACACTCACTTCTCCTGTCTGACTCTCTTGAAGCTCTGGAATGCTGCTGGTATCTTCTACCATGAAGACTGATACAAAATACCTATTCAGTTCTTCTGCCATTTCTTTGTTCCCATTACTACTTCTCCAATCTTATTTTCTAGCAGTCCAATACCCACTTTTGTCTCTCTCTTACCATTAATATATCTAAAACACTTTTTCAATCCTTTTTATATTGCTAGCTAGCTTAACCTCATATTTTGTATTCTCCGAAACTTATTGCTTGTTTCATTGTCCTTTGCTGGTTTTTAAAGGCTTCCCAATCCTCTGGTTTCCCAATAATCTTCACCACTTCATCTGCTTTTTCATTTGATTTTATGCTCTCCGTGGCTTCCCTTGTTAACCCAGGTTGTCTCATCCTCCCCTTAGTATGGTTCTTCTTCCTTGAGATGACTTTCTGCTGTGCCTCTCAAGTTACCCCCCAGAAACCCCTGCCATTGCTGCTCCATCCCCTTCCCTGCTAGACCCCCCTTCCAATCAAATCTGGCCACCTCCTTCCTCATGTCTTTATTGTGTCTTTATGTAACTGTAATACTGTTACATATGATTCTCTGTCTCAAACTGTAGGTTGAATTATATCATATTATGGTCACTGCACCTTGGGAGTTTCTTTAGCTTAAGCTCTCTAATCAAATCTACCTCATTACCCATTAGCAAATGCAGAATTGCCTGATACCTAGTGAGCTCTACCATACACTGTTCCAAACAAAAACATCCCATAGACATACCACAAATTCCACTTCTTAGGATCTGCTCCCAGTCTCATTTTTCCAATCCACCTGCATATTGAAATCCCACACTACAGGGATTCTGGGAAAAAAATATTCTGCAGATCTGTTTCTCTCACCAAAGTGAATTGCCTTACATTTTATTCAAACTGTTTGAACAAACTGAAGTGAATAAAGTTTCTAGAACAGAGAGTGTGGAAAGGCTCAGGAATCTAACTTCAGGCACAGCAGGTAAGGGGACAACTATGAGGAAGGGTCGAATTGTCAGCACTGCTTTGTCCTGGAAGGTGTTGTACTTAAATGTGGTTATTGTAATTGTGCCTTTCTTGGATGCCTTTTCTATCTCCTAATTTAATTTCTTCAATCCATCCTGATTACTGCTAGGAAGTCTTTACACAACTCCCATCAAAGTCGTTTTTCTATTGTGGGTCCTCACTCTACTCATACAGATTCTATGCCTTCTGACTCGCTATCACTTTTTTCTATTGAATTAATTTCATTTCTTACTAATAAAGCAACCCTGCTTTCTCTGACCATCTGCCTGTCCTTTCAATAGGACATGAATCCTTGAATATTTAGTTCCCAGCCCTGATGCCCTTGCAGCCATGTCTCTAATGCCCACAACATTGTAGTTGCACGATAGGCTCATTTACCTTGTTTTGTATATTGCACACATTTAAGTACAACACCTTCCAGGACAAAGCAGTGCTGACAATTCGACCCTTCCTCATAGTTGTCCCCTTACCTGCTGTGCCTGAAGTTAGATTCCTGAGCCTTTCCACACTCTCTGTTCTAGAAACTTTATTCACTTCAGTTTGTTCAAACAGTTTGAATAAAATGTAAGGCAATTCACTTTGGTGAGAGAAACAGATCTGCAGAATATTTTTTTCCCAGAATCCCTGTAGTGTGGAAACAGGTCATTCAGCCCAACAAGTCCACACCAACTCTCTGACTCAGCCCCCAACTTTAACCCTGTAACTCTGTATTTCCCATGTCTAATCCACCTACACATCCTTGGACATTATTGGCTATTTAACATGGCCAGTCCACCTGACCTGCATATGTTTGGATTTTGGGAAGAAACCAGCACACCCATACGAAACCCACACAGACATGGGGAGAATGTCCAAACTCCACACAGACAGTCATACAAGGCTGGAATTGAACCCAGATCCCCTATACCATGCTAACCACTGAGCCACTGCAACACTCCCATTTCTTAAATATTAAGAGATTGGAAAGTGTAGATACACAAAGGGACCAAAGCTTACTTGTCAATAAGCCACTGAAGGCTAACATGAAGGTGCAGCACACTATATTGAGGCTAGTGGAATGCTGTCTTTTAATGCAAGTGGTTTTGGGTATAGAAATCATGAAGCTTTGCTCCAGTTATATAAGAGTCAGCAGGACCACACTTGAACTTTCCGTAGGCTGTGGGGCCCGTTGGCTGAGCCAGCATTTATTGCCTGTCCCTAGTTGCCCTTGAGAAGGTCCTGGTGACTTGTCTTCTTGAACTGTTATGGAGAGAATTCCAGGATCTTGACCCATTGACAGTGAAGGAGCTGTGATATATTTACAAATCAGGGTAGTGAGTGGCTAGCAGGTAGTGGTGTTCCCATGTATTTGCTTCCCTTGTCCTTCTAGATGGAAGTGGTCTTGGATTTGAAAGGTATTGTTGGTGAAGGCAGTGGGTCTTGTCAATAGTACCTACTGCTGTTACTGAGTGCCGGTGGCAGAGGTTTGAGGATGTGATACCGATCAAGTGGGCTGCTTTGTCATGGAATGGGTCAAACTTCTTGACTGTTGTTGGAGTTATATATCATTATGCAATGATGCTTCAGACTATGTACACTAAATTGAACAGTTCACTATTTAATGTTTGCTGATTTTTGAAAATGAATGCACACTCTTTTGTCTTACCCAGTGTTCAAACTCCTTTCACAGGCCATGAGAGCCTGGAATTGCATGTGGATTTGTCTAGCCTACAGCTCCTGTGCAGTGTTTCATGAGTTGCTGCAGAATGAATGGTGGGAGGCTGCTGACTTGCAATGGGACAGAGTTACTGCACATAGCTTTGGAGAATGGGCTTGAGCAACTCTAGACCAAGAAGATCTGGCTTCTGACCACCTCAGCATGGTCAGCAGCAATTTGAGCTGTGAGCAGAGTGGCAGTGGTGGGAGTACAAGTGCCAGCCTCCAGAGCAATGATAACAGGTTCCATGGAATTACTACCCTGCAGTAGAATCAATTCAATCCTGGGAATGTTCTGATTATTGGACTGCTCTGAAAAGCTACCTGCTCCTTTTGGGCACAGTAACTCATGATGGCAGCTGCCTGAGCCTGCATGACAACAAGCATGGATTTCATGGCTTCGCTCCAAGCTTGTACTGCAGCACTCATACATTGGGTGGTTTGTACTTCACCTCAAATAGAAGATTAAGTATTAGATGTCAGACACTGCATCGTTAGATCCTTAAAGATGTTCATATAATTGGCCACCATTGTTATAGTGGAAAGAATGAGTTCCAATCTCTCTTAGATACCCTGTGCTTTCATGGTTCTTTCATGGCAATAGACTCTTTGAATAGCCTGCCAATCCGTTAAGTGTCTGGCTGTACATAAGCAGTGCTGAAAATGTGTTGCTGGAAAAGCACAGCAGGTCAGGCAGCATCCAAGGAGCAGGAGAATCGACATTTCGGGCATAAGCCCTTCTTCAGGAATGAGGAAAGTGTGTCCAGCACGCTAAGATAAAAGGTAGGCATGAGGGACTTGGGGGAGGGGGTCCTTCCATATCCGCCACAAATTCACCTACACCTCCACACACATCATTTATTGCATCCGCTGCACCCAATGTGGCCTCCTCTTCAGGAATGAGGAAAGTGTGTCCAGCAGGCTAAGATAAAAGGTAGGCATGAGGGACTTGGGGGACGGGATCCTTCCATATCAGCCACAAATTCACCTACACCTCCACACACATCATTTATTGCATCCGCTGCACCCAATGTGGCCTCCTCTATATTGGGGAGACAGGCCGCCTACTTGCGGAACGCTTCAGAGAACACCTCTGGGACACCCGGACCACTCAATCCAACCACCCCATGGCTCAACACTTCAACTCCCCCTCCCACTCCACCAAGGACATGCAGGTCCTTGGACTCCTCCATCGCCAGGCCATAGCAACACAACGGTTGGAGGAAGAGCGCCTCATCTTCCGCCTAGGAACCCTCCAACCACAAGGGATAAACTTAGATTTCTCCAGTTTCCTCATTTCCCCTCCCCCCACCTTGTCTCAGTCCCAACCCTCGAACTCAGCACCACCTTCCTAACCTGCAATCTTCTTCCTGACCTCTCCGCCCCCACCCCC
>NC_057715.1:71810193-71871902 GCF_004010195.1 Chiloscyllium plagiosum
TCTCCGCCCCCACCCCCACTCCGGTCTATCACCCTCACCTTGACCTTCTTCCACCTATCGCATTTCCAACGCCTCTCCCCCAAGTCCCTCCTCCCTAACTTTTATCTTAGCCTGCTGGACACACTTTCCTCATTCCTGAAGAAGGGCTTATGCCCGAAACGTATCTGCAGTCCTCACTTTCTCCTGTACATAAGCAGTGGCATTTTCCGTATGGCTTCCCATCGTACTTCTTACCTAAGTTCTCTCGCAAAACCTCACGCTACAGTGAGCTGACAAATACATTATCCTTTCCCTGGCTTGACTGCACGCCCCTCTAACCTGTTGAATCAACACACACTGATCCAGCCTCTCTACTACCCTCTAACGCACTAGTACCAATACTGAACTAGTGGTTGGGAGAATCAGATCAATTTGACAACACTTGTTCATCACTCATCTACTCGAGCTGACACCCTTGATGGTGGCAGTGGCTAACCAGCTGACAGTTTGTGGGAGGTATCTGAAACCAAAAGCACAAAAGAAGATTGGGGTAAGGGAAGTGAGAATTGGGAGTGGATGGAAAACAAAAAGTCCACAGTGATATCTTCAACTTGTATTTGGTGTCAGATAGCACAATGTGATATTGATGAGATTTGAAAAGGTGACAGAGGTAGGTACATTCAATCATCCAAATATTCTGGGTGACATTGGATACAATGGCCTGAGGGACTGTTGTCCAATCCAAATGAGAGCACCATTACCTCAAGGAGGTCACTGGAGATGCAGGCTTGTCTGTTCACTATTGTGGTTGACCTTGTCCTTCAAATGAGAGGGACGAACATCCGTGAATATGTTGCAATGTGTTTTGGTGAAAATATCTGAAATTATGGAGAAGCTGCAAGATGTGGGTATGTTGTAAGTATATGAGGGTAAGCTGAAGCATTTAAATCAGGATTAGAGTGGTGCTGGAAAAGCACAGCAGGTCAGACAGCATCCGAGGAGTGGGAAAATCGACTTTTCGGGCAAAAGCCCTTCATCAGGAATGAGCCCTTCATCCTGATGAAAGGCTTTTGCTCAAAACATCGATTTTCCTGCTCCTCGGATGCTGCTTGACCAGCTGTACTTTTCCAGCACCACTCTAATCTTGACTGTGATCTCCAGCGTCTGCAGTCCTCACTCTCACCCTGAAGCATTTAAATGTTAGGCATGACTCCTGATTGGTGAATAAGAGCAGTGTGAGAGTTGGATGGGCAGTGATTAAGGATGTAACTAGAAGATACCTTTTGCTGACTGTCACCATTCACATGAGCTCATTAAACATTTTTGTGACACTGTGGGCTGGATCAGACTGTGAGAATTTGCGATTTAAAAAACACCAAATATGTTGGAATCTTCAATTAAAAGCAGAGTCAGATTGAAATGTAATTTCTAGTACTCAGCAGCTTTGTGTTGTTGATATTGATCAATGATTTGCTGTAAGAAAGAGAACTAATTTATTCACCAAGAATTGGGGATAATTATCCTAAATCTATTCTGAAATTGTCAGAGTGTTCTTTAGCCCAGAATTTCATGTGAAAGGAATGCAAATCAGTTGCGGAGGTCACAATTTCACATTGCTGACCATGTATAAGATTCAGCAGGTCAGGCAGCATCTGTGAAGAGAAAAACAGCATTGACATTTCAGATCTGTTACCTTTCATCAGTATCAATTTTTATATGTAACAATTCAACTCCTTTGACACCTACTCTTGACCCTTCACAGAACTGACCTTTCAGTTCTCCATATCCCCTGGGTAAACAAGTCCCGTCTTCATCTCTCCCCACCTTGACAAACTAATCCTCCAGTGCCATGTCAGAAACAGACTCTGTTTAGCTCTGTTGGAAACATTCTTACTTACCTTGAATACTTTCGAAACAGCTCCACCAGTCGCTGCAGCCTGCGTCCTCTTTTGCTGGAGAAGACGGCCTTTAAGAAGTGCTGGGTGAACCCTCAGAACTCCCCCACAACCCCACCCCCGAGCCTTGCCACATATTTACTATCCCCCACCCTCTAACCTCAAACTCTGTGAGGCCGAACAGTCTGTCCTCAGGAAAGGGCTCCCGTTCATACCCCTCTGCCCCCACCTCAACGAATTCCATACCCGCCACGATGTGGAGCTCTTCGTCCGCCGCCTCTGTCTCCGGGCCTTCTTCTTTGACAAAACCCCCAACCTTTCTCTGCAGACCCCTTCTCCCACCCTCCCCCTTGCTCCTCCACTTGGTCACCCCCTGCCAGCTGTGTACCCTCTCTCGACCTCTTCATTGCTGACTGCCAACATGACATTGGCCGCTTCAATTTCTCCAACCCCCTCACTCACTGCAACCTCACCCCCTCCGAACGTTCAGCACTCCACTCTCTCTGCACCAACCCCCAGTTCACCATCAAACCCACTGACAAAGGTAAGGCGGTGGTAGTCTGGAGAACGGACCTCTATACCACGTCCTACCTTCCCCTTGTCCACAACCCCACTGCGACCCAAGATGCTAAAATCACTCACACTGTCAGCACCTCATTGCCTCCGGTGATCTCCCCTCAAATGCCTCCAATGTGATAGTCCCCCTGCCCCGCACTGCCCAGTTCTACCTGCTCCCAAGATCCACGAGCCCAACTACCCGCGTCAACCCACTGTCCCAGCATGCTCCTGTCCCATCGAACTCATCTCGGCCTACCGCAACTCCATCCTCTCCCCCTTGGTTCAGGCACTTCCCGCCTACATCTGCAACCAGGCTATACCCTTTGCCTGGCTTCACGTATGCCCACTTCACCACGCTGGCCCTGTCACCCCCTTTATCTGCAGTTGCCCCCACACACACCCTCAATCCTAAAGAAGGGTTACACCCAAAAAGTCAACTTCTCCACCTCCTGATGCTGCCTGGCTTGCTGTGTTCTTCCAGCCTCCTGCCTGTCCACTTAAGAAGTATAGAACAGGTGGAAGTCATGCTAATCTCATGTACACCTCGGCCATCTGCAAAACCTGCTGCTGGTCAGCAACATATTTCCGATTGGTGTCCAAGTCACAATCATTGAGATGATAAATCTTCTTAACCTTAACTTCCCTGGGCATGACTGAACATACATCACAATCCCGAAGCCATTTAATTTAGCTTACCATCTATTTAACTACTCTACAGATCCATAACATTATTGCGGCTAGTTGGGCGATTGGTGAGGAAGTGGAGAAGGAGCAGGCAGAATATTCCTTCTATTCTCAACAACTTTAGAAGGTTTTCTTTTAAGAAAATCATGGATATGCAAACAAATCTGCAATTTAACCTCAATGTTCAAATTAAATCGTGGTCTCCCAATGCATAAACAGCATTGACGTGAAGAGATGAGCATTAGACTCCATTCAATTCTATATTTCACTGTGCAGTACTTCAATATAAAAACAGAAGCTCGCAATACAATATCTGTGTAAATGTGGGTCTGTTACTTTGACATGACCCATTTAATTTGGAAGCTCCAATTTTGTTTTAATTAACTTTCAAAGCATGATCAAACACTTCAATTTCACATCTCAGGAGATTTAGCTGTAGGAACTGCCAAATAGAACTTATAAACACTGGCAACATGAAGCTATTTAATCAGAAACTGGCAGAAATAAAGAGCATCTTAAAAAGATTCAGATGTGCTAGTCCTCATCTTTGAAAAAACGATTTTCACAGTTCACTGTGTAATCATTTCACTGAAAATGTCCCAAACCCCATCAATCTTTGAGATCTGCAAATGGTGCTCTATTTTCATAATTTGATCAGTGCCTTTGATTTGAGAGTCAATTTAAAACCTTACATAATATACAGTGACTTCACCATGAAAACTTTCTCAATAAAATAGATTTTGAGGAAGGCATGGTGCTGGTTTTGTGTGTGTGTGTGTGTGTGTGTGTGTTTGAGAGTCAATTTAAAACCTTACATAATATACAGTGACTTCACCATGAAAACTTTCTCAATAAAATAGATTTTGAGGAAGGCATGGTGCTGGTTTTGTGTGTGTGTGTGTGTGTGTGTGCGCACATGTGTGTGTGTGTGTGTCAGTGTGTGCGTGCATGTGTGTGTGTGCGTGTGTGCATGCATGTGTGTGTGCACGTTGGGAGGTGAATTTGGGGTGATGGATGAGTTGCAGCGCAATAGAATTTGGTCTAATTTGCATATAATTTAATGAAAATTCCAGTACTCAGCAGCTTTGGGTTGTTGATATTGTTCAATGATTTGCTGCAAGAAGGAAAAATTATCCTAGCTATGTTTTGGAATTGTCAGAGAGTGCTTTAGCCCAGAATCTCATTTGCAAGGATTGCACATTGGAATGCCAGTTGTGAAAGTCACAATTTCCTGTTTTCTGACCAGGTAAACTGATAGAAAACAACTGTAATGTTAGCTTTGAAAAACAAAACAGTTGATGATTCTGGTTGATGAGTTTTCAGAAATATGGCAGTTTTTAAACAAGACAGGGAAAGTGGGGAGGGAAGAACAAGTGGGGAAGGCTATGATATGAAAACAGGAATGATTAAATGACAAGTGGGATGATAATGTTATGTGAATAGACATATAATTGAACATAAAATCTACCTTGTTTGTCTTCAACATCTTCTGTTTCTCATCTTCTATTTTGTTCTTATGCCAAAGTATAACTTAGTCCTTTCACTTCTGGGACATGAGCTTGAACCCAGTCCAGGCTGACAGGAGTGAAAGTCATGTTTCTCTCCAAGCTCCAGTAAGCCCCATGGAATAGGTTTCAAGTAAGAGTGTGTAGCATAAAATTGTTCCAACTCTTAAAGGGAAACCATGCACTCACTAAAAATGAAAATACTGTTCCTTATTGTATTTGTAAATCCTAAAACAATTAGCTTGAAACATCATGAGCACAACCAAGTTCAACACCACAGATATCACGAATCACAACAGTAATGAAGGCGCCAGAGAGTGATATAGCATGAAAATGGATCCTTTGGTCTAACTTATCCATACTGACCAAGTTTCCCAAACCAAACTAGTCCCACTTGCCTGTGTTGGCCCATATCCCTCTAAACATTTATAAAAGGGAAGTTCTGAATGAAATATGAATTCCCTAGGGTATAGGTTTGCTCGCTGAGCTGTAGATTTGATATTCAGACATTTCATTACCTGGCTAGGTAACATCATCAGTGGCGACCTCCAAGTGAAGCGAAGCTGTGTCTCCAGCTTTCTATTTATATCTTTCTCCTGGATGGGGTTCCTGGGGTTTGTGGTGATGTCATTTCCTGTTTGTTTTTTGAGGGGTTGATAGATGGCATCTAGATCTATGTGTTTGTTTATGGCGCTGTGGTAGGAGTGCCAGGCCTCTAGGAATTCTCTGGCATGTCTTTGCTTAGCCTGTCCCAGGATAGATGTGTTGTCCCAGTCAGAATGGTGGGTTTTTTTCATCCGTGTGTAGGGATATGAGGAAGAGAGGGTCGTGTCTTTTTGTGGCTAGCTGGTGTTCGTGTATCCTGGTGGCTAACTTTCTTCCTGTTTGTCCTACGTAGTGTTTGTGGCAGTCCTTGCATGGAATTTTGTAGATGACATTGGTTTTGTACATGGGTTGTACTGGGTCTTTTAAATTTGTTAGTTTTTGTTTGAGAGTGTTGGTGGGTTTGTGTGCTACTCAGATTCCGAGGGGTCTTAGTAGTCTGGCTGTCATTTCTGAAGCTTCTTTGATGTATGGTAAGGTGGTTAGGGTTTCTGACTGTGTTTGGTCTGCTTGCCTCTGCTTGCTAGAGGCCTGGCACTCCTACCACAGCGCCATAAACAAACACATAGATCTAGATGCCATCTTTCAACCCCTCAAAAAACAAACAAGAAATGACATCACCACAAACCCCAGGAACCCCATCCAGGAGAACGATATAAATAGAAAGCAGGAGACAACAGCTTCGCTTCACTTGGAGGTCGCCACTGATGATGTTACCTAGCCAGGTAATGAAATGTCTGGATATCAAACCTACAGCTCAGCGAGCAAACCTACACCCTAAACCTCAACCTGAGCTACAAATCTTCACAAACCTTGCATATGAATTCCCAGCATGGTCTAAACCAAACATTCAAGAAGGAAGGTTATTAGATTAGATTACTTACAGTGTGGAAACAGGCCCTTAGGCCCAACAAGTCCACACCGCCCCGCCGAAGCGCAACCCACCCAGACCCCTACATTTACCCCTTACCTAACACTACGGGCAATTTAGCATGGCCAATTCACCTGACCTGCACATCTTTGGACTGTGGGAGGAAACCGGAGCACCCGGAGGAAACCCATGCAGACACGGGGAGAATGTGCAAACTCCACACAGTCAGTCGCCTGAGGCGGGAATTGAACCCAGGTCTCTGGCGCTGTGAGGCAGCAGTGCTAACCACTGTGCCACTGTTATCTGAAGGTTATCTATGTATGTTGACTGTCCCTAACTTTGAGAAGTTGATGATCTTTAAGAAAAAGGAGCTCCAGCAGATTGGAGGCAGCCTGATTCAACTGAACCACTATATCCTATAAGGAGATAAAAATGGGCATTCAAGGCTTTGCAGGTAATGCTGGTCCTACAGAGTACAATATAAATTCTGATTTTATTCTCATAATGAAGATTTATCCTGAATGCATGATAAAACCTGTAAATTAAGATTTATCAAGAATCATGTTGGGCAATAATGATGGTAGTAGAAGCAGTAATTTATCTACTGTATATATCTAGGCAAGGACTAATTCTCTTGGATGTAGGTATGCTCACTGAGCTGGAAGGTTTGGTTTCAGATGTTTCAGAAGCTTTATTCGGAGGCTCACCGATGATGCTACCAAGTATGGTGATGAAACGTCTGAATCCAAGCCATCCAGCTTAGCGAGCAAACCTACATCCAGACCTTCAACCTGAGCTACAAACCTTCTCAAAACTCACTAAAACTAATTCTCTGTATTTTTGTTTTGTTTTGTTTTGTTTTGTTTAAATTTACATTGTTATTAGACCTTTAATGTTCCAGGTCATTTTACAAGAAAATGAAAAAAATAACATATGATTGACACCAGGCCACATAAGGAGATATTAGATCAGATTATAAAAGTTTACTCAATGAGTTATGTTTTAGGCAGCATCTAAAGAAGGAGAATTAAGAGGCAGAAAGGTGTAGGGGGGATATTCCAGAGCATAAGACCTCACAAAATGGAGATACAGACATTAATGGTGCAGCTACTAGGATTAGAGATGCACAGGGTGATGGAATTAGACAAACAAGGATATCTCAGAGGGTTGTAGGGCTGGAGATTACAAAAGTAGGGAGGAGTGAAGCTATGGGGAGATTTGAAAACAAGGAGGAGAATTGTAAAGCATTGCTTGATGTGTAATCCATGTCAGGCTTTTCGAGGAATGGGCTTGATAAAAGTTAAGGCATGGTCCTCACAGTTTCAGATTACCTACATTTATGTAGGGTGAAATACAGAAAGAGTGTGTTGGAGTAGTTGGATTTAAAGGGCACAAAAGCATGAATGAAGATCTTAGCAGCAGTTGAGCTGAGACCAAAGCGAATATCAGCAATGTTATAAATAAATGGTGACATCATAACTAGGAATTTGAAAGCCTGTTTTGGAATTAATTGTGACCCCCAAATTTCTGGAGAAACTGGTTTAATCTCAGACTGTTGCCAGGATGGAGTCAGTAGCTAGGGAATAGAATTTGGAATGGAGTCTCAACACACATGAACATGATTAAGAAACTCAGTCAATTGAAACTGCTCTCCCATTCCAAATCATAGCTGATCATCTCCTCAATGCCATTTTACAGCATCAACTTTGTATCCTTAATATCATTCGTCTCCAGAAATCCAACAATTTTTGTCTTGAACACACTCAGTGATTGACTATCCATAGCCCTCTGAGGCAAGGAATTCGAAAGCAAGTGAAGAAATTCCTTCTCATCTGTCTAAAGTGGTCTGCCCATTAGCCTGAGATGATGTTCCTCATTTCTAGGTTCACCAGCAAGAAGAACCATCCTATCTGTAACCAACTCATCATGTTCTGGACATCATTACACTTCCCAATGGTAAGTATATCTTTCTTTAGATAAGGAGACCAAAACTGTACACAATATTCCAAGTGAGATCTCACCAAGGCCTTGTACAATTGCAGCAAGATATCTCTATTTCTGTACTCAAATCCCATTGAAATGAAGGCCAAAACACAATTTGCTTTCTTAATTGCTTGCCCTAAATGATTGTTAATCTTTAGTGATTCATGGACAAGGACACTGTGCTCTCTTTGGATGTTCATTCTTCACAATTTCTTACAATTTAAGAAGTATTTCTCTGTTCTGTTTTTTCAACAGAAGTGACTAACTTCACATATAATTTCAGCTGCCATATTCTAGCTCATTCACTTAGACCATTCAAGTTCCCTAAATGCCTCCTCACAACTTGCAATCTCTCTCAGTTTGATATCATTAAAGTTTTTTTTTAAGTACTGCACTACAATTGGACCCCACATTCAAATCATTCATATAGGTCCATTTATTCTGACTCTCTTTTTTCTATCTGTTACCATACTAATACATTTCCCTCAATTCCACATGCTCTAATTTAATATACTAACCTCCAATATGGGAAACATTCAGATAAAACATCTTTATAATGGGACTGGGAAAGGGGACCTAAGTGAGTCTTGGGACATACATAAGGATAAGTTTTTTCTCGTCTGGATTAGACTCTGACTTGAAGAGGAGACAGGTGGAGCAGCAGCAGACTGGAGCAAGTGTGGGAGTTAACAGCACATTGGAACTTGAGGTCTGAGGCCCAGATTGGCACAGTTAAAGGAGCAGCTAAACCCCAACAGGAACCCCATCAGAATTCAAAAGGCTGACAGAAATGACATGAGCAAAACAGTGAGGTATTTGGGATGTAACAATATTGCTTTTTAACGATAGTAAAGCTGCATAAAGGAAAGAAGAGTTTTATCTTCTTTTAAATACAGAACCTTTTTTTTCTAAATTTATGGTAAATGTTTTTTTTAAATCTAAAGTTATGGCAGGGTTACTCAGTTCCATGTGTTGCACGGTCTGCTGAACATAAGAATCTTAGATGCTCTTGGCAATTGGATGACCACATCTACAGGAAGTCCCACAGATTTGATCAACTTGGGCACTGGGTTTTTTGAGTTTGAGCATCAGCTAGAGGCTGAGAGCCACATAGCTAGCACATTTATAGATGTGGTCAGCCCAAAGCTTCAAGAAGAGAGATAAGAAGCATCAGAAAAGCTCCAGGTTATCCACATTGGAAAATGGTGAGCTTGATTGTTTCTTTGGGGAGTGCAGTCAGATCCTGGTTACACTAGAGCGAGCAGAGGGGAAGAACTATTGTTGTAGACAACTTAACATAGAGGCATACAGACTGTTTTCTGCAGCTGCAGGCATCACTCCAGGATGGTGTTTTTCCTCCATCGGACCTGGATCATGGATGTCACTGAGTGCCATTCTGAAAGGAGAGGGTTAAATGTCAGAGGGCAAGGTTCACTTGCTATAATGACATATGTAGAAAGTAGAATGAGGTCTTGCAACAAGAAGTTAGGTAGTAGATTGAAAAGCAATGCCTCAACATTTGTAATAATTGGATTACTCCTGATGCCACATAATAGTTAGTATAGGAATAGGCAGAGAAAGCAGATAAATGTGTGGCTGAGGAGTTGGAACAGGAGGGAAGGCTTTAGATTCCTGGATCATTAAGTTTGCTTTTGGGCAAGGTGGGACCTATACAGTTCTGACAGGTTGTACCTGAATCACAATTGGATCAACGTTCTTACGGGGCTTTGATGGTGCTGCTGGTGGGGATTTAAAATCATTTGGTTTGTGAATCGAATACAGAATGAAGGTATCCTGGGTGATGCACAGTTGGTGGGTGATGCACAGGCAAATTTAACAGTAAAGCCAAGTCAGTTTGGTGGGCAGAGTGTATGTAGTCAAGTGAGGTCATGAGAGAGCTCGACAAAGTTCAATGGCTTTTACTTTAATGCAAGGAATCTTGAGAGTTAGGCAGATGAAGGTCAAGGGTTGATAAAGTCTCAGGTTTATGGTATTATTACTATCAGAGAGACATGGTTGAGGGAATGGTAGGACTGGCAGTTCAATATTTCGAGGTACAGAATCTTCAGTTACAGCAGGGAGAGGCAGGGTCTTAACATTCATCAAGGAGTGAATAACTGCAAGAAGGAAGGATGATATTTTAAAATGTTTTTCAGTAGAGGCTGTAGGAGAACTTAAAAGCAAAAAAGGGAAAGCAACATTGCTAAATGCACTATATATCCCTAATACCAAGAAAGGGATGGAAGCACCAATATATTGGTAAACTTCAGAGAAGTTTAAAAATAAATAGGGCAGTAAATCGAGGGAATTTCAACATGCCCAAAATTAACTGGGATAAATAAAGTGTGAAAAGATTGAAGAGGGTGGAATTCTTAAAATGTATCCTTGAGAACTTTTTAATCCATCATTTGGAAAGTCACATAAGAGACAAGATAGTGCTCAACTTAGGCAAGTGGTGGAAGGGTCTGTGGGAGAGCATTTTGGTGCGAGTGATCATAGTCCAGTAGGATTTAAGGTCATCTTAAGCAAAGGTGGACCAGAAATAAAGTTTCTGATTTGAGTGAAGACTAATTGCAATATAAGACAGAACCCAGCCAAAATGGACTGAGAGAAGCGACCTGTTAAACGAATGCTTTACATTTGTATTCATAATAGAGAAGAATCATGTAATTTCAAAAATCAGTGAATCGCACTGTGATATAGATGAACAAATTATAATTAAGAGGGTGGAGCTATTAATGATTATGGTGAGCTTAAAATTAGATAAGTCTCCAGGCCCAGATGAGATCTATCACACGTTGTTGTGGGAAGCAAGGGATGAGATTGCAGCAGCCCTAATTTTCAAATCATCTCTGGACATAGGAGAGGACAACTAATGTGGTCCAAATAATCAAGAAATGTGGTAGGAATAAACCAGGGAACAATAGGCCATGGAGTTTAATGGCTATGGTAGGGAAATTACTTGAAAAAATTATGAGGGATAGAATTAATCTTTACTTGGAAATGCAAGGATTAATCAAATATAAACAGCATAGTTCTGTCAGATGGGCATCATGTCTGACTTGTTTCATTTGAGTTTGTTCAGGAGGTAACTAGATGTGTGGATGAGGATAGTACAGTGGACTAAAGTGGACAGAAGATACATGGACTTCAGTATGACTTTTCATAAGGGAGACTGCTCAAGAATCTATGGTGACTGTGTCACCACTGTCAATTGCTGAGAAAGCCCATCAAGTTCACTACTGTTATTTAGGGCAGGCAATTGCTATCTTTACCAGGTCTGATCGACCTCTGACTCCAAACCCATAGTAATGTGTTTGATGCCAAACCGCCCTCTGGGAAACTAGGGATGAGCAGTAAATGTTGGTCTTGTTAGTGATGCCTACACATCATGCAAAAATAATAAGAAAGGAAGAAACTTTTCCCCTTAGTAGAGGGAAAATGAACTGGGGTATGGATTTTAAGAAATGTATGTTTTAAGAAACAAAAGTTTAGAAGGAATATTAAGTAAGATTGTTTTTTACCCACAGTGTGGTGAGAATCTGAAATTCAGTATCTAAAAGGCTGGCAGAAACATGAAACTATCACAACATTTAAAACGTTTTTAGATGATAACTTGAAGCCCATAGCATATGGGATTGGAGGAGAAAGATAACTGATGAGGTAATAGGGAAGGCAAATGGAATGTTAGCTTTACTTCAGAGGGAATGGAGTCTAAAAATAGGGAGGCCTTGCTAAACTGTATAAGACACTAGGCAGACCTCACTAGCTAGACTGTGGTGGTCTGAATGCTAAGACCAGTTTTAGTTCCCTTGATCCCAGACATGGAGGCAAGTTCTTATGAGGAGAGGCTGAGTGGATTGGACCTGTACTCATTAGAGTTTAAAAGAATGAGAAGTGACTTGTTGAAACATATAAGATTCTTAGGAGGCTTGACAGGGCAGATCATAGAGTCATAGAGTTATTGAGATGTACAGCATGGCAACTTTGGTACAACTCATCTATGCTGACCATATATCCTAAATTAATCTTGACCCATCTGCCATCATTTGGCCCACATCCCTCAGAACCCTTCCTATTCATATATCCATGCAGATGCCTTTAAATGTTGTCATTTTATCGGCCTCCATCACTTCCTCTGGCAGCTCATTCCATGCACGCATCACCCTCTTGTGTGAAAAAGTTGCCCCTCAGGTCCCTTTAAATCTTTCCCTCTCACCTTAAACCTATGCCATCTAGGTTTGGATTTCCCTACCCCGGGAAAAAGACCCTGACTATTCACCCTATCCATACCTCTTATCATTTTATAAACCTCTATAAGGTCAATCCCTAGCCTCCATCGGTCCAGGGAAAACAGCCCCAGTCTATTCAGCTTCTCCCGATAGCTGAAACCCTCCAACCCTGGCAACTCACTTCTCGGCCTTTTGGCTAAGATCAAGTGTAGCTGTGAACAAGTTATTCCCCCTTGTGGGAGAATTTCAGACTAGAAAGTGTAACCTCAGTAAGGATTATCCATTTAATTCCTCTTCCAATTTCTCTTTCAGTGGATAGTGAATCTGTGCAATAACTGGCTGTCAAGCCTGGGTTGTTGAATGTATTCAAGGCTGAGACAGACAGATTCTCCATCAGTAAAGGAATCAAGGGGTACAGGGAAATGGCAGAAAGGCAAAATTGAGGATTATCAGATCACCAACGATCTCATTAAATGGTCTATTTCTTCTCTTATGTCTTTTGGCCATATAGTCTTTTTAAAGGTTTCAACTTTAAACTAAAACTTTATTACTGTACGTGACAGTGACACACTCTCAAAGCTAAAGCAATTCTTGATGATGCTGTTTCAAGTGCTAAAAGTTGCATATTCAATGAATCTGGGAACAAAATAAATCTGAGTCACACTGTGCTTATTATGCAAAGGCACCACTTTTCAGTGAATGGGTTTCAAAATAGACTTGGAATTAATCCGCTTTCAATAAATGTATTCTGAGCTTAATAATTGAGCTTGAACAGCCCATTCTAATAAAAATAGTAGTTTCCCATTGAACCTCTACCCAAAAAAAAACTTCTTAAAAGAGTCTGAATAAAGTCAGCTGAATTATTAATGAAGTGCATTTATTTGGTTGGAGAATATAAATTGCACAACCAGGTATCAGCAGCAGCCTGCCGACCTAATCAAGGGTGATAAATATACATAGTAAAGCCAGTGTTAATCTCCCTTGTGATCAAGTCTCTGCTGCCAACACATTTTACATACTTGTCACCTAAACTGAGGCAATTTGCAAAGCAGCACGACTAAAAATCCAGGTGAATCTTAAGCTAACATAATGTTACCTACAAACCCAATGATATTTGAGGCACTTCTGCATCTGCCAGCAAAATTGTTAGTGGGCAAATGGAACCACTGCTTCTGTGTTTTTTAACAGAACCCTTGACACTCCTGTTTATTTTTTTTTCTCTTTTTCTTTTTATACCCCCACACTACCGCCTAACCATGGTCGTGCTTATATTTTCCCCAGCACCCATGCTGTGTGTGTGCAGGTGCGAGACACAGTGAAAAACACAAGTTGTACAAATCGTTAAGCAATTTCCACCACCAGAAAGAAAGGAAATACCCAAGTGGCCAGTGACAAGCAGTGCCCTTCTTAGAGGGCAATGCTGTGTGATCAAACAGTGAAGGGGAGGGCAGGGATTAAATCAAAATAGAGTTGGAGATGGAAATAATGCACTCTACCCCCTGTGGCACCCACCTCTCCCTGAACAGCTCAAGGGTGTTGGTGGACACTGTGTGCTCCTTCTCCACAGACACCCGGGCTCTGACATAACCATGGAAGAGGGGCAGGCAGTCGGTCATAACAACCCTCTTCATGGCCCACTGCCTGGACCTGTTTATGGCCAGTTTGGACAGGCCCAGGAACAGACCCATGAGGAGACCACTGCTTCTTATTCCAGTTAGAACTTGTGTCCTGATTGATTGTTTTAGTGTCACTGTCAAGAATACTGTCAACATTTGTACCTTTTTACATAGCAATAATAATAATTAGATAATAACCAGCTTCATCAGGATTGTCAAGTGTTAAAATTGTCTGATTTTTTTTTGCTCCCATCTTTGAACATTTCATGCTCAAAATTCTCACAACTCATTCCATGCCCAAGTGCTTGAATACATTGGAGTTAATAGAAATACACAAGCACTTGTCAAACTGTCAACTTAAAATTTCAGAAAGGTGCTTTCATACCAGTCATGGTTAGATTGCTGATGATGGGTGCCAAAGTATTGCTAATTATGCCATGGTGCATGCGTGGAATTTAGATTCAGCAATGAAAAAAATCACTTCTTAGTGGGGATCAAAGATCTCATGATACTACTTTGTGAAGGGAGGGAGTTTTGCCTGGTGTCTTGGTAAACATTAATACCTCAATTAACATGATGAAACTGGACTATCTGGCCATTATTGTCTTATAATTCATCTTGCTGTGTGCAACTTGGCTATCAGGTTTTCTGCATTCTACATATCAGAATGGGAGATCCTGAGTTACGGGAAAGTGCTATGTAAATGTAAGTTTCTATATCTGAGGTTACAACTAATATTTGGGAAAAGAAAATCTCATTAACCAGGTTCATTGTGACCATCAAATGTGGGACAGATTAGCCTGGCCACAAGCAGTCTCTAGTTCCCTCTACAGTATACAATACCTTCAGCTGCCTCAAGGAGGTGTACAAAGGAAGAGACAATCCTGCAGTAAAGCCCCTCTATCTGTTGCCATTCACATGTAGTTGGTGGGAGTATAGTGACCAAATGTGGAAGTATTCCACCAAACACCATTAGCAACACTCAAGATTGATCTGGAAGTAAATACATCGATGGTGGAGAACAAATGATGGACCCTTCCTTAATTTTCCTTCATTGTTCATCTCATTTTCCCCAAACTGTGACTAAATGGAGGGAAATGCAGCCTTCCAAATATTTTCAACTTATTTCTCATGATGGCTTTGAATAAATTATCAGTCGTCACAGGCTGGAGTATCATGTAGCTGGAGTTAATCATTGAGCAAAACTGTCAAACAATCCATTAGATGACATACACCTCTGCAGCCACCATCTTCTTGCCATCATCTACCACAGGGGGTTTCCTAAATCAAGCACTTCAGGCAATTTATCAGGCTTTGTGTTCACTCACTGAGAACAGGGTCTGTGTAAGAATCAGGCCATGAAAATGTAGAACAGCTGGCTTTACGAAATGTGCTGGCAGCTATTACAGGTGGACAAAGGCCAGACTACAGATGTAAGTACATTGGAAGTCGCTCCATCACTAATTAGAATGATAATTTGATTAGTATGATCATTCTGCCCACATTGAGTGTCGTGGCTCTCCATGTGAGTTCAGGTAGCGTGATTAAACCTCTGAACATTTTCACAGCATACTCACTGTACCTAGGCATGGAACATTAATGTTTATGCAAACACACTGTTTTTGTAATTAATTTTTGAAACTGGGTTCTCCTCCTGTTGGCAAATCTGTTCCAATGCAGATCTTCCACCCGCTCTCCCATTAATCTGCAGAATGTGCATGGGCAAGTGTCAAGTGTAGGGGCAGCTAGAGAATGTCACAATAGGAAAGGCAATTCTTCTGTGGGATGTTACAGTCAGAGTTGAAATAGACATACTTATTAAGTTGGCTCACAAAGCTTTTCATACCAGAATCTCCCAGAATTGGGTAATAAATAATGGGAAAGTCCAGACAAATTACTCTGTTGCTTACGTACCCCTGAGAGATAGAAATTATGTATTAGTAGCAGATGCAGTGCTGGAGGGATGAACATTGTGTCTGCCTACATACCAATGTATATGGAAAAATAATTCATTTGAGTATGTTTGGCACACCTGGCCCTATGCAAGTGCCATCTTAGGTGTTCCTACAAATCATGGGCAGCTTATCTAATATCAATGGATTTTAAAAATTTACTGGACACCATTAAAGGGAATGTGGTGTGACCCTAAACAGAAATTGCTGAAGAAACTCAGCAGATTTGAAGGTATCTGTGGAGAGAAAACCGAGTTAAGGTTTTGAGTCAAGTGACCCTTCTTTGAACTGAAGTGGTGTGAACCTCCTGAATATGCAGCTGATGTGATTCATGTAAATATAACCTGGCAAAATATTTTTGTAGCATCTCTAATGTTTATTTCCTCTGAGGTTTTTTTTAATTCAATGTTTTTAGTATTTAGGTGGCAAAAGGATATTTTAAAAACAGATATTAAGGAATAAACTGACATTTGAAATTTGGTCTGATACTTGTATCAAGCTGGCACGTATGTTGCTCAGTATCTGGCCAGCCTGCATGTGGGACACATGAACATGAGAAAGTAAGTGCAAATGATGGAAGTATCAATGGGGTAATTGTTTAGTACAGAAATGTGTAATACAGTTTCTCATACTGTATAGATGTTCAATCCCAATGTTTTGTTCTCAATTAATCAATTTCTATTGAAAACTTCTAGTCAAATTTAATGAAAAATGTTCATTAGTTGTCATCCTATTCTGCATGGATAAGTCCAATCTGTCATTAGCTGCTGAAGTATTAGCCATGACGTATTATCTGGGCCAAAGGATTCAGGAAGAATCATTGACAAGGGAAGCTACAGAGGAACTTCTTTTCTGTCATTACAATCTTGGCAATTGCATTAAATCTAACAAATGAAGTAACATTCAATTAAATGGTAAAAACTGTATTTGAATTATATGTTTAATCATATTTATGTGTCAAACACCATAACAAACACTACCATTCTGTTTCTAGTCCATTACTGCAGGTCCCTATATGTTTTGAACTTCATTAGCTTGGTTATAACAAAGCTAATTGCGGGCAAAAAGCCTTTGAGATGTTAATACATGTTCAGAGCTGGCTACCAAACAAAAAGAAACAAATAACGAAAAAGCCGAAAGGATTGTGAATGCTGGAAATCAGAAACAAAAACAAAAACAGAAGTTGATGGAAGAACTCAGCAAGTCTGGCAGCATCTGTGGAGAGAAATCACAGTAAATGTTTTGGATCCGGTGATCTTTCATGAGAACAATGCTGAAGAAGGGTCACTGGACCCAAAACATTTACTGTGATTTCTGTCCACAGATGCTGCCAGATCTGCTGAGTTTTTCCCAGCAATTTCTGTTTTTGGTTTTGAAAAGGAAACAACTGACAGGATACTCTAACAATAAGGAACATATATTCCCTGAGGACTCTTGAAAGCATTGAGCACTCCCCACATAGATTTTATGTGCACTTGTATGAAACAACAACTTAGATTTGTATTGCACCTTTAATGTCAGGCACTTCATGGGAGCACTGCAACACAAAATATAACATCATATCAGTGGAGGAGATATTCAGTTTGTTGATTAAAGCTTGATCAAACAAATATATTTCAATATGTGTTTTTAGGGAAGGAAGAGAGGTGAAAAGGGGAAGATATATAGGAAGGAAATTCTTGAACTTTGGACCCAGGCAACTGAAGGCATGGCTACCGTACATGTGCAGAATAGACAACCCAGATGTTCAGCAGTGCAGCTGTAACAGGTGAGAACTTCAGGAACATTTTATCCACCAAGTGAGTGATGTGAGGATGCTACTTCTGTATAAGGTTGAGAAATGATTTGTAAAATTGTTATCCACTGCACTGTGGCAACCACATCCAAATATCAGTTTCATATAAACCCACTGAGGCACTTCTTCAGAATGTTTGCTGATCAGCCAATTTTTGGGACCCAGGATTGCTGTTTCTTATGGAAGAAACAATAACCCATGTAATGCTTTGTGGAAGGCTTTAAAACCACAGATGCCACCACACTGTTCTGTATGTGTAAAATTTTCATTATTGTCCTGTTTTGACACCATAACTTTGATAATTGTCATGATCTCTCTACCTTAATCATTTTGTACGGTTTTGGATTACTTATTACTTTGGTTGGACCCTCAGCATGTGACTCTTATACCTTTCATGTTATTCCAGTCAAGTAAGAAACAAAAGAACAGTAGATGCTATGAATAGCAGCAGGGGCTGGGGTTATTCGGGAGACTCAGTGGGTCTGGCAGTACCTGTGAAGGAAAATCAGAGTTAACATTTCAGGACCAGTGACTCTTCCACCAGTCTTTCTTTACAGATGCTGCCAGACCTGCTGGGTTTTTCCAGCAGCTTCTGTTTTTGTTCCGTGTTATTCCAGTCATTTGGTTTGTCTCCAGCAGCACCTTATCTTTAATTTTTTGTAATTATCTCTCTGCCTCATTTAATCGGATTATAGGTCATCCCTTCGGATATTGTTTAGCTATTAACACTTTACTCACACCATCTAACACCCTTGGTTGCTGCACAGATTTATTATTCGACACTCCACTCACACCATTTGGATGATCTTTTGATCTCTCTGCCCTTGATCTCTCTGCCTATAAATTCTTTGCTCTGTGTGCTTCCCTCTCCCTTCACCCGATGAAGGGGCGATACTCCAAAAGCTTGTGATTACAAATAAACCTGTTGGACTATAACCTGGTGTTGTGTGATTCCTAATTTTAAAACTGAAGAGGCAGCCTTGAAGTGAGGCTGAATTCTAGCTCTTCAGCAGTGCAGGCTCACAAAACAGAGTTTAGTGTTCATCCAGACTGAGCAGATTTCTGCCTTGAAAGCTTCGGACTGCAATGTTGCCTTCACTTTGGATTGGTGATCTGAGTGGTTTGGACAAATGAAGAGACCAAATGCTTATGGCCTCAGAAATGTAATTCCTATGAAGCCAAATATCCACAGACAATAACATGGAGGCTTCCACCAGGTAAGGTAAAATGCAGAGATGTGAAGTGGAGATTGTACACTGTACCCACTTTCCTTAAATTTGACAATTGCATTTGGGCTAGAAAGAAGGTAGGATAAGACTGAACCCAAAGAAGAAGAGTCACAACCCCATCATGAGGTCAAGAGACAGGTATTAGGAGTCTTCCTTTATACCTCGTGCCTTTTCTAGGGCCACCATTGTCAGCCACAACTCTGTCTCCAATTGGAAGACTGTCCACTGAGAAGAGGGATGCAGTTAGGCAGAGCATTCATCAACAATAAGGATGGGGGCCACCATAATGATAAGTACTGGAAACAACTGTATTGGCTATTTGTGTGTTAAGTTATTCTATGCACAGCAATTTATCCAATGTTTTACAATCCACTTATGAAAATTCACCCATTCTCAAGCTCTATGGGATCACCATAAAAGTTAATGATTTTATCAGAAGCACACAAAGTCTCTGATTTACCTCTGGTGGAATCAAGTTAACAGAAAACACAAACCATGTTCCTGTACTCTCAACAAGATTTACTATTCATTACAAATCAGAAAATTTGCATTAGCTATCAGTAAACAGCTGTGAACCATCAACATTAGGCTCTGCTGGTTAAAATACTTAACTCCTTCCTCATCCACACATAGACAGGCATAGATGAACAAAAAGAAATCCTTGGCTTTATGGCTGAGAGAGGAGATGAAACTGGGAAGCACAGTCAATAGCATCAGTTCATAGGCAATGTTACCCCATGGCTCTGAGCCAGTACAGCTGCACAGAGGGTCTGCATACATCGATTGTCATGTGGACACAGTGAGGGATGGTTCTGGAATTCACTGCCGAGCACAGACCTCAGAGGAAACACTACGCAAAACATAGTACACAGGATTTACTGATATATTCCTTTCAGCTTGCCAAGAATTTTTGTTGTTCAATCTCAATATTTTCAGGTTTATTTCACTTCTATACTAGTGATTGGTACATGGACTGCAAAGTTAAAAGCCACAGCTTACAGGTGAAATATTTAAAATGTTGAGCCAATTACAGGGAGCATCAACACTAATGTAGGGGAATGAGTCTGGGTGGGTGCGCTTCGGCAGGTCGGTGTGGACTTGTTGGGCCGAAGGGCCTGTTTCCACACTGTAATGTAATCTAATCTAATCTAGTCTAATCGAATCTAATCTAATCAAGAATAGTTTTAGTCTTCACGTCAGAAGATACAATGTCCCAGTTCAGAAAAAAGATCAGGAACTGAGTTCAGTAGCAAGTTTTAGTTTAATCCCCCAGTGGGAGACTCAAGTTTTAGTTTCGGGAAACCAGCCATCATAGATGAACTGTTTTTGGTTATGTGGAATTCCCAAGTTGGGAGAGTTTGTACAAGAGTCTTCAATATATTAAAATTGGTTACCAAAATTGTGAGAGCTTCATGCCAATAGACTTGGAACAGAATTGCAACATTGTCTGCATGAAACTGGAGGAGTTAGTTAAGTGAAAACCTAAAGAGTTGAGATAGGAGAGAAATCCATCTATAATTGAATACCTGAAAAATGTTGGGGAACAGATTGAAACTTAGCTTTACTGCTTGTGTTAAGTACTTTCTAACGGTCATCCATATAGATAGACTTCTTTGTCTAGCAAACTTATATTCTATTGTTAAAGTACATCTACAGTCACTTGTGAAAATATTTCCGTGATGAACCAGCACAATAAACAACTGCAAAATACAAATTTACAATCCAGCAAACCAGATTTCCTTCCCGGATCTGACTTGTTCAGTATTACCATCAGCTAAAATCATAGCAGCCGGGGGATTTCCAAAATGCCATTATTGTGACCATTTTCAAGAGAGGAAACCAATTCCAGTAACTGCAGAGGGATATCCTTGCTTTCAACCACCAGGGAGTTCATTGCAAGAATCTTCTTCAATTGCCTCTTCTTAATGGCATTATAGCTGCCTCTGGAATTGCAATTGGATCTTGTCTATCAAGGGGAACGGTGGGTATAATCTTCATAGCAACATGAGTCCAAGATAAATACAGAGAGCAGCAGCAATCTCCATAGAATCCCTACAATGTGGAAACAGGCCATTAGGCCCAAAAAGTGCACACCCACCCTCCGAAGAGTATCCCACCCAGACCCCAAATCCAGATCCCCTGATTAATGCACCCAACCTACATACCCCTGAACATTATGGGCAATTTAGCTTGGCCAATTCACCTAACCTGCACATCTTTGGACTGTGGGAGGAAACCGTGCTCCTGGATGAAGCCCACACAGACACGAGGAGAATGTGCAAATTACACACAAACAGTTACCCAAGGCTGGAACTGAATTCAGGTCCTTGCCACTGTGAGGCAGCAGTGCTAACCACTGAGCCACTGTGTCACACTGTATCTATACATGGCCTTCTTTGGCCTGACCAAGGCTTTCAACTCTGTCAGCTAGTAAAGTTATGAATTGGCTTTCTCAAGTTTGTCTTTGGCAGAAATTGGTCACGATCCTTTGCCTGCTGTATGACAACATGCAAATTGTGATCCTCATCAATGGATCTACTTTGGACATGATACATTTGCAAACGGTGTCAAACAAGACTTTGTTATCTCATCCACTTTCTGCTCCATCATTGTCATCACAATACTCCAGCTATATCA
Organism: Chiloscyllium plagiosum; assembly: GCF_004010195.1. Taxonomy (NCBI): domain Eukaryota; kingdom Metazoa; phylum Chordata; class Chondrichthyes; order Orectolobiformes; family Hemiscylliidae; genus Chiloscyllium; species Chiloscyllium plagiosum. The sequence continues at coordinate 71,831,733 of NC_057715.1, forward strand.
ATGAAGTTCTCTGATGGTGTGAAGCTTCTCTCCAAGATAAGCAGGAAACTGTTTAACTTGTGTCAGCTCTATTCCTGAACAAAGACCATTGTAATCTTTGTCATCAAGAATCAGTGCTCAGATAATGTTTATGTGTGTGCACTATCAGAGGCCAAGCTATTGTTTACGCATTCATGGAGGTGTCTGAGAGATTGGCTTAGGTTGAACATCTGGAAGATAGCATGAATTTCTCTAACCCAGAAAGAGAGAATGTGTCTTTGCCTTCTACCAGCATGCTCCCACTGATGGTCCTCCCCATCTGCTTCCCTCTCCCTCTCTGACTATCAAGATCTACATTGGTCATTGGACAATGTGGATCAAGTTTTATGACTTGGGAGGACAGACATTGATGATGAAATTCAACATTGCCCAAGCAGAAGTCATGATTGGTTGTAAATTTCATATGCTACTTACCATTCTTAAGCTACCACCTCCATCCAATGAGAAGATTAGGGTGAAAGCAGAATAAATTGTAAAGTGACCAAAGTCAAACAGAAGTATACTTTAACAAGCATACGCAAGCAAGGAAGTTGGAAATTGTGTTGACATCAAACAGACAAATTGCAATCACAAACTTGTATCCTCTATGACTGGGCCAGAGCAATTCCAACAGTTGTTCATGCCAATGTTTATCAGTTGGATAACAACACAAAGTGGAATGTGAGATGCTTGATTGTGAGCAGATCAGGATATTTCAAGGTCAGCCTCTTTTACAATGAGTGACCATGATGTTGATCATCTACCTTATCAAAGTGATCATATAGGACCAAGGCCTCAAGCTCGTCGATCTCAGCACAACACCAGGAACCTTCATGTCTCAAAGATTATTTATTTAAAGAAGAAAGTGCCCTGAGTGCTGAGAAATGACTCAATGTGCTTGCTGTTGTTTATGAGGGTATAATTGTACAATAAACTCCTTTAATTAATTAAGGGAGAAAAAATGTGCTCAGTTGTTCAGTAATGGTTATCTGTGCTTGTTGTCTTCTCACTGTTGGAGGAACTGAAAGTAAGCAGTTACTTGAGAAAGCAAATATCTTAAAAGCATTGAGTAAAACTTTTACTTGCACAATAAAAACAGATGAGAGTCATCCTTGCAATATCTCAGAGGCACCACCATAATAAAAATCAGCTGCACTTTGTACCCTTGCCACCCTCAGTGGTAAATGGTGTTCAACTTAGAGGAGTACGGAGGCATCAGCTGAGGGAGGATGGTACCTGATAATCAGCACGAGGTTTCTTTCCCCATGTTTAACCTGAAGCTATGATACTTCATGTGGTCCAGAGTCAATGCTGAGGACTCCTAGGGCAACTCCCTCCACTGTGCCTCCACCTCTGTTGAGTCTGTCTTGCGAGACAGGACACATCCAGGGACAGTGATGGTGGTATCTGGGATATTGTCTGTAAGGTATGATTCTGTGCGTTTGACTAGTCTATGAGACAGCTCTCCCAATTATGACCCCAGATGTTTGTAAGGGCAACTTTGCAGGGTTGACAGGGCTGTTTTTGCAATTGTCATATTCGGTGCCGAGGTCAATATCAGATAGTCCATCTGGTTTCATTTCTAGTGACTGAAAAATAACTGAGTGATTTGCTCGGCCATTTTAGTTGAGACTCAGCCACATTGTTATGGGTCTGGAGTCACATGTAGGCCAGACCAGTTGAGGATGGCAGATTTCCTTTCTTAAAGGATGACTGAGCCAGTTTACCAATAATTAACAATGGTTTCATGGGGAAAAAAAAAATCAGCTGCACTTTATCGAAGAGAGAGGGTCTAGATTGTGGGAAAAGTGAGAAGGGGGAACGGTAAGAAATGAGACTTATGTGGGATGTGCCTTCTAGCCTGTTCATTTGCCATACCATCAACCTTCATTGCCAACACATTGAGCACCTTGTCCTCAGAGTGGGGACAGGAAGTGAATGTGGCCCTGCCCTCAGATCATTTTCATACATTCTTTCATATTATTTCTCTTGCAAGAAAGAAGTTAAAGCTATGAGAGATATTTTAATGATATCTGAACTAAGATTGAATGATAATTCCTAAACTTCCCAATAGATATTTAAATAGTTCATTCCTGCAGTTGACGCTTTGTAAGAAAGTGGCTGTCCAGCATTTTAAACAAAATTGTGTGGAATTTCTCATTTGTAACTGTGATTTGTCAATGCAATTCCTGGTGCTAAATGTGAAATAAATGTATTTCATTGCTTAGAATTAATATTAATAACTATTATATTTCACCAAAAATTGACAATGCCTGTGGAGGCTGAAAAGGAACAGTGTATCTTTCCAGAAGAATGATCTCTTGATGCTCACTGATAGATATACATTGCTAACAGCAGCTTGTGTTCTTTTGTTTTCATGGTGTAAAGACCTGAAGTTCGAACTACTTGCTGAGATGAGAACGTGAAGAACTAAGATAATAAATGACTTTAAATAGTTGTCTTAAAATTACATAGGAGAGTTGAGCCTTGAAATTGCTGTTCCAATGCTACTTGAAGATTAAATGTGGATGGAGAGCATTTCCACTTGCTGGTCTATATACTGTTTTATTATTTTTCTGTCTGTTGACTCACACAACCGGAACTCCTGCCCCATTATGTACTGATTGCTTCATTTCAGACCAACATCCTGTTTGTGACATTGAATTTTTCAGAACAAAATAATGGAGCATGCAGCAGGCAATAGGAGAACATCAGGTTAATCTCAATATCATCCATATCATCTATTGGCTGTTTGTTTACCATGATTGGGCATAAATGCAGTGCCACATTTTCTACATACTCAAGGTCAGTAAACATTTGCAGTCTTCTAATCTCACAGGCACTTGATCACATCATCACCCACATTATTGTTTGCATTAGATCTCACTTTATTGAATCTGTAACATATAATTCCCTCTGCATTGTCCCTTAATGGCCTGTTTGTTTCGGACTCATAGAGTACTTTGTTTGGTAAGCTATTCTCTGATTGTTTGTGTGGACCATTGGCTTTTTCATTTACTGGTGTTGACATGTCACAGGGTAAATGATTGACATGACTAACTTCTTCATAGTTCCCAGCTGATGGCCCACAGCCCAGAAATCTACAAATCCTCTGAAACTCCTACAAACAATAAAAGTCTATCATTACCAATTGATTTTTTTTGTTTTGTTAACAATGTCTAAAGTGAAAGCAAAACACTAGCATTCATTTCGAGAAGATTATAACTGAAAAGGAAAACAGATATGTTAAACACATTATCTGTAAAACTAGGCTGCCACAACCTGTCTCTGTGCTTTCAGTCTCTTCCAGCTTGGATCCCTGTCCTGTGGAGGGGAGCTACTATGGTGCTAAGTGCTGTGTGCACTGCTAAGGTCCTCTCAGTTGCCTGGCTTATTTTATGTAACTCTCAGAAACTTGTCTGCATCTATGCATTGAACACCTGGGATTGCCATTCACAGCTGAACAGGCAGTAATAGCATGACGGAGCTTCTATGCACATTAGTTACAGCATCAGGCATCCAACTTGGAAATGACAAGTCTGACTTATCAGATACATTGTTGTGGCAACATAAGTAGAAGCGCTATAGCTTTTTCTTTGATTTGTTCAGCTGATCATAGGGAGCTCAAAAGATTTTTGATTAAATCTGTATAATGCATAAGGGCTGTCATTGAGTATCTCAGGTGATCAACCTGACTGAGACATAAAGCCCAGGGACGCAATAGATCTTTCACTTACTTCTGTTTAACCCAGGATCTGACACAACTCAGATTCCAGGGAGGTAGTCAGTGAAATGGACAACCTCCTCCAACACAAGCTGAATCATTTCACTAAGGCAAGGATAGTGCTCTCAGTGGCCAAGGTCGCAGTGGCAGCAAACGTCTGTGCATCCAGATCGTACCATTAGGGTGTGGTCAACATATCTGACACTTTCCAGAATGTCATCCATTGATGCTTAGACATTGTGTTCTTTTTAGCCATGAGATGGTACATAATTTCACCTGATAGGGTAACGAGATTTCTGATGTGGTGAGCATTCATGTCAACAGGGAGAAGTTTAGAAATCGCAATGGCTATCACTCCACTCAGCAGCCATGCAAAATCCTTGATGTTGGTCATGGTGACAAACCTGCTGGCAGCCAAGTCGCTTTAGTTTTGAAGCAGTTTATCATTCTTGTTCCACTTGCCATCAAGAGCAACCACAAGATGACTGCTCAGGAACAGAGGCAGCCCCTGTTTATCACCTGACCACATAAAGACTGTGTATGTATAACAGAAACTTTGGAGACAGCATCATGGCCAGATCACAGACAATGTGGCGCATGCTTGGATCACACAGAAGAACCCCGCACTTTATGCACAAATGGATTTATGATGATCCTCCAATCCATTGCCATCAGGATCATGCAGCCTTTCTCAACTTCCTATAAAACAATTTCCCTTTATATTCAGGGTACACCATTGTTCATTTGAGATGCTCTATCACCACATTCTTCTATAAGAGCCATGAACAAAAACATTTTTAGCAATAACTTTATCCAAAAACATCCATTCATACAAATAATACTGAACCAGTCTCCTTCATACATTCCCTTAAAGTCCATCTTACAAGTGCTCCCACCTCTTCAAGTGCACGTATGCAATCCTATCCTGCTTGGCCTGTGGAAGGCTGTTGTCAGACTGGGAGAGACTGCAGATTGCCTAATTGAACAACCTGAAGCAGCACTGGGTCTTGAAGACTTCTGACTGTCTACACCACAGTAGACAGAGCTGGCCAAGTATGGGCGTACAGTTTGCAGTAGAGGAAGAATACATGCTGCCATCTAATGTGAGGTCAGCGGATTGTTTTGCTTCCCAGAACCACTGCCACTCTTGTGAAGGACAGATTTATGGACTGTCTTGAGAATCTACATGCCTCTTTCAGCACCATGCCCACACTGGCTGCAGTCTCAGAGTACTAAGAAGCAAACACGGATTTTGTGATCTCAACCTGATCAACCATTGCAAAAATGAGATTTTGGGTGACTCCAGCCATTGCTTCAGTAGAAACAGGCAATGACCCAGATTTATCATGACTGTATCTGGAAGTGCTATAACAGAGTAGGCCATAGCTTTCACCTTGAAAAAAGCGAGCTCCAAGTCTGTAATCTCATGCTATATTGGAGGCAGGTACTTCTATGTTATTTAATAGTAACAGAAAGCCATCTGGCAGGCCTGTTAATGACCCAACCTTGGCAGTGCTCTCATTCATTGTCACTCTATTGTATTCTACCCTCACCAACATCGAATAAAACTTTCTCCCCTTAACAAGGCAGATTCACATTTTCTTGCAATGTAGGTGCCACTGGAGTTTTGTTTATCCTGTGCCTGAAAAGCATTGAGTCAGTCTCAGAATGGTGTTGTCATTGAAGGAGTAATTGCTGATGTTATTAAGACTAGGTATGTCCCTTTGTATCCACATTGGAACTTCCACACTGGAAAGCATGGATTTACAAAATGGTCCAGCAGCCATCTTAGAATCCACAATGTCCATTACAAAAAAAAATATATGAAACCAGCCAATATAATTAAAGATTAATGTCACATCTTTATAACAAAGTCCTCATCTGAAAGCCAGCAGCAATCATTATTGGTTTCACCTCCGCTAGCACATGCAACTTTTTTCGATCTGCCCTGGCTACAGTCCACTGACTCCAAATTAGTCATGGGAAGATCACAACTCAGTAGAAACCTCTGAATTTCCTGCAGTTCCAACATCTGAGCTGACAGTAACTAAATGGCAGATCACTCTCTCTTGTGTCTGACTTGCTATCACTGGTCAATTGGTAGTTACTGGTTACCTGAAATCATTAAATCAGAATTGGTGAAGGCTGGATAGCTGATGGTGCATAAATCAAGAGGTCTATGATTTTATCCAAAGCTTGCAATGCATGCCATGAAGCAATATGAGGGTGAGGTGATAATTAACAAGGTAATAAAGCGGTAACATGAAGTCATCTTGAAAGCTCTTGGTTGTGCATGTGCCAGCCACCCCCATGATGCAAAGAACAACCTCCTGCATTGGACAAAGTTGTGCCTAACCCTCACTACTGCCTTAGATTTCAGGACTCCTTGTTCTACAAGAGGTACAGAAGAATGTCTGTGCTTGTATCACATTGTATTTTAGTAAAATGGCATGCATACTTTAACAGCTTAGATATATTGAGGCAATGAGAGATGAGTGTGAGGATGGAATCATTGCAAGGAGAGTAAGCGGGACGTGGAATATCTGCATGTTAGGTATAAGTATTGATTACTCGGATATGATGTAATGAATGACTGGTGGTATGATATTAGATATCATGTGAAGAGACATTTTGTGGTGCTAATACCTCTCATGAAATCAACACTGCAGCCATGCCTTGGGGCTAGATTCTGGGAGCTGATCCTCCAAGTTGCCTGCTGCCAATCATTTTGGAGGATGGTCCTTGTCACTCTCCATTTACAGTAATGGCAGTAAAGAGCATTGCTCTTTCAGTAAGTCCAGCTTCCTTTTAAGAGGGATAGACTGCCTTTAAGAGCTGAGAGTTAGCTGGAGAAGTTCTGGCTTGACACCATGTTATGGCCCTGTTGTTTGACCTATCTAATCAACCCTATATTTCTGATGGGAAGCAATTTTTTTGTAACAATTTCAAATCTGAATCCAACTTTCCTCGAAATTTCTGTCATGGTGGAGGCAGTGGTTGACTTGCCTGCACCCCAATGAGTTGATGCACCCATTCAAAGCCTTTATAGAGACAGTGTGGTTCCTTTCTTCACTAACTTCTACTTTGGATTAATCTCATCTGTCAGGTAAAAATGGACTGGAAGGGTTGGATCTGAAATCAGAGCCTTCCTAGCATTACAGGCAGTATTTAATGGTTTTGGTTGGAGTGTACATGATGGGGAAAGTCTTTCTCCTGTGACTCCTCTTTACCAGACTATATACTGTTTCCAGGGATCAAGTGAAGATTCCCATCAAGGTCTTTGCATTACCAGCAGTAACCATCGCTCCCTGAGGTACTGATGGTAGTGGAGATTTGCCATCCTCTAACTGACTGCCAGCTCCTGGGGGTGGGATTCCTACGCATCTAGGGACTTATTGTGGAGAAGACCTGATATTGTCCAAGTATTTTATATTTGAATAGCATCAGGGATCTCAGAGAAAAGTGACTGAGCGCCCAACCATTGGAGAACTGGTGATAGCCTCATCACACAAACTAAGTGTCACTCCATTTGTAAGTCAGGAGAGGTGGAGTCTGTCTTTGCAATCCTTCAAGTTACTCTTCAATTGATATAGCCTGACATCCACAATCATCAATTCATGATCTATGTCCTTTGTTTACCTGTTTAGGATCATGCTGCTACAATCCTTTCCTCCTCCCAAGACTTACCTTCTCCTCAGCTGTGTACTTCAGTTCACACTTAGCAGGGAAGTGTAACAATAAAAAATTAAAAACAGCAGAAAACAATCCTCCACCATCAGCTTCTGCCCTCCCAATATTACCCTACAGTGCCAATCGTTATGTGTTTTTTTAAATCCGTGGGTATATATCTGCTTACCAATGTATCATTCCATTGCTTGTGAGCTGCAACTACAGTTGCAAGCTTATAATAACACGTTCATGTAATTGTCTCCATTCTTATAAGGGCAAGTCATAAAACATGAGAGTTACCTGTTTTACTGGATCATAACTCGCTCTATCCTTCAGATACAAATGAGAAAAGAAAATAAGTGCTCCCTCAAAGAGATGCCACCAAATGCAACCAACTTGATATATGTGTAGCAACCAAATTACTGATCTTCCAGGAGTCATTAGTGTTACTTGTAAAAAAAAATCCATGGTGCAAAGATTGAGAGCGAGGCTAACTTTTATATCCATTCATATTATTCGGATGTGACATGCTATAGGAAACTCTCTTAAAGATGCAGCTCAATCAATGCTATCCAGCTAAACTTCAGCCCATCTAACACATCTTTACTCTCATTATTAGCTTGGCAATAACAATTTCAATTTTCTCTACAAAAACGTGTTCCAGCCTGGGTGAGATCACTTCATCATCTGATCCATGTGCGTGGAAATCTCTTTGGTATTCAAGTTAAAGTCCTATATTACTTCACTTCACAATGCACATTCAATAGTCTTCATCTTTGGTTCCAGTCTTTCAGCTACATTTCCTTTAGGTCTCATTAATGCATGCTTCTGCTGTTCCTCATTGTTGTGTCTATTTGCTGTTGAAGTGAATGCAGTCACTGCTGTGGCAGATTACTATGGTGTGGAATAGCCCTGTGGGATGGTCATGACCTTGAGACTGTGCATTGATGTGATATTCTTGAAATCATAGGGGCCACTGTCAAGACAACCTGAGAAACAAGCAATCAGCTCCTCTCTCTTTTCAGCCCCTCTTGGCCACACTTCAATAAAAAAGCAAATTGACTGGGTCCAAATGAGGTAGCCAACTTGCAAAGTTTTATTGGATAAAAGAAAGAGGTAGTTTATTATCTGCTAATGCTACAAAAAGAACAATATACCCTCAGGTACACACAAAGGTAGAAAATAAGTTTAAAAAGAATGAAGGAGGGTGTCTCATATAGGTGGGAGGATAAAGGCAGTTGTAGTTTAAAGTTCTTGGCGGTCTTGGGATATTAAAGTTTAGACTTGAAAGCATTTGTTTAATTGCTGGAGGGGCAGAGTTTGTAGATCTTGAGGTCTCAGTGGAAGGGTGGCATAGACAGGTTGGACCAAAAGGCCTCTTTTCCAAGCTGTAAACCTCTATGACTCTATTACTGTCATGCGTGTTGTCCCAAGCTGCTTTTCACTGGGCACTGACTTCGGGTTTGAGAAAGAATGTTCCAAATTCTTATCTAATCAATTCGTATTTCTCTTGCCTGCTCTGCTTTGCTGCTAAGTACAGCTATTGATATTGGTCTATTACTGTGTTCCTGAATCTGCACCTTTTTCCTTTCAACTGAAATGTCATATTGAAGGATATTAAAGTTGGAAATATTTGCCTGTTTTATATGTTTGCAAGTATTTGCAGGAATCAACCTGTTCAGACATGTTGTGATATTTTCCAGCCCAGATGTAACTTGAATCTGTGTCTTCTGGCTCAAAGGTAGGGATATTACCATTATGCCACCAGAGCCCATAAAATCACTTTGTTGAGATATGTTATAACACAGCGCTGGTACAGGTGAGACTTGAACCAAAGGCCACCTGGCTCAGAGATGGGGACACTATCATTGTAACAGTGATGTTTATCAATTTGACAACACATGTCTATATGCAGCTAGACATATCTGTGTGGGATAAGTTTTTAGTTTTGTGAAAAAAGGGAATGATATGTTTTAACTCATAGCCCAGTATGTCAGCATACTTTCAGTAAACATTCTTATGCTATCATCAATGTATCATATGTGCGGCCTCAGAATAAAGCGATCACATACTCCATCTTAGAGGAGAAAGTGAGGTCTGCAGATGCTGGAGATCAGAGATGGAAATGTGTTGCTGGAAAAGCGCAGCAGGTCAGGCAGCATCTAGGGAACAGGAGAATCGACGTTTCGGGCATTAGCCCTTCTTCAGAATGCCCGATTCCTGAAGAAGGGCTAATGCCCGAAACGCCGATTCTCCTGTTCCCTAGATGCTGCCTGACCTGCTGCGCTTTTCCAGCAACACATTTCCATCCCACATACTCCATCTTACCCTGGCATCAGTTAAAACATGATACACTGTTAATAGAATGCTGCTCTTTTTAAACTAGCAGTTTAATGTGAGCCCAGTCACTTATGTGCCCGTGAATATATTGTTTGTCTAAATCTTTGTCAGACTTTTCAATACCATGGACTACATCCAGTTATGAGGGATAACACAAGCTGGAAAAATCACATCAGAATCTCACCTGCAATTGGTAAACCTAAACAAGCATAACTTCCACAGATAGCATGCATAAAACAAGCTTACATTTCAAGCAGCTATTTTTGGCGCAGGAGTGGAGATGGATTTGGCTATCTTTCTTTGCCTGTTGCAATGACAAAGCAATCAATGATCATGCAAAATGGAGAGAAACTGAACACCAAGAATGTGAAAATATCTGATTTATGACACTGCTGACCAACAGTGGCCCCAGGTTAAAATGTTATACCTCAGGGACATTCTTATGACTTTAAACTGCATATCCTTTCATCTTTCCCTTGTACTGGACACTATTCTGTTTTAACGTATACCAGTGTGTCAGTGTGTAGCTTGATATTGCATCTTTATTATTTTATCTTAGGGCTAGCAGACAATAAACTTGCTCTTTTTCACTCAAGAAAACTATGTAATTGGCTTCTTTATTGTTTCACACTCATGACTGTAAAAGACTTTCATTGGAAAGAGGATATAGCTTGGCTCTAGAAAGAGGTTTGGCCAATTGTTGTGGCCAAACAAGGAAGTTCCTAAAAAGAGGAGCTGATTCATTCTGTCTCATGTGGTTGGAACAAAGTGAATATGATTCTGTACCAGACGCATGCACAGAAATGTCATAGAATCATAGAGTCTTAGAGATGTACAGCGCAGAAACAGACCCTTTGGTGCAACTCGTCCATGCCTACCAGATATTCCAATCCAATCTAGTCCCACCTGCCAGCACCCAGCCCATATCCCTCCAAACCCTTCCTATTCATATACCCATCCAGATGCCTTTTAAGTGTTGTAATTGTACTAACCTCCATCACTTCCTCTGGCAGCTCATTCATACACACACCACTCTCTGCGTGAAAAAGTTGCCCCTTAGTTCTCTTTTATATCTTTCCCTTCTCACCCTAAACCTATGCCCTCTAGTTCTGGACTCCCCCACACCAGGGAAAAGACTTTGTCTATTTATTAGGATAGATTAGATTCCCTACAGTGTGGAAACAGGCCCTTTGGCCCAACAAGTCCACACCAATCCTCTGAAGAGTAACCCACCCAGACCCATTTCCCTCTGACTAATGCACCTAACACTATGGGCAATTTAATATGGCCAGTTCACCTGACCTGCACATCTTTGGATTGTGGGAGGAAACCAGAGCACCCAGAGGAAACCCACGCAGACTCACGGAGAATGTGCAAACTCCACACAAACAGTCACCCAAGGCTGGAATTAAACCTGGGACCTTGGTGCTGTGAGGCAGCAGTGCTAACCACTGAGCCACCGTGCCACCCTCCTGTCCTACCTGATTTTATAAACCTCTATGAGGTCACCCCTCAGCCTCCGACACTCCAGGGAAAACAGCCCCAGCCTGTTCAATCTCTCCCTATAGCTCAAATCAGCCAACCCTGGCAAAATGCTTGCAAATCTTTTCTGAACCCTTTCAAGTTTCACAACATCTTTCCAACAGGAAGGAGACCAGAATTGCATGCAATATTCCAATAGTGGCCTAACCAATGTCCTGTACAGCCGCAACATGACCTCCCAACTCCTATACTCAATACTCTGGCCAATAAAGGAAAGCATATCAAACGCCTTCTTCACTATCCTATCTACCTGCGACTCCACTTTCAAGGAGCTATGAACCTGCACTCCAAGGTCTCTTTGTTCAGAAACACTCATGAGGACCTTAACATTAAGTGTATAAGTCCTGCTAAGATTTGCTTTTCCAAAATGCAGTACCTCACATTTATCTGAATTAAGCTCCATCTGCCACTTCTTAGCCCATTGGTCTATCTGATCAAGATCCCTTTGTAATCTGAGGTAACCTTCTTCACTGTCCACTACACCTCCAATTTTGTGTCATCTGCAAACTTACTAACTATACCTCTTATGTGCACATCCAAAAAATTTATATAAATGATGAAAAGTCATGGACCCAGCACCTGTTCTTGTGACACTCCATCGGTCACAGGTCTCCAGTCTGAAAAACAATCCTCCATCACCACCCTCTGTCTTCTATCTTTGAGCCAGTTCTGTATCCAAATGGCTTCTTCTCCCTGTATTCCATGATATCTAACCTTGCTAATCAGTCTCCCTTGGGAACTTTGTCGAACCATAACACAGAAACACACCATTTGTGCTTGTTGGACTTTAGTAGACTTCAAATAAGCAAATACTTCAAATCAAAAGTACTTTTCCTGATCCCATATCTTCTGAACATCTTTTCCTTTATTCACTTATCTATTCAGCAGATTAACTGAAAAAGACTGGCATAGGAGTTTTGGATTCGAGCAAGAAGCTGCCCAGTATACAGTAAATCACAAGTTCTCAAGTAAGAGAAATTGGGTTTGTTTTGACAGCTAAGTAATGTGACGTTAACTCCATTTAGGACTTAACAGTATAAAATTTAATGTTGCTATCAAGAATATGGGCAAGTATTTTCTCTTCTAGTTCTAAAACTGTAAGCAAATATATTTTTGATATGTACTAACTGACTGCTACATTCTGTAATCTGGAAAACCTTTATATTCTATTGTCACAGGCAAATGCACAACTCCAGGAATCCTTAGGGAAGTAATGAAACTGTAATTTTCAAACTCATATCTTTATTTAATGTCTATTTAACTATGAACAACCATGTATCAACATTTCTTATATATATTGTTTAAAATGTTCCTCAGTTCCATTTGCTTTCTGCACAGCATTTGGAAGTACATATTCTGTAAACTCTAAAACTGAATGAGATCAAGCATGTACATTCAATTTCTTTTGATAAATGTCTGAAACCTTACAACCTGACAATGCCTGCTTTATACCTGTTACAGACTGGTATCACAGCAGAACAGGTTGTGTATAATAGACTCTCAGTCTTTCAACTCGAGTTGGTCAGTAATTCAAATTCATGTAGCCTGTTTATTAGCTATTCATTTTGATTTTCTATGACAGGTTTGTCCAATACACCAACACGTACTAGCACTAGTACGATAGTTAGTTTGCAAGAAAATATTTTATCATTTCTCTCATTCTGAACTGTACACTTGTGGCAGCTTCAAACACTCTCATACCTTATGCATTAGTGATTCTTCACGTGCGATTCAAGGCTTTGAGTATTAACAGGTTATTAAATTATGAATATTGAGGGTGTCTCAACTTTTAAAGCAGCCAATGTATTTCATTTTTGAATCCACAACAGAATCTAATTGAAAATTCATACAAGAAAAGCTAATTCAGAAAGATTATGAATGAAACAGGGATGGTCTTCAGAATGATATGAAAATAATTATTGCAGGAGAGGCCAGGAAATTTAATAGGGCAGGTGGGGACGAGAATTGCTTTTGATCATAACAGGAGAACAAAGTGGAGAAAGTTATTTATCAAGATCAGGGACCTTAGTGTAGGAGTGAACAATTCCATAATTGCTGCTTCAGATCTTTCCAAAATAGTGCTTTGTAATTTCTAACAATCCTCCTTTTTACCCCTGTTCTGCCTGTATTGTACAGATACCACCCTTGCTGAAAAAAACGTCATTAACATTTTTGGCAATTTTTCCAGATGATCCAAAGTAGATGTTTAAAACAATAAATCCTTGCTAATTGTGTAATTGTTATATACCCTTCATGACCTCAGGATATCCCAGAATGTTTTAAACTCAATAAAGCATTTTTAATACTTTGGATTAGGAGATGGGTGATTTATTTGTCCAACTGACTCCTTGAATGTCGAAACTGGTAGATTTTCCTGGATCAAGATAAACTTCAAAAATAGAAATTGTTGGAAAATCTCAAGAAGTCTGGCAGCATCTGTGGAGAGAAATTAATGTTTCAGATCAAGTGATCCTTCTTCAGAACTCACTGACAGAAGGGTGAAGGAAGGTCACTGGACCCAAAATGTTAGCTGTGATTTCTGTCCAGACTGCTGCCAGACCTAGAGTCATACAGTCATAGAGATGTACAGCATGGAAACAGACCTTTCGGTCCAACCTGTCTATGCCAACTAGATATCCCAACCCAATCTAGTCCCACCTGCCAGCACCCGGCACATTTCCTTCCAAACCCTTCCTATTCATATACCCATCCAAGTGCCTCTTAAATGTTGCAATTGTACCAGCGTCCACCACATTCTCTGGCAGCTCATTCCATACACGTACCACCCTCTGTGTGAAAAAGCTGCCCCTTAGGTCTCTTTTATATCTTTCCCCTCTCACCTTAACCTATGCCCTCTAGTTTTGGACTCCCCGACCCCAAGGAAAAGACCTTGTCTATTTATCCTATCCACGCCCCTCATAATTTTGTAAACCTCTATAAGGTCCCCCCTAAGCCTCCGAAGCGCCAGGGAAAACAGCCCCAGCCTGTTCAGCCTCTCCGTATAGCTCAAATCCTCCAACCCTGGCAACATCCTTGGAAATCTTTTCTGAACCCTTTCAAGTTTCACAACATCTTTCCGATAGGAAGGAGACCAGGATTGCCTGCAATATTCTAACAGTGGCCTCACCAATGTCCTGTACAACCGTAACATGACCTCCCAACTCCTGTACTCAATACTCTGACCAATAAAGGAAAGCATACCAAAGGCCTTCTTCACTATCCTATCTACCTGCGACTCCACTTTCAAGGAGCTATGAACCTGCATTCCAAGGTCTCTTTGTTCAGCAACACTCCCTAGGACCTTACCATTAAGTGTATAAGTCCTGCTAGGATTTGCTTTCCCAAAATGCAGCACCTCGCATTTATCTGAATTAAACTCCATCTGCCACTTCTCAGCCCATTGGCCCATCTGGTCCAGATCCTGTTGTAATCTGAGGAACCCTCTTCACCTCCACTACACCTCCAATTTTGTGTCATCTGCAAACTTACTAACTGTACCTCTTATGCTTGCATCCAAATCATTTATGTAAATGACAAAACGTAGACGGCCCAGCACTGATCCTTGTGGCACTCCACTGGTCACAGGCCTCCAGTCTGAAAAACAACCCTCCACCACCACCCTCTGTCTTCTACCTTTGAGCCAGCTCTGTATCCTTTTCAAAAAACTCAATCAAGTTTGTGAGACATGATTTCCCACGCACAAAGCCATCCTGCTGCAATTTTCCTGCAATTTCTGTGTTTGCTTTTGATTTCCAACATCCGTAGTTCTTTCAATTTTTAAAATTCAGGATAGGGTATTTTGATAAGCTTCTAGTGTTGTTTCTACAGCCATTGGTTTGTTAGGGTTGGGGAATAGACAGAAAGGCTGCGTGACCTGCTAAATTTCAGCCTGGGTGTGGGATTCCATGGCTATCATATAATATCTTATTCAAAATGTTCAACCTTTCTTCTTGTAATAACTTGCTTTGTGTACCAGAAAGGTGGCCTTTTGATTCTTATCCTTCTTGCACACTCTAGAACTGCTGGCTGCTGATGACAACACAGCTTACTAGTCTTGTTAGCTTTCCTAACTCTGCATTTCTCTCACCTGGGAGGAGAAAATGAGGACTGCAGATGCTGGAGATCAGAGCTGAAAATGTGTTGCTGGAAAAGCGCAGCAGGTCAGGCAGCATCCAAGGAGCAGGAGAATCGACGTTTCGGGCATGAGCCCTTCTTCAGGAATGGAGGAAGAGAGCTTCTTCAAGGAAGGCATCCTTGCAAGAGGATTCGCCTTAGGTTAAAATCTTCGAGAAGAAAGTGAGGACTGCAGATGCTGGAGATCAGATCCGAAAATGTGTTGCTGGAAAAGCGCAGCAGGTAAGGCAGCATCCAAGGAGCAGGAGAATCGACGTTTCGGGCATGAGCCCTCCTTCCTGAAGAAGGGCTCATGCCCGAAATGTCGATTCTCCTGCTCCTTGGATGCTGCCTATAAGACCATAAGACCATAAGACCATAAGACCATAAGACATAGGAGTGGAAGTAAGGCCATTCGGCCCATCGAGTCCACTCCGCCATTCAATCATGGCTGATGCGCATTTCAGCTCCACTTACCAGCGTTCTCCCCGTAGCCCTTAATTCCTCTAGACAACAAGAATCTATCAATCTCGGCCTTCAACTGGACTTCATTGAGTTGTAGAATCCAGGGATCATCCGTGTGAATCTCCGCTGGACACGTTCCAGTGCCAGTATGTCCTTCCTGAGGTGTGGGGACCAAAACTGGACACAGTACTCCAAATGGGGCCTAACCAGAGCTTTATAAAGTCTTAGTTGTACATCTCTGCTTTTATATTCCAACCCTCTTGAGATAAGAGACAACATTGCATTCGCTTTCTTAATCATGGACTCAACCTGCATGTTTACCTTTAGAGAATCCTCGACTAGCACTCCCAGATCGCTTTGTGCTTTGGCTTTATTAATTTTCTCACCATTTAGAAAGTAGTCTATGCTTTTATTCTTTTTGCCAAGGTGCAAGACCTCGCACTTGCTCACGTTAAATTCCATCAGCCATTTTCTGGACCACTCTCCCAACCTGTCGTGATCCTTTTGTAGCCTCCCCACTTCCTCAGTACTACCTGCCTGTCCACCTAACTTTGTATCATCGGCAATCTTCGCTAGAATGCCCCCAATCCCTTCATCCAGATCATTAATATATAACGTGAACAGCTGCGGCCCCAACAGTGAACCCTGTGGGACACCGCTTGTCACCGGCTGCCATTCTGAAAAAGGACCTTTTATCCCAACTCTCTGCCTTCTGTTAGATAGCCAATCCTCAATCCATCCCAGCAGCTCACCTCGAACACCATGGGCCCTCACCTTGCTCAGCAGCCTCCCGTGTGGCACCTTATCAGAGGCCTTTTGAAAGTCTAGATAGACCACATCCACTGGGTTTCCCTGGTCTAACCTACTTGTTACCTCTTCAAAAAATTCCAACAGGTTTGTCAGGCATGACCTCCCTTTACTAAATCCATGTTGACTTGTTCTAATCAGACTCTGCTCTTCCAAGAATTTCGAAACCTCATCCTTAATGATGGATTCTAGAATTTTACCAACAACTGAGGTTAAGCTGATTGGCCTATAATTTTCCATCTTTTGTCTTGATCCTTTCTTGAACAAGGGGGTTACAACAGCCATCTTCCAATCATCCGGGACCTTTCCTGACTCCAGTGACTCTTGAAAGATCTCACCAATGCCTCTGCTATTTCCTCAGCCACCTCTCTCAGAACTCTAGGGTGTATCCCATCGGGGCCAGGAGATTTATCAATTTTAAGACTTTTTAACTTTTCTAGCACTATCTCTTTCGTAATGGCAACCATACTCAACTCAGCCCCGTGACACCCTTTAATTTTTGGGATATTACTCATGTCTTCCACTGTGAAGACTGACGCAAAGTACTTATTAAGTTCTCCTGCTATTTCCTTGCCTGACCTGCTGCGCTTTTCGAGCAACACATTTTCAGCTCTTTCTCTCACCTGTCCCTACTTATTTTCACATCTGGGTAATGAGCTGCAACTCCAGTCTATGTTATACACTTTAAAGACTTAACTAAAAGATTGTGAGATAGAATGCTGAGATTTTGGGAACTTCATTATTTTGGAAGACTGGATGTTGGTAAGCTCAGTTGGTAGGCTTGCAATGTAGAGTAACACCAACAGCATGGATTCAATTCCCACACCAGCTGAGATACCATGAAGATCCCACTTTCCAAACCTCACCCCTCATCTGAGGTGTGGTAACCTTCAGGTTAAATTCAGTCATCTCTCTCCAATGGAGGACAGCTCTATGCAACCATGGTAACTTTGCCTTTTGTTTGGAAGAAGTTGGATGAGGTACTCCCGTCATTAATGCATCACTTAATTATGCTGACCTCCTCAATATCTGCAACCACTTGCATTGGAAAATCCCAAACAGGACAGAGGTCAGTGAGGAGCCAATGAAATAGTCTTTAATGAAATTCGCTAATCTCAATTAAATTACTGCTACCTGAAATAGTTGTTCTGGTGACATTTAAATGGAAGTCAAAAGAAAGCAAAATTAAAAATGCAATTTATATTCTTTGATACGAAAAGCAATGTTTGTTGATATCAAATTGTTTACTTATATCTGAGAGAAAGAGTTCTTAGATCTGAGTTAGTAAAAGCCTGCATGGAGACATTTGCCTATAAGGCCTTTCTATATCTCCAATCTCTGCTTCTTATTAGCCAACAATCCTTGATCAATGCTACACCATGATCATTATTCACCTCTACAGTTTGAGCTCTTATTTTGTGAAGTAACCCTGGATGTGAAAATGCCTTTTGGAAATTCCCCCTTTATTCTCCTTTATCAACTTTCCTTGCTACTTTCTGAAATAATTCTCATAAATTGGTCAAACATGATTCTCACTCATAAAACTATATTGACTTTGTCTGATAGTAGGACATTTAGAAAATCGTAATGCTCTGACCTGCTTTAATCAATACCAAACCTTCCAAACTGGAACCTAGGATACAGTTGCTTATCTTGCTCGCTCACAAGTTTTTGCCAATGTTATCATAAACCCCAGCATTCTCCAGGAGGTTGTTCTCTCACAGTGTTTTACAATAAATCAGCATGGCTACAGAAATGCTTTACAAGTTAATCATTAAATGTTTTCAGACACACAGAACACCCATATTCCAGTCATTCAGATTCAAAAATCCAAAGTCAACAATAAATGGTGACAAAATATACATAAATCACACACCTCCAATCACATTGATTTAGTTAGCCATGGATTGTCAGATGGTAGTTCTCATTGAAATTTTCTTTCAAAGTGGAATATATCTTTGGTGATAGTTATGAAATATCTTTCTGCCACTGTTTCTCCATTGTATTTCTTTTTGACTTATTTTTTCATGTCACTTTAGCCAACTCTGCCCTCACACACTTTATACTTTTATTTACTTAAGCTAAGATTTAATAAAAGTTTCCTCAAACTCAATGTGAAATTCTATTATACTTTAATTATTCGTTCCTAGAATATCCTTTACTATAAGGTAATCAATTGGCACTGTAATCTATCGGTGATTAAAATCACCCATGATTATTACAGTACTTGCAATTCTCCATATTTCTCCTTGTATACGCTACAATGTAGCTACCATTATGGGATTTATAAGCTACTCCCACCGTGATTTTTCACATTTTTAAGGTTTGTCTCTATCTAAAATGATTTTATAGCCTGCTATTTTGAACTATTGTCATCTCAACTTCTGTGCTAATGTAATTAACAGAATTATTCCTCCACCTTTTCAAAAGTTCATAAGATGTAGGAGCAGATTTAGGCCATTTGGCCCATCGAATCTACTCTGCCATTCAATCATGGCTGATATGCTCCTTACTCCCATTTCCCTGTCTTCTCTCCATATCCCTTTAACCCATTACCAATTAAAACTCTGTTTGACTCCTCATTAAATTTACTCACTGTCCCAGCATCCACTGCACTTTGAGGTAGTGAATTCCACAGATTCACAACCCTTTGGGAGAAGTAGTTTCTCCTCAAATCTGTTTTAAATTTACTACCCCTTATCTTAAGACTATGACTTCTTGTCCTAGAATGCCCCAGATGAGGAAGCATCTGCTCCACAACTATTTTATCCACACCTTTCATCATCTTGAATACCTCAATTTGGTCTCTCCTTATTTGTCTAAATTCCAGAGAGTATAGGCCGAAACTGTTCAACCTCTCTTCATACAACAAACCCCTCATCTCTGGGCCCCCTCTAAAAAGTTTCCAATGCCACTACATCTTTCCTCAAATAAGGGGACCAAAACAGTGCAAAATACTCCAGGTGCGGTCTCACCAACACCTTGGATGGTTGCAATAATACATCCAAACCTTTATATTCTATTCCTTTGGCTATAAAAGCCAACATTCCATTCACTTTCTTTATTATCTGCTGTACCTACATGCTAGTTTTCTGTGACTCACAAACGACTGCACCTAGATTCCTCTGCATCGGAGCACCCCGAAGTCTCTCCCCATTAAGATAATAGATCAGCTGCCCTTTTTTTTGAACCAAATGCTTGACCTTGTACTTATCCATATCAAATTCCATCTGCCACATTTTGGTCCACTCTCCGAACCTATCCATATCCATTTATAAGGTTTTATTTCCTTATTGCAATTTAATGTCCCATCGATTTTTGTGTCATTTCCAAATTTGACAATAGAGCCTTCTATCCCTGTATCCAAGTTGTTTATGTAGATTGTAAATAGCTGGGGTCCAAGCACCAAACCCTGCGGCACCCCACTAGTTGCGTCTTGCCATCCAGAAAAAAAACATTTATCCTGACTCTCTGTCTTCTGTCTATCAGCCAGTCATCTATTCAGGCTAATAAATTACCCCAATATCATATGATCCAAACTTGTAAATTATCCTTTTGTGTGGCACCTTATCAAAAGCCTTCCAGAAGTAGAGGTAAAATACATCTACAGCATCCCCAGTAGCCACCTTGCATGTTACATCTTTGAAAAACTTAGCAAATTAGCCCAACATGATTTGCTCATCATAAAACCATGCTGACTCTGATGGATAATGTTTTGACTTTCCAAATGCCCTGATATTGCTTCCTTGATAATTGGTGCTAACACTAGTGATAACTGAATAAAAACAACCGTTTCACAAGGAAAAGCAGGAAGATATTTGCTGACCTTACTTACTACACCTTTACATACAGTTGATGCCTTCAAGTAAGTGAGAGATCATTCAGCTAGCTCACTTTTAACTATGTTCACCTGGCTGAATGTCACAACAATGTGAAAGAAAATTGTGAAGAATGTAAAGTGGATGGCTGAAATATTACTATCATAGAATCCTTACAGTGCGGCATGAGGCTATTCAGCCCATCAAGTCTGCATACCATCTAGAACCCCCAACCACTCCATTCCACATTAGATTTTGGCTATGGCTAATCCACCTAACCTGCACATCTTTGGACTGTGGGAGGAAATCCATAAGACACAGGAAGAACATGTAAACTTCACACAGACAGTCATCCAAGGCTGGAATCAAACGCAGGTCCCTAACCTTTT
Organism: Chiloscyllium plagiosum; assembly: GCF_004010195.1. Lineage (NCBI taxonomy): Eukaryota > Metazoa > Chordata > Chondrichthyes > Orectolobiformes > Hemiscylliidae > Chiloscyllium > Chiloscyllium plagiosum. Next base: position 71,852,618 of record NC_057715.1, read on the forward strand.
GAGGCAGCAGTGCTAACCACAAATGCCATCATGCCATTTGTATCTGGCAGAGCAGGTAAAATCGACCTCAATATTCCACTTACACGAGTATCTGAAATAACATATAGGATGAAATGATTCCATTCTGCTGTAGTAATCACATGAAAATCCTTCCTGACAGCTGTGATAACTCTTGCTTTACTCCTTCCAAATTGATGTACAGTGAAAAAGGTGGAGGTTGGTGTTAAATAAATTACCACCCAATTCTCTGCTCAGATATTCCCAATTTACTCCTGAGAATTGGACAAACTTAAATGGAAGATCAATGTCACTGTCCTAATAAGGTCGGGCTTGTTACCATTTGAACATTGTGTTTATAAATTCTTGATCCTCAAGTGATTTGGAAGTGCAGTGACAAAATGTTATGTAAAGGTTAAAATGTTATAAATGCCATTGTAGTCATTTGCCAAAGTGATATTAGTTTATACTCAAAAGGCACTTGTTACTTGAGATCAGGAACAATCATTTTATTGAAACTCTATGTAATTATCTGGACATCTGTTGGGAAATGATCTATAATTAAATCTGGACCTTTCATCAGGCTACTGTTATGGATAATATCCTAACATGCATGAATATTGATGGGAAGTAGTGAAAGTCATATGTTTTATCCAGTAAATGAAGCCAATAAATCCCATTCTGAAGTCAAGAGTCTGCTTTTATCTCTCGGATTTACTTTGCCTATCCAAACACTAGGTAACTGACACAAGATTTGTTTTTAATTCCAAGAATAAAAGACATATTTGGGAAGCTTTTTCCTTCTTTTGGAAAGTTACAGAAATCAGAAGAACTGCTTATCATTTACATCACTTCTAAATACAATAATTTGTCTCAGCATATATCCTGTGTTTGTCTAACTATATAAGGATTTTTGGAAACATCTTCGGTAAAATGTTGCCCCTTTAAAACGTGGGATGGTGCAAAATTCCTGTTGTGATATAATCATGTGATATAATCGACATTGTTTCAAGGTCACAAAATACTCATCAAAGCAGAGATCTCTTTGGCTGATTCTACATGTATGTTGTGATTTATCTTGTTTGAATTAATGAAACTGACCTGAAGTTGACTAGTTGATGACAGTCTAAATGATGATAGTGCCTAGCCTCAAGCTACAGAAGTGCGAATCTGCAACTTTGCTAACATTTTGTGGATCAACCTTGAGGCCTTTTATTTTGCGCAGTTAATAGAAATTTTCTGCCGAGATGCATTTTTCTGAACAAGTGCAGTATAGGAACCAATATCTCCCTTTCCTCCCCAGCCAAAAAAAAAGTTGCAGAAATTTGAAGACCACTCCTCTGCTTTCAGAAAAGAGATACTGGGGAACGTCTGCCACCCTTGTTTCCCAGGCTTGGTTCAACCTAAATGTAAGGATGGGATAATATTAATAAAAAGGAGTGTGCCATGTTCTATTAATAGGATTAAGTACCAATTGGTGTCAGAATATACCTTGCTACTTTGTTGGCAAGGACCTGGAAATTTATGTGGTTTAATTCATCAACAGTAGAAGTTATATTTTACCATCTGCTATTCATATTCAGGTCACAGGAATGACAGCAATCAATCTTCCTGAGAGTAATAGCTATGAAAATTCAGCATTAAAGGACCACTTTATAATCATGGCAAGACATTGATGCCAGCTTCTCCTGGTTAAACCAACTGCTGGCCATAACCGAGGAGGAATCAATGGTATTTCTATGAATGGCCAGCAAAATGCTAGCCATTCATGAGGTGTCAAGACTGCAGTGTAGGGTGTTGGATTGAGGAAGGGACAGGAAATAGAACAAGAATCCTGGACCCATCAGGATATGTTAGATTGGACAATATTTGATTAGAAGCCTGGTGGAAGTGGATTCTGTCCTAATCTCATCCTCCCTATTTAGGTAAAAGTGATTTTGGAGTGATAGAATCACAGAATGCAAAAGTGCAAGAAGAGGCCATTTGGCTCATCGAATCTGCACTGACCCTCCAAAACAAAATCCCAACCAAACTCACTCTAACCCTGCAACCACCCATGGGGTTTTACCACGGCTAACCAATCTAACCTGCACTTCTCTGGATACTACAGGACAATTTTTAACATGGCCAATCCACTTAATCCACATAACTTTGGACTTTGATGTTCAATATCTTGAAACGATTGCCATAAAAACAAATATATAGATGAAATATCACTTCTAGAAGACAAGAGAACAGTATCATAGAACAATAAAATATTGCACCAGACAATAGGATATTTTGCCTATTAGATCTGTTAAGGCTACTTTCTGAAAATATAATTTACAGCAATGTCATGCAAATAAGTGTAAAAGTTGAGGAGGATCAGGCTGTAAAGAAACATGTCACATAAGATTCTCCCCTTTACTGTAATTCTGATGAGTTTACAGAAATACCCCTCCCATATTCCCTGACTGACTGAAGGTCATATTGCAGAATCAGGCTGATTGTTGTTAATTGAATAGGTTTCAGGATCATTTGTGCCACTACTAGGTTTGTTGTTCCCTGTGTGGAGTAGATTATGACAGATTAATGATTTCTTAGCATCTTACCTTTCTAACAACTCCTGCAAACAAGTTGATGCCAAACAAAATGTTTACATTCCTTTGGACTTAGCTGAGGAGTTTGAGATGGGAACCTTGATGCTTGGGCTGCCCAGGGTTTCCATTAATGTCTCCCTTGGCTGGTACCCTTGAGCAAGTACTCTGGTGTCACTGCAGAGCGTTAACATACTGGGAGACAGCAATTTTGAGTGCTCAGCACAATGCTATTCTATGGCACAAAGAATATTTGCTCTCTCTGATATTGGGAGGGGCCATTGTGTCCGACTGGTCAGCCATTGCCCATCTCACGTCAGGCCACCACTGACCAGTGAGATGCCAACCTGCCACAGTCTGTCTGCTGCACTGGCTGTTGGAGCTTATGCTCTTGCTTGACAACTGGACAAAATCTATTGCATCAGGCAAACAAATGAAATGATCAAATAAAGAATGCTAACTCTGAGGCCAATTGAACAGACAGGCCATATACACGAGATTGTAAGACAACTTGCAACTAACATATAATAGAGTGCACGATAGCTGTGATGAAACATGATAGGTTAAACAATGACATAACTTCATTACAAGAGACCAGGTTCACCAAGAATTGGTGACAGAAATATTTGCACATTTATCTAGTAGGGGAAAACTTCAGAGGCAACAGGTGAGCAAGTGTAGTCTTCACTGTAATTAACTTGCTTTACTCAATGGGAAAACAATCTATCAATTATCCAAAATATGTTCTCACTAGTCAACTCTCCTAATCAATATTCCTAGGTCAGAACACCTTTGCCCATTAAAAGGTTGAAATAAAAGAGGGGCTGTGAACTATGAGGCATGGCTTAACTGCCTCAGATATCATGACACAGGATAGATAAATGAAACTTGAGACTAATTGAGCCTTTATGCTGCTGCCATGAGATTTGTATAAACAATGTAATCTTTCAGAACAAAACACGTACAAAGGTGTTCTTGGAGACATCTAAAATCAAAACATTGGCCGGGTCTGATCACCATCAGATATGACTGTCCGAACAGCATTCTCTACTGCCTGTGATACAGATCACTCCCTCGTAACACTAGAGTGAGAATTTACCCCTTGAAACATATTCATTCAAAGCAGAAATACTGTGCTCACATGAACATCAACCTTACTGCATGCCTAAATTAAAAGAAATCTCAGCTCCATTGAACAAGCAATCTGCAACATTCCCATGCAAAGGGCAGAAAGGAAATGAAACATACTTTGACATATTGTCAATAATATGACATTGTTAACATACAGAAAGCGAGAACGTATAAATGCTGACTCATTCAAGGTGAACATCATGATGATAGAACCTGTCATATGGTTCCCTCTCAGTAATCAGGAGAGACCTGAGCAAGAGAATTCTGAATGTACTAAGATGTTCTCAAAGAAAATCCAAGAGACCACCAAGCAGTTCACCAAGAACTAGTCATTACAATTCTGCCTGGATAATCACATGTCCTTTGACACATGGAAAGTCAGGGCATGTATGAAGGAATAAAAAAAAAGCAGGTCTATTAGCAAAGAAAATGGTGCAATTGAAAACAAAAGCTAGTGAGGTCTTTAATGATTACAAAAAAAAATGGTGAGGTAGTTGCTTGTTAGTAAGAATTTGTATACTTCAGAGAAGAGAGGTATGTTTCTCACATTTTTCACCTTGCACTCAACAGGTCAAATACAAGAAAAAGCCAAATTTTAAATAATCAAATACCACATGACTATAAGGGTGATGATAAGTTAGCCAATTGACCCTGATTGGCTGAGACACTGCCATGGAGAAGGGTCCTTGAGATATGCTCATCAATCTCAGTAATTGACAAAGGTTCAAGGCACGGTAATGTTTCTATTGCTTGCAGGAAACAACACCCTGCGTATGAATTTATGTCACGTTGGCACATCTAAATGAACAAAGTGATGAGATCAATTGATGATCTTGCTTTGATGGTAAATGTAGCTAATGGCAAATTCAGGAATTTTTAGGAAATGCTGTCTAATTGCAAAGTGGTATCGAACAGTAAACCTTTTATTTTAGAATTACAAGCATTGGGTGGTTAACATAGCCTGTACCCTGTTTGTTAGGAGCAATGAAAGAATCATGCTGGTGGAGACTAGAAACATAAGAGGAGAAATAGGCCATTTCACACATTATGTCTGCATTGTCATTCAATAAGATCGTGGTTGATCTGATAATCCACTTTGCTGCTATTTCCCCTTAACCCTTGATTACCTTACTGATAAAAACTCCATCCCAGCTTTGACTATACTTAATGGCTTAGCCTCACCATCCCTTTGCAGTACAGTATTCTATAGATTTACTACCTTCTGAAAGAAGAAATTCTTCCTCATCTCTGTCTTTAATTGGCAATCCCTTATTTTGAGATTATGCCCTCTGGTCCTGGAGTTTTTCACAAGGGGAAATACATTTTCTACATTTATTCTGTCCATTCCCCTAAGAGCCTATACATTTCAGTAAGGTCACTTCTCACTCTTCTCAATTCCAATGAGTATAGGTGCAACCTACTCAACTTCTCCTCATAAGAAACTCTGTTCCTACTCAGGATTAATCTAGTAAACCTTTTCTGAACGATTTCCAACTTTCTCATGCCAGTATATATTTCCTTAGATCAGAGGCCCAAAACTGTCCACAGTATTCCAGCTGTTATCTGACTAGTGCCTTATTTAGTTAAGGTAGGTAAAAACAAAGACTGCAGATGCTGGAAATCAGATTTTGGATTAGTGGTGCTGGAAGAGCACAGCAGTTCAGGCAGCATCTGAGGAGCAGCAAAATCGAAGTTTCGGGCAAAAGCCCTTCATCAGGAATAAAGGCAAGAGCCTGAAGCATGGAGAGATAAGCTAGAGGAGGGTGGGGGTGGGGAGAAAGTAGCATAGAGAACAATAGGTGAGTGGGGGAGGGGATGAAGGTGATAGGTCAGGGAGGAGGGTGGAGTGGATAGGTGGAAAAGAAGATCAGAGGAAATGACCTTGGAGTTACAGTGGGAGAGGGACTCCCTGAGATTCTTGTAGAGAGAGGAGGAAAACTTCTTCAAGGCAGGAAAACAAGACCACCCTACTTTTATGCTGCATTTTCTTTGAAATAAGGGCCAACATTTCATTTGTGTTTCCTATTACCTGCTGAAATTGGCTGAGACCTTTTTGTGATTTACACATGAGGAACCCAAAATCCCTTTATGGTGTAGGTTTTTGCAGTCTGATTCCATTTAAATAATATTCTGCTCCTCTGTTCCTTCCTACCAAAGTGCATTATCTCATTTTTTCCTACATTATGTTCCATCTGCCAATTCTTTGCCCACTCACTAAACTGTTTGTATCCCTCTAGGTTTGATTTGATCAACCAATTATTTTGTTGTACTTCCTATATAATGGCAGCAAAATTCATGCATGACGTTGCTCAATTGTGTTGTAGGAAGAGTTTAGTTTTTGGACAGATGATAAAATTCTGTGAGTAGAAAATACCACTTGCATAATGACTACATGAAATGGCTTATGTAACCTGTTATTCAGATTTTGAAATGTTTTGCCTTACCAGGGTAATTTGAGGTGGATGGACAAGAGGAGCGGTTACCTCCTTTACAAGCTTTAGAAAAACCCACAAGGGCGTTCTTCCAGCCTGGCATTTTATGTTCAACCACCCCATCTCACACTATCCTCCCAGTCTCCACTCACCCCCTTGCTGAGGTCAGATCCCCACAGCAAATCTTATTATGTCATTGACATTTTTAGTTGGGACTGGGTGGAGTTCCCGCAGAGGCCACTACACCAATGGCGCTCCCAGTTTCAGAGAGCTGTTGCCTAATAGATTAGAAATCTCTTCTCAAACCAATTTATGGTCTACCAACACCTAAACTGCACCAGACAAATCAAAAAAGAAGTGATATGCTCGCCCCGATAACTTATTCCACATAGGGGCAACACTCACACAGTCTGAAATTCTAGCATGTCATACTACTAAACAGAAAGATTATACTGTTAGGGTCAAGTCCATTGGAAAATGTAGGAAGTGCAATTACGTTCTCTGAGAGCTAATATTCTGCTCTAACCCACTCTAATTACACAAAGGAAACTCAGCACGACCATATCTAGTATCCTCAGTGCAATTTTGCTTTGTACCTTGACTCAGAGACTGCATATGTCCTCTATTGATTAGAAGTCAGACACTTTACAGAAGCTTAGTGAGGTCTTCATAAATCACCACATGTCGAAGCAGCCTTCAATAAAGGATTTGCTTACAGTTTCCACACAGGCTAAACTGCTCTTAGGGAGATCTGTTTGATAGTCGCAGTATTGGACTGGTGTCTATTATCTTGATAAAGAATAGAGTGTTTTTGTTGTGATGGTTAAATGTAGATGTATTTCTCTTATGTGACAATATTGTTAGTACTTTTCCACTGAAATTGCACATTTTTGCATTGACAGAAAAATGCCTATATCACACATCAGCTCAATTTGTCATTGATATTAAGGCGAGTATTCTTCATTTATCCCTGGTGAAGAAATAAAGTACAGTGCAGTTTTCTTAACCTAGCGATATTTAACATTTTTGTTCAATAAAACTGAATCAGCAACCTTTAAAGTTCAGAAAATTCTAATGATGCAGAGTGAATAGCTCTAAATTCACACTATCAAATATCCAGAAGTTGACATGCACAGGCATATATACACAAACACAAAGCCATGCAAAAACATATGCATACTCAAAGAACACAGAACTAAATAGAGGAGGAGGATCCAATCCAATTCTCCACGATGGGGGAGGTCAGCATGTGACAGCAGAAGACAAAGCTGAAGTATTTTCTGCCATCTTCAGCCAGAAATGCCTCATGGGTGAACCATCCTCATCCTGGGCTCTCCAATATCACAGATACTAGGCCTTAGCCAATTCAATTCATTCTATGAAATATCAAGAAACCCCTGAAATCATTACATACAGCAAAAACTGTAAGTACTATAGTCTTATGTTCCAGAACTAGCCCCACTCCCAGCCAAGCTATTCCAGTAGAGTCATAAGACTGGCATCTACCTGATTATTATGGAATTAATACGTGCTCAAAAATCAGGACAAATCCAACCCAACCAATGACCAATTTGTCAATGTTCAATTTAAATTCTGCCAGGGCCAAACCACTCCTGACCTTGGTCCAAACCTGGGAAGAAAGCTGGTTTCCCCAGGTGAGGAATAAGTGACCTCATAACATCAGCGCAGAATTTGCTTGAAAATGGCATCAAGTCACCTGAACAAAATTTAAGTCAAAGAGAAGCAAGGAGGAAATTCTCCATTGGTTGAGCCATATCGAGCATTAAAGGGAGATACTTACCGTTGTTTGAATTCAATCATCTCACTGGAGATCCAAAAAGATGCTCAACATCATCCAGGATAAGGATTTTTGATTAATCAGTATTCCATTCATTGTCTTTAACACTCATTTCCTCTACCACTAGTGCATAGTGGCAACAATATGCGCTGTCTACAAGATCCACTGCAAGAATTTGCAAGGATCCCAAAACAGCACCATCCAAATCTGCAACCTTTACCCTCTGTCAGGGCACAAGGTGCATTAGAGTACCAGATTTCCCTCCAAATCACATTATTATCTATTGGAGCTATAACATTGCTTCACTAATATCAATTGGCGAAAATCTAGGAGGAGACAGTGGTATTGGAGTAACGTAGGAGCAGATTACTGTAGGTGCTAGAATAAGTACCAAAAATAGAAAAAGCTGGCAATCACTGCCAGTGAGGCAGCAGCTATGGAGAGAGAGCAAGGTAATGTTTCAAGTTTAGATGACTCCTCATCAGAGTCCAGTAGTACTGTTGTTAGATTAGCACTCCAGAGACCTTGGCTAATGCTCAAATCCCATCATAGTGGCCAGCGGAATTAAAATTCACAATAAAAATCTGGAAATGAAAGTTAGTCTCAACAATGGTGACCATAAACCTACTATTGATTGTTGTAAAAGCCATTCTGGATAACTGATGCCCTCTCGTTAAGGAAATATGTTGTCATTACCTAATCTAGCTGAAATGCTCACAGCAGTGTAGTTGACTCTTGTAGTGGAAATGGCCTAGCAAGCCACTCAGTTTAAGGGCAATGAAGTGCAAGTGGGAAATACTGACCTTATCAATGACACTCACATCCAATGAATGAATATTAACTAAAACACTGGACCTTTCTCCAAAATAGTGTTGAGTGAGTTCAGTGTATACAATAACATGGGCTGCATGTCTGAAGAATGTAGCTAACCACCATCTTCTTCTGGGGAATAAGGGATGGGTAATAATTGCTGGTCCTGTTGATGTTTACATCTCATGACTGAATAAAATAAAATGTGATACACACAAAGGCATAAAACTCATGTGTATGCAATTCAGACACAACCACATACACTAACATACATGCAGGAAAAACACATGCACAAGCACAAATTGACACCTGGTTTAAAGATAACACAAAAAATGCATATTTTCACTGAAAGTGAAATCTGACACATATCTGCTGGTTTTCTCTAAATAATTTGGAAAAAAAAGACCTCGGAGCAGAAACTGCGAGCTGAAGAGTACTAATGTTTCCTAATGCTGAGTACACGGCACATGCTGGGACTACACAATTCAAATTCAGCTCACACAGTCACAGCTCTGCGTAAAAAATATCAGGTTGTGCAGGCACGAACTGTTCTCAGATATTAGATAGGGATAGATTGCTTTATTTTTAGAACTGTGAGTGAGAAGAGATGAATTGCAAGAAATAATTCAGTGAAACTTTTTGCTGATGGACTTGATGAACTTGGATAGAAAGAAGAAGGTACATGTTCTTCAGTCTTACAGATATCATAAAATTAACCAGCATGGAAGGATGCCTTTTGGCCCATTGTGTCTGTGTTAGCTTTATCAAAGAACTGAAATTAATCTCACTCTTCTGCCCTTTACTCAAAAACCAGTAATGTTTTTTGTTCAAGTATTTTTTCATTTCTTTCTTCAAAGTTTTTGTTGAATATGTTGCCATCTCCCAGTACTTGACAGATCGCTGCTTACTTCTTTTCTTCATGTTGCCTTGTTCGGTCCCAATTACATTAAATCAGAATTCTGTGGTAACTGAAGCTGCTGCAAGCGTAAACAGATTGAACTTATTTATTTTATCAAAACCCTTCAAGAATTTGAATTCTATTATCAAACTTCCCCTCAGAATTCTTAGATCAAATAAAAGCAAAGCAGTTTCTCTAGCCTTAGCATGAAACTGAAGTCTTTTATCCTTGCTGACATTAAAGGAAATCTCTTCTCTACTGTCTCAAAGGTCTTAACATTCTTCCTCAAGGGTTGTGTCCTGAATTGAACACAAGATCCTTTGATCAGTCGCAATCCTGGGCATATTGCCACTACCTGTTAAGTTTTCTCCAACCCAATGATACTTCCCATTTTCAGTTGTATCTTCCGTTGCCAGCTGAAACCGAAATGGAAGGGTGCAACCTCTCGAATCAAGTCTTGTCAGAGGGGACAGGGTAAGTCAGATAGCAATGGGGGTGGTTCAGTGGTCATTTATGTTGCTCTGTTTAGTCACATTGACTAACCACTGAGTTAGACCAGACTTTAAATGGCCATGACATATGCAGCTAAGTCCCACATATCTGGCTCACATCCCCATGCTGAGTTCAGTGTTGGAGATATTTACTAAGGATCCTGGGCAGATCGGAATCAGCACATCAGATATTTAAACCTCCTGTGCTTCAGGACTTCAGCAACGTCCTGACGTGCAAATTCCATGTCCCACCTCCAACAACCTGGAGGCCAGAAGATATTTGTCAAGACTGCATCTGGGCCATAACAGATATTTTTCATAAAGATTAAGCACCATCTCTTTGCTCGTGTCCTCCATTCCCTATTTATAAAACAAAGAGTCCTTCATATCTTTTTAGCAGCCTTCCCACATTCTTCTGCCAAACCCAAAGACTTCCTGGCTCTTTCTGTTCCTCTACATTCTTTAAAATTGTTACAATTTAGTTTATCTTGCCTCTGCTCAGTTTTCCTACCGAAATAAATCACCTCATTTCTTTCAAAGCCAAATTTCATCACCCGTGTATACTCAGCATGCAATTCTTCCTATGATATTCTGAAATTATGATACTATGAGGCTGGTAGGTGTAGGGAATGCTGGATGATGAAACGGGACATGAGATAGCTTTGGCAAATCAAGCTAAGGAGAATCCAAAGGGATTTTATGAATATATTAAGATCAAAAGGATAACCAGGGACCCCTCAAAAATCAGCAAGGCAGTCTGTGTGGAACTGCAGGAGATGGGTGAGATACTAAACAAGTATTTTGCATCAGTGTTTACTGTGGAGAAGGACATGGAAGATATAGAATGTGGGGATATAGATGGTGACATCTTGAAAAGTGTCCATATTACAGCGGAGGAGGTGCTGGACGACTTAAAAAGCATAAAGGTGACATGATCAGGTACCTTAGAACTCTGTGGGAAGACAGGGAAGTGATTGCTGAGCCTCTTGCTGAGATATTTGGTTCTTTGATAGTTACAGGTGAAGTGCTGGAAGACTGGAGGTTGGCTAATGTGGTGCCACTATCTAAGAAACGTGGTAAGGAAAAGCAAGGGAACTATAGACCGGTGAACCTGATATTGGTGGTGGGCAAGTTGTTGGAAGGAATCCAAAGGGACAGGATTTACATGTATTTGGAAAGGCAACGATTGATTAGGGACAGTCAACATGGCTTCGGGCGTGGAAAATCATATCTCACGAACTTCATTGTGTTTTTTTGAAGAAGTGACAAAGAGGATTGATGAGGGTAGAATGGTGGACATGATCTATATGGACTTCAGTAAACATTCAACAAAGTTCCTCATGGTAGACTAGTTAACAAGGTTATATCACATGGAATACAGGGAGAGCTAGCCAGTTGGAGACAGAACTGGCTCGAAGGTAGAAGACAGAAGGTGGCGATGGAGGGTTGCCTTTCAGACTGGAGGCCTGTGACTAATGGTGTGCCACAAGGAGCAGTGCTGGGTCCACTACTTTTGTCATTTATATAAATGATTTGGGTGTGAATATATGAGATATTGAAGGTGTAGTAGACAGCAAAGAAGGTTATCTTAGAATACAATGGGATCTTGATCAGATGGGTCAATGGGCTGAGGAGTGGCAGATAGAGTTTAATTTAGATAAAAGTGAGATGCTGCATTTTGGGAAAACAAATGAGAGCAGGATTTATACATTTAATGGTAAGGTCCTGGGAGTGTTGCTGAACAAGGAGACCTTGGAGTGCAGGTTCATAGTTCCTTGAAAGTGGAATCACAGGTAAATAGGACAGTGAAGAAGGTATTTGGTATGCTTTCCTTTATTGTTCAGAGCATTGAGTACAGGAGTTGGGAGGTCATATCATGGTTGTCAGGATATTGGTCAGGCCAGTTTTGGAGTATTGTGTGTAATTCTTTCTTCCTTCCTATCGGAAGGATGTTTTGAAACTTGAAAGGAATCAGAAAAGACTTGTAAGGATGCTGCCAAGTTGGAGGGTTTGAGCTATAGGGAGAGGCTGAATAGGATGGGGCTGTTTCCCCTGGAGCATCAGAAGCTGAGGGCTAGCTTTACTGAGATTGATAAAATCATGCGGAGTATGGATAGAGTAAATAGGTAATGACTTTTCCCTGGGTTGTGGGAGTCTAGAACGAGAGACATAGGTTTAGGGTGAAAGTGGGAAATATTTAAAAGGGATCTAAGGGTTAACTTGTCATGCAAAGGGTGGTGCATGTATGGAATGAGTAGCCAAAGGTAGTGGTGGAGGCTGGTACACTTACAACACTTAAAAAGCATTTGGATATGAATAGGAAGATTCAGAAAGATATAGACCAAGTGCTGGCAAATGAGACTAGATTAATTTAGGATATCTGGTCGGTATGGAGTTGGACCGAAAGGTTCGTTTCCGTGCTGTACATCTCTGTGACTCTATGACTATCCTCATGGTTTAGTACATTTCTGTGTTTCATTTCATTTGTATAGTTTGATATTACGTATCATGTACACGACTCCAATTCATTAATACTTACCAAAAAAACCCAGTGATTCCACCATTAATCCCGAAGAAATGATACTGTATAATTCTCCCAGTGTAAAAAACAACTGTCTCTCAGAGTCTCACTACTATTAGAATATTGAAGGACATTGAGTCCATTGTGTCTACAGGAGCACTCCAATTAGCATTATGATATACTGACACTGTCCTGCCTTTTGCCCATACCCTTGCACATTATGTTTATTTCATAATTATCGGACACCCTGTTAAATGCCTTAGTTGAACATAGATCCAACACATTTCCAGACAGTGCATTCCAGACTGGAGCCAGTCATTGTGTAAAAAGTTTTTTCTCTTACGTCTCATTTGATACTTTTGAAAATCATTTTAAATGTGAGCCCATACATCTTCTTCATTTAATGAGCAGAGATAGTTTCTCCCTACCTACTCAATCCAGATCTTACATGATTTTCTAAACTGCTGTTAGATCACTTTTAATCTTCATCTCTCCAATGATAACAGTCCCAATCATTCTCATTTCCTATTATAATTGATATTTCTCATCTCTGGAACCATTCTTGTCCAAGTCTTCTGCACTCACTTCTCACATCATTTCTATAATGTGGTGCCTAGAATTGTACACAACTGAGGTCAAAGTGTCTTATGTAAGTTTATCATACCCTTTTGGCCTTATTCTCTATGCCTCTATTAATAAAGCCTGAGGTAGTGTATGCTTTATTAATTGCTCCCTCCACCTACCCTGCCACCTTCAGTGAACTGTGCATCACTACTGCACACCCAGTTCCCTCTGCTCCTTCACCCACTTAAGTATTTTGCTTTTTTTTGTTTGCACATGTTCCTCTGACCAAAATGCATGATCTTGCACTTCTCTACATTGAGTAATTTCTCTATTTGCTTGTACCATCAACTTGTTCCATGCTCTCCAGGAACCTTACAATGCTTCTGAGGCCAAGATCATTAATATAATCAAGAAAGCAAATGTCCCATTACTGACCCCCAAGGGACTTAATGACAAAACTTCCTCCAAGCTGAATTATATCCGTTGACCATTACTCACTGTTTCCTATCACCCAGCCAATTTTGTATCATCATTGTTACTGTCTCTTTTGATCTCAACCTACGACTTTTCTTGCACATCTGTTGTGTGGCATTGTATTGAATGTCTTTGGGTTGACAATATGCACCACATCAACAGCAATAATCGACACATTCTGATACCTCTTCACAGAACTCCAGCAAATTAGTCAAGCATGATTTCCTGTTTAGAAATTCATGCTGGCTTTTCCTAACCAACACTCTATTTTTACCACTAAACTACTAATTCCATCTTGTCTATTTGTTTCTCGAAGCTTCTCCTCCATTGATGTGAAAGTAAATGATCTGCTATCACTGAAATTATGTTTACAACCACTTTTCAACAAAGGCATATTATCTGAAATTCTTCAGTCCTCTAACACATCCCTTAAATCTACAGAAGTATGAAAGATTGAGGTCAGTATTCCTGCAATTCCCACTCTCACTTCCTCCAGTATCCTTGGATGCATCTCATACAGTCCTTGTGACTTGTCAACTTTGTCTTGATAGTCTATCCAACAGCACCTCCTAATCAATTTTCAAACATTCTAATGACAGATCTTGCTCCTCTGTCACCATGGCCTGGTAGCATGTACCCTACAGTAAGGACATATGCAAAACATGCATTTAACACTTCTGAGTTACCTTTTGCCTCCACGTGTAAATCACCTTTTTGGTCTGTAATTAACCCTCTTCCTTTGGCCACTCTATTATATTGATGTGTCTCCTACTACGTTGGCCATCTGTCTTTTCTCATCATTCATCTTTGCTTCTCAAATATACTTCCTCACCTCCCATTTGAACTTCCAGTATTCCTCTCAGCTTCCAGTTGTGTTTTCTACCTGATGCCTATCATAAGTGCATTTGTTTTTCTTTATTTATTCTCCATCTCCCTTTGCATCCAGAGAACTCTTAATTGATTTGCACTCCCTTTCCCTTTTGAGGGGGATTTGCTTTGACTGTACCTGAACCATCTTCTCTTTGAAGCAAGCCCATTGTTCAGGTGCAATTTTCTAATCAGCTTTTTGCTTATCGTCCTTTTCTGTCATCATCCTACATCTTACAATACAATGATTGCTATATCCTAAACATTGTCCAACTGACCTTTGATCTATTTGTTCCACTTCATTTCCAAGAGCCTGGTACAATAATGCATCCTTTCTAGTTGGACTGGTCAAATATTGCAGTGAGAAGTTCTGAACACAATTTAGAAATGTTTGAAACCCCTTCCCTTAACATTACTATTGTCCCATTCTACATTTGCTAGTTGAAGTTCCCAGTTATGACCATTCTATAATGTTGATGTCTCTCTGTAATTTCCTTGCAGGTTTGTTCCTCTACATCTTAGCCATTAATTATTAGTCCATAGAATATGCCAAGCAATGTCATTGCAGCCTTTTATTCCGTAGGTCGAACCAGATTGATTCTGTCCTTGAAACCTTTGGGACATCTTCTTTCTTAAGTAATGTCATTGCTCCTCCTTTCTTTCCTTTCTTATTTTTTCAGATCATCTTGTACTCAAGAATATTTAACACCCTGAGCCATGTTGCTGTTGCCCACCACGGCATCATATTTCTAGATGACAATCTGTGCCTGTAATTCCCCAATCTTATTTACTACTCTCTGCACATTCACAAATACACACAGCAATTCTGACTGAGACTTCAACACTTTTTAATCTTATTCTGACTTTACCTACTGACTTTCTGTTCACCATACAAGTGATAGAATTCTAACTAAATATATTGTGAATTCTAGTATTTCTCTTTAATATTCTTCCTTGCTTCCCACACACCTTCTGAGTTGGTTTCAAAATTTTCCAAAGAAATTAGCAAAACACCTTGCAAGGAAGTCAGTCCCACAGGAACTGTTCAGCAGCAACCTCTCCTTTCAGTCCCTTGGCTAGAATCACATCCACGTAGCCACTGGAATTGAATGATTTCTAAGTTCACAGCTGTTTTGGGGCATCATGGACATTTTTAAATTATCAGAGTATACCTAGCTTCATCTGTTGTGTTTAGGATACTAAAAACCAATCCCTTTTGGATTGGGTCAACATGAGGTCAACTTCTGGCTGATTGCGGGGATATTTCCATTAATTGGCAAGCATTTACGAACACTTTGAGAGATATTTGATAATCAAGGTCTGAAAAATCTTGTACAAAATGATTGGAGTTCTTACATCAAATATTCTTGACACTTTGAAGTGTCCCATCTGAGTTGTGATGTATGAGGTGCGAGCTTTTGAGAGTGACAAATGCATGCTGATGCAAACCTATTTCTGTGCCTCATTGCTAGGACACATTGCAAGTTTGATTTTTCAACGCTTCATTTTCTTTAATCGATTCAGTTATATTTTCCATGTTTACTTAATAAACCCTCAGGAAAATTGTTGGAAAATGACAAATGGAAAAGATAATAGGAAAGACACCACAAGGTTTCTGTATAAGAAAAATGGGCCTATAATCTCGATGCACTTAGTAGCCGATCCATTGGTATCAAACTTGATTTTAGCTGATTTTTGGGATTAGACTATATCTATCTGGTGGTGTTCAAGTGGAAGCTCACTCTGCAGAGATGTAAAGTAGCTAGATTGATCTTAGCATCTGTAATTATTGGCTGGAAATTTCAAGAAATGGCAATCTCACGCAAACTAGCGTAACACTTCTAACAGGCGATTCTAATTAGGGCTCCTTCCGAAATGTGGAGTCACAGTTCTCATACTTCCATTCTAGTGGGTCCCTTGTGGTGTAGAATAATCAAGAGAAGGCTGGCTGTTGACATTTTCAGAAATTTAAAGTCCCAGCATCAAAAGCAGCCACAATAACACTGCTGTGAAAGGGAGAGTACATTATTGAAGTACGAGGCTCGGATGCTGGGGGGAGTAAGATATCAAGCAGGTAGGGTGTCAAGTGGGTAAGGGAAAGGTACCAGAGGATAGAATGTCAGGAAGGTAGGGTACTGTGGGTATGGAATGGTGCACCAGTGAGTAGAATGCCAGGCTGTAAGATGGCAAAGAGACCATGTAAGAAACAGAGTGTTTAGGATAGGTCAGGGATGGTGGGGGATGTTGGCTTAGTGGTAGAGGGGATTCTGGATTAGTGGTGCTGGAAGAGCACAGCAGTTCAGGCAGCATCCGAGAAGCAGTAAAATCAACATTTTGGGCAAAAGCCCTTCACCAGGAATAAAGGCAGAGAGCCTGAAGGGTGGAGAGAGAGGAGGAAAACTTCTTCAAAGCAGGTATCCTTGCAAGAGGATTCGGAGTAGGGTTAAAGTCAACTCGGTAAAAACAATGACTGCAGATGCTGGAAACCAGATTCTGGATTAGTAGTGCTGCTGGAAACCAGATTTTGGATTAGTGGTGCTGCTGGAAACCAGATTGGTAGAGGGATTGTGGTGTCAATTCCGGGGGAGATGCAAGGCAAGAGGTAAGGCCCAGAGTGGGGGTAGTTTGGGCCAGCAGTTTAGCACAGAAGTCAGGTTTGGAGTGGACTGGTTCAGATCGCAGCAGGGATGAGGGTGGAGTCAGAACTGGAGTGGGGTTGGTGGGGAGGCGTGGAGGCTCAGTCCCAGATCTGGGGAAGAGGTATTGGGTCCTGGGAGACTGGGAGGGGTTATTGGGTCTAGCAGTGGGGCAGAAGTTTGTGTCAGGTCCCAACACCACCTGCTGGTGGAGGTCCAGGTGAATAACTCAGCTCCCTTTCTCAGTGTCCTCTATCACCGTTGCCAAGAGTTGCTGTGGGTCCCCTTACAAATTGATGAATGCAGCATTTTGTGCCCGATAGTCTTCCTATATCTCCCTATAGCATGGCACTGGCTTTCCAAAGATTCAGTTATTAGGCTTCAAACTGGTGATGACTATATCTTACAATATAGTCATGCAGTTTGTCTCATTTTATTGAGCTATCCAATGTTAGACACTATATATTGTGTTTCCAATAGATTCAGTTCTGCCCATGGGATAAAACATTCAAAAGATTAAATATCAGTTTGGAACAGTAGCATTGGCAAACACAAAAACTGAATGGAAAAAAGCACAAAAGCAAAGACAGATACAGGGAAGAGTTGGAATTGATTCACTATGTAAGTCCTTAAGTCCTTTGCTTCTATTAAGGGAGTCAAAGGTTGTCGGGTAAAAGAGGAAAGTGGAGTAAGACCACAAGGAGAACAGCCATGTCCTTACTGAATGGTAGACCAGACATAAATGGGCTGAATAGCCTCATGCTGCTTTGAAGACCCATGTTCCTCTAAACTGAAGAATAATCATGACAAAGCTAAAGCTGAAACAGAAAATAAGTTGGAAGAATGGCCTAATTTAATTCAGGCTAACTAAAGTGCACAAAAAGCGACTTGGTATATTTTAACATAATATTATCCAAGGAATGTAAGGGAACAACTATCCATATGGGATCACAAATATTTTCATTCAGTCTGTAATTTATCTCGGCATCCTTTGTGCTGGAACAGTTTGAGTTAGATGAGCCTTTGAACATTTTTACATTTCGATTTAAGTTCTTTTTGAGGTAACAATATCTAATTGCATTCTTCAGCAGGAACTACATATCAGCAGTGATTATAATACCCAGTTAATATTCGAGGGCTTGACTCTAATACTAAGATAGTAATAACCACGGTGTCCCAGAAGTAAAAATTCAATAGAAAATCAAAAGCTGGGGATGCTAGAAATTTGAAGTAAGAACAAAATAATTGAGAAAACCTTAGCAGGATCTTTAGATAGAGAAGCAGAATTAACATTTCAGGTTGAACATATTCGCTTTTTTTTCTCTTCTGTTCTGCTGTAAGTGTTTTGAAGCCTTAAGGAAAGAATGAGGGTATGGAAAGAGTGAAGGAGATCTGTAGTGGGGTGATAAAATATCGGAGATAAAATAACAAAATAATTCATGATGCTAAAGCCAAAGAGCGAGAATGGATACACTGAAGAAACAAATGCTTTGCCCAACTGAGGCATGAATTGTTACATGAAAAAGCATCTGAATGCAACATAGTAGAACAAAGAAATTAAAAAAAAGAAAAACCAACCAAACAAAACAAACATAGAACATAGAACATAGAACATTACAGCGCAGTACAGGCCCTTCGGCCATCGATGTTGCACTGCCCTGTCATACTAGTCTGAAGCCCATCCCACCTCCACTATTCCATGTACGTCCATTTGCCTGTCCAATGACGACTTAAATGCACTTAAACTTGGCGAATCTACTACCAATGCAGGCAAAACATTCCATACCCTTACTACTCTCTGAGTAAAGAAACTACCTCTGACATCTGTCTTATACCTATCTCCCCTCACTTTAAAATTGTGTCCCCTTGTGTTTGCCATCCCCATACTTGGAAAAAGGCTCTCCCTGTCCACCGTATCTAACCCTCTGATTATCTTGTATGTCTCTATTAAGTCACCTCTCAACCTTTCCACGTAAGACAATCCTTCCATACTAGGCAACATCCTCGTAAATCTCCTCTACACCCTTCCCAAAGCTTCCACATCCTTCTTATAATGCGGTGACCAGAACTGTACACAATACTCCAAGTGT
>NC_057715.1:71872725-71878015 GCF_004010195.1 Chiloscyllium plagiosum
ATGATTTGAAGATCAATGCCAAAGGCTCAGCAATCTCTTCCCTTGCTTCCCAGAGGATCCTAAGATAGATCCCATCCAGCCCAGGGGACTTGTCTATTTTCACACTCTGCAGTATTTCTAATACCTCTTCCTTGTGAACCTCAATCTCTTCTAGTCTAGATGCAAGTATCTCTGTATCTTCCTCGCCAACATATTCATTTTCTATAGTGAACATGGTTGAAAAATATTTATTTAGTGCTTCCCCTATCTCCTCTGACTCCACACACAACCTCCCACTATTATCCTTGATTGGCCCTAAGTTAACTCTCGTCATTCTTTTATTCCTGACATACCTATGGAAAGCCTTAGGGTTAACCTGATCCTATCCACCAACAACTTCTCATGTCCCCTCCTAGCTCTTCTGAGTTCTCTTTTTAGGTCTTTCCTGACTTCCTTGTAACCCTCAAGCGCCTTAACTGAGTTTACACATTTTGTCCTAACATAAGCCTTCTTCTTCTTCTTGACCAGGGATTCCACTTCCTTCGTAAACCATGGCTCACGCCTTCTATATCTGCTTCCCTGCCTGACAGATACATACTTATCTAGGACACACAGGAGCTTTTCCTTGAATAAGCTCCACATTTTTAATGTGCTCATTCCCTGTAGTTTCCTTCCCCATTCTATGCTTCCTAAATCTTTCCTAACTGCATCATAATTTCCCTTCCCCCAGCTGTAACTCTTGCTCTGTGGAGTACTCCTATCCCTTTCCATCACTAAAGTAAACCTGACAGAATTGTGATCGCTGTCTCCAAGGTGCTCACCTACTTCCAAATCTAACGCCTGGCCGGGCTCGTTGCCCAGTACTAAATCTAAAGTGGCTTCGCCCCTTATAGGCCTGTCTACATACTGTGTCAGGAAGCCCTCCTACACACACTGGACAAAAACAGACCCATCTATAGTACTCGTACTGTAATGATCCCAGTCAATATTTGGATAGTTGAAGTCCCCCATGACAACTACCCTGCCTCTCTCACTCCTATTGAGAATCATCTTTGCTATCCTTTCCTCTACATCTCTGAGACTATTTGGAGGCCTATAGAAAACTCCCAGCATGGTGACTTCTCCTTTCCTGCTTCTAACCTCAGCCCATACTACCTCAGTTAACAAGTCCCCAAACATCCTTTCTACAACTGTAATATTGTCCCTGATCAACAATGCCACACCTCCCCCTCTTTCACCATCTTCTTTGTTCTTACTGAATCTCTGAATCTCGGAACCTGCAACAGCCATTCCTGTCCCTGCTCTATCCATGTCTCTGTAATGGCCACAACATTGAAGTCCCAGGTACCAACCCACGCTGCCAGTTCATCCACTTTATTTCGGATGCTCCTCGCATTGAAGTACACACTTCAATGTGTCAGATACTTGATTTGGGAACTCCCTACTCTCATCCTCTTCTGTACCTGTCCTACAATTTTGGTTCCCATCCCTCTGCTGTATTAGGGAAGAGCAAAATTACATGACATCTGCCTCCATGTTACTTTACCATCTGAAGGTCTTTTCATCAATTTAATAGCAGGCCATTTGGCCCATTGGGTCTATTCCACCATTCAAAAAGATTATGTCTGACCAAAAAAACATTAAGTCCTCTCCCGCTTTCGCCCCTAGATTATTTACTATTTTGGGAATACTATTAATGACTTCCACAGTGAATACTAATGCAAAGATTTGATTCAACTCCTGTGCCATTTCCTGGTTTCTCATTATCATTTCCACAGACTCATGCAGCAAAACACATATTTAGTTACCCTCCCTTTTTGTGCATTTATAGAGACTCTTTCTGTCTGCTTTGATATTATTTGCTAGATTGCCCTCAAAGTTTCTATTCTCCCTCTTTTTGTTGGCCATATCTTTGTTACTTTTTATAGTTTTCCAAATCTTTGAGTTCTCACTAATTTACACTACATTGTATGGTTTTCCTTTCAATTTGATATTATTTTTGACTTCCTTGGTTAACCATAGTTGGTGTATCCCCTTCCTTGAGTTGCTGGCTAGAACATCATTTATTGCCCAATCCTATTTTCCCTGGAAACATGGTGGTGAGCTACTTTCTTGACCACAGCAGTCCTTGGAGTGGAGGGGCACACGCTTTACAGTTTGGAAGGGAGTTCCAGAATTTTGACCCAGCAACAGTGAAGGAACAATGATATTATTCCAAGTCATGAAAGTGTGTGTCTTGGAGGGTGATCTGTAGCTGTCCCCAATGCATCTGCTGACCTAGAGTTGCTAATGTGATATGGCTTGAAGAATACCATAGAGTGCTCAGTTGAAAAATGAAGTGCTGTTCTTTGAGCCTTTGTTGGACTTCACCTGAATGCTGTAGCAAGCCATAGTCAGAAAGGTCAGTATAGAAGCAAGGTGTAAATTTACAATGACGAGCAACTGAGAGCTCAGTTATATTAGTGGAATGAATGGAGGTGATTACATACAGCGGTCTCCAAGTCTATATCTGGTCTCCCTGGTACAAAGGAGAAATTAATATGTTAAAGATTGTTACTGATCTGACATTAGCAGAGCAGAGAGAAACATGATGAGACTCCAAAAAGATCAGAAGAGAAACACTGTGCAAGAGATTCAGTAATAGTGCACATGATTTTGTACATGTAAGAGGGAGAAAATTGCTCACTGTTAAAGAATAGCTAGAGATTTGAGAGTGTCAGATCAGTAGCAGTCTAGTTAGACAATGCAGCCTTGAATAATGAATTATAGGCACCAATCTTCCCATGGGAATTCAGAGTGTATAGAATTCATGAAGGGCTGACCATGAAGACTTAAATTTGTTGGAGAAGCACAATTCATAGATGCAGCTGCAATGGCCCAAGACATTATCACAACACAGTTCTCTCAAAGCTGAAACCGCATTGTGAGTAGTGAATACCATATCCCAAATTGAAAGATGTAGAAAGAAATCACTGTTTCGCTTGGGAGGAGCGCCCAGTGCTTTGGACAATGAAGGGCATATTCTTGCATCTTCAAGGGAGAGGTATCATACAGAAGGTGGACACTGTTCTGGGTGACTGAGGAGTGTGGAATAGCATGTTGCGCAGGGACTGGTCTCCAGGGAATATTAAAAATGGAGGGCAGAAGAAGATGTATTCACAGCATGGTGGAAATGGAGAAGCACAATCTGCTCAACATGAATTCTGATGGAATAAAACGTGAGAAATAGGGGAACTCTGTTACAGTGCTGTGTGAGAGAAGCAGGGGTGAAAGTAGATGTATGTGGAATGGATTGGACACATCAGTGGACCTATCCATAAGTGGAGATAGAGTTGTTAATAAAGGGAAAACAGTAGGTGATTGATCGAAATGATGGAAGGATAGAAATTAGAAACAGAGTTAATGAGATTTCCTAGTTCATGGTGGCTGCAGGGGCAACACTGGATCATTTCCGAAGATGGGTTATGTATTAATGTTCAATACAAACCCACAGACACCCACAGCTACCTCAACTGCATTTCCCCACACAGTGCTTCCTATAAAGGCTCCATTTCATTCTCCCAGTTTTTCTACTTCCATTACATAATGCTATCTTCCACACCAGCACTGCTGACATATCTTTAACATGCCAAATCTATTTCATAAATTCTGACTCTATCATTTTTAATGATTTTTCTCTTGCCTCTTTTTCTGTCCCTGTCTTTTACTGGGTTAGTTTTCACCTTACTTCTTTATGCTCTCTTGGATAAAGTGGACTTTATGTCCTCACTGGGGCATTAGCTATGTTTCTTCATGATATCCATTACCACTCATTAGTTGTTGCAAGATGAAGTACCTGTTAATTTAGTCTGCCCTGCTTCTATTCTACAGCAGATCATTACCTTTGTTGTTCTTTCACCTTTCAATGGCTCAAAAGCTAGGCTGTAAATGGCATGAATGCCACCTTTAGGTGGCTCAAGGAGCATGCATGTGAAAACACTGTCATGTGCATCCAACTTGAGGTTAACCCAGACTGGTAGTTTCTTATTCCTGGTCTGAGATAACAACGGTGTATTAATGAAGTCTCCTTAACCATACTGTCATATCTATTATCTTGCAACATTTGTCCATCTCTCCTAGATTGAGACTTTGAAATGGTTGCATTCCTGTTATGACCACATTACCAAAGTGTCACTCATACTCTCATTATACTTGATCCATTCAGCTCTGATGCTTACAGTGTGGTGCTAATAATGCTAAGGTCATGGGTTCATTCCCCATACTGGCCAAACCTGCTAGATTCCAACCAAGACTTTGGGTGCCCTCATGTGACACAAGGATCATGCCCGTATCTCCAGATTGGGAGGCACGGGTTCAAATCCTACCTGCTCCAGAGGTGTGTCATAATGTCTCTGAACAGACTGATTAAGAAAAAATAGGTTAAATGAAATAAGTTATTGAATAAAAAACACAGCTCCTGAAGTGAGGATAGGGCATATTCTGTTCCATTGCAAATACTGGGTAAGGGCTCTACCATTGATAGACTGAGGCAGTGCAGGCAATTGATAATAAAAGCAGACAGTTTTGGTTCTAAAGAAGGGTCATATTGGATTCAAAACATTAACTCTGATTCTCTCACCTGCCAGACCGACTGAGTTGCTCCAACACTTTGATTTTATTTCAGATCTTCAATATTTTGCTGGTTTGGTTGGAGCTGCAAGCGGGCATCAGAGCCGCCCCGCATTTGCCACGGGACTATGCCTACATCGGTAAAACTATAGGAATTCATTTTGTGTTTTAAACGGCAGCCGCAGCTTAAACCCACAGAACTCAGCAGCTGCCGGTCCGCCCACGTGACCGGGAGATGGGAGCCAGAGGACAGATCAAATCCACACTAGGCCAGACACTAACCATGACTCATAGACCGAAACTCCGGAGCTAATTAATATGGAAACCCGTCTCCTAATCAAATCAAGAGACTGCACAACACCGCAATCACCCCTTCCATGACTGTAGGGATCTGTCAGGAAGGCGCTGAGTACAGTGTTAGATAGGGATCAGTCAGGGTGTGGGTGAGTGCAGTGTTGGTTAGGGATCAGTCAGGGAGGGGGTGAGAGCTGCGTTGGGTAGGGATCCATCAGGGAGGGGGTGAGAACAGTGTTGGGTAGGGATCAGTGAGGGAGGGGGTGAGTGCAGTGTTGGGTAGGATCTGTCAGGGAGGGGGAGATAGCAGTGTTGGGTAGGGATCAGTAAGGGAGGGGGTAATTACAGTGTTGGGTAGGGATCAGTCAGGTAGGGGGAGATTGCAGTGTTGGGTAGGGATTAGTCAGGG
>NC_057715.1:71878733-71924145 GCF_004010195.1 Chiloscyllium plagiosum
GTTTTCATTAGAGAAAATAAGGTTTAGGGGTGACTTGATTGAGGTGTACAAGATGATTAGGGGGTTAGATAGGGTCGACAGTATGAACCTTTTCCCGCGTATTGAGTCGGGTATTACAAGGGGGCATAGCTTTAAATTAAGGGGGGTAGATATTGGACTGAAGTTAGGGGTAGGTTCTTCAGTCAGCGAGTCGTAAGTTCATGGAATGCCCTGCCAGTAGCAGTGGTGGACTCTCCCTCTTTATGGGCATTTAAGCGGGCATTGGATAGGTATATGGAGGATAGTGGGTTAGTATAGGTTAGGTGGGCTTGGATCGGCGCAACATCGAGGGCCAAAGGGCCTGTACTGCGCTGTATTCTTCTATGTTCTATGTTCTAAGGGACATGAAATAAAGGTTGGGCTGTCCCTGCATGCGTTGATGCTGATGTTGCTGTGCACAGAATGTGATGATATCAGCAGTGCATGTGAGGTCCATCCTGAAGCCTGTCATAGCCACCTGATGTCACCAGAAACACGTGTATCTGCACCCAGTGGCTGTTTCTGCATTTGGAGTAATCACTCAGAACAGGTCTTGCATACTGATTGTCGCAATAGGTCAGAACCCCGAAATGCTATGACATTTAATTCCAAGGTGCGTTCTGTAAAAGAGGAATGCTGCAGATGAAGAAAGAAGACTGCAAACATAAATTCAATGCTGTCTGATGAATTGCGAGAGGGTCCCATGAAATGTTACACTTTGGAAAGTGTTAGGGAAACTTCAAACAGAGGTAGAGTCATAACAGCAAAAGGTACCAAGGGGGCTGACCATCTCCCCTACTCAGCAGAAAGCCACTTCTTACAAACATTTTTTTTGTGTACTGCCCTTCTAGGAATACAATTTACTAAACTATGTTCCTACTTTAGTTTTGTTCAGGGTTTTTGGGATACCTGCCAAATGGATGGATATAATATTCAGGATCTATATCCTGTTATTGATGTTAGATTACTGGTCAAAATCTCAGAAGTTTGTGGCTGTCTGGGGATGGAAGTAAAGGAAAAACTGGCCATTGCACCAATTTCCAGTCAGGCAGCCTGCTGACTTGTTTGGGAAAGCTGCTGGAGAGAAACCCTGTAAGCTGCCTCCAACAACACATCAAAGGCATTGATTTCTGCAACGCAGGACAAGGAATTTAGATGGAATTTATTTCCACAGCAAGGGAATATGAAATTCTCTGCCACGTGGAGAGTTTCAAGAAATTAACTTCAATGCTTTTGGTTTTGAATTCACTTCTGTTTCTCATTTATGAAAAAAGACTTTTCAGTGTCTGAGCTCATAGTTTGGTGATGATTATCACACTTGGCTATTCCCCCCACGTGCTCCAAAGAGACAGACAATAAACTCCTGAAATAATCTCAGCAGTATTCACTGTTGATTCTGCAGTAATTCTGCAGAAAATTGGAGTGCTTCTTTGCTCCCAAAGTAGCAAGTACAAGGGACAGAGCTTGGAGACTGATTTGTTGCAGCAACTAGTCAAGATCAGCAGAGTGCAGAATTGTCTAAATGCAGCTTTTCAGAAGCCTTGCACTTTGATGTGGCTTATCGATGACTTTGCTGCCCCAGCAAAAAACAATCTGGACTAATACTGAGCAGTCTCTCAAAACAAACATGAAGTCAGCTCTTGGCCTTTCCTTAGACTTTACAACATCTGTGTCTCCCCAAACCTGGAATGTGGCCATCTTGTCTGGTGCACTGAGACAGTCAGAGATCATGACAACTGAAGAAATAGCCTGAGCGAATAGATAGGGCCTTCCACCAACCTGTGCACTGCAGCAGAGGATGATTACCTCCAGAGGTTCACTCCAGCAACCATCGAGCAGAACATTAACACCAGTTTTATCTTGCACTCAGTGCCTCAGGTCCACCGTGCACACTGCCAAATCTGGGGACCTTAGCAATCCTGGTCTTTCCCAAAAATCCTATCATGATTCAAATGTGTCAGAGGCATCTGACAACATGCAAAAATACACAGGTTACTACCCAGTAAATATGATATTTATTGACTGATACCACTATATCAAAGCTTATTAATTGCTCAGACCATTGAGTATAGGAGTTAAGACATCATGTTACAGGACATTGGTGAGGCCAGTTTTGGAGTACTATATACATTCTGGTTATAGAAAGGATGCTTTTAAATTGGAAAGCATGCAGAAGAGATTTACCAGGATGTTGCTGGGACTGGAGGGTTTGAGTCATAAGGAGATGCTGGATAGGCTGGGACTTTTTTCACCGGAGCATAAGAGATTGAGGTGTGACCACATAGAGGTTTATAAGATCATGAGGGGCATAAATAAGGTGAATAGCAAGAGTCTTTTCAAAAGGGTAGGGAATTTCAAAACTAGAGGGCATCATTTTAAGGTGACAGGAGAAAGATTTAAAAGGGAGCTGCGGAGCAACCTCTTCTCATAGTGGGTGGTTCATATGCAGAGTGAGCTGCCAGAGGAAATGGTAGATGCAGGTACAGTTACAACATTTAAAAAATGTTCAGACAGGTAGATGAATAGGAAAGAATTAGAAGGATGTGCGCCAAACACGGCAAATGGAATTAGCTTAGTTTGGAAAACTTGGTCAGCATGGACAAGTTAGACTGTTTCTGTACTGTATGACTTCATGACTTGCAGAGCAAAATTGAAACCTCTGTGAGTCCCACGTGTATCTTAGTGTTGTGTATTAGGTTGGTGCTGTTACTAATCCTTCTTTTCTCCATGATGAGTCTCGGGTCTGTCTTATCACCAGTGGTAGGTGTTAGAACACTGGGAGTCTTAACGGAAAAGTCATTACACGACAAGTAGTACATAACATGATAATAATAGGTACTTTATATCAACTTGTGAGTTATGTTTCCTCTAACTTTTGTTTGCCCAGATGTTTGATGTCAATGTGCAGCAGTGACTTCCAGAATCATAAGTCAATTTTGATCCAACTTGTCCATGCCAACCAGATATCCCAAAGTAATATAGTTCCATTTGCCAGCATTTGCCTCATATCCCTCTAAATCCTTCCTATTCATATATCCTTCCAGATGCTTTTTAAATATTGATATCTGCAAACACCTGAGAGATGCCAGTGCTCATGGCCTGGGTGAACTCTTGATCAGGAGAAAGGGAGGACTGCAGATGCTGGAGATCAGAGTCGAAGAGTGTGGTACTGGAAAAGCACTGCCAGTCAGGCAGCATCAAGGAGCAGGAGAATCAAACTGATGAAGGGCTTATGCTTGAAATGTCAATTCTCCTGCTCTTTCGATGCTGCCTGACCCACTCAACCAGGTGTGGCACCAAATAGCCCTATGGTGGCTCCACCAGATCTTCACATGCCTCTCTCAGCTGGTTCTGTATTGTCAACCCCCCAAGAACTTTAATCAATCTGGGCCTCAGCAGGACTCTCACTTCCCACAGTCACCTCAGCTGTCTCTGTCTTGTCAGCTGTCCAAGTGTACCTGTAACAGGCACACCACCATGTGACCCCAACCGCGAGGTGTCCAGCTCCAGAGAGAAACAGAATGTGGAACTGAAAACAAATGGTGATGGCCCTCCTATTCTAACTCCTAACTGCAGCTTGATTTTGACTGGTTGGTCAATACTGGCCAGTAGGTGGGGCAGTTGAGCACTTAGCAGCCAGAACCATGGCTTTCTGCAGTGATCACATTTCATGATCCCTGCCACCTCCCCCCACCCCCCTCCCCCCCAACCTCACCCTAGTTCCAAACATCCAGCTCAGCACTGTTCCAGCACCACTAATCCAGAATCTGGTTTCCAGCATCTGCAGTCATTGTTTTTACCTTTCATGATCTGACAATGAAGCAAGTGCTGTTTGAAATTTAAAAGGTCGTTGAGACAAGCTCTGACTCCAACAGTTTTTACCTCAGTGATTACCCTCCGTAACCATCTTGAGAAGACTAAGACCTGCCAGAGTCAAACATTCAGTGAGAACTCAGGGTGACATCCTGGAGCCTATGATGCCATTCACTTTCTTCAGCAGACTTCAATGTCTTCCTTTCCCTCCCTGCAGCATTCAGGGCTGTCCTGTTGTCATCTGGTAAGAGCCGAAGGAGGCATACTCTTAGTTTTGCTACATTAATCCTTGAGAATTGACGATAAGTGTATAAGAGTTGGGAGAGGCTGAATAGGCTGGGGCTATTTTACCTGGAGAGTCAGAGGCTGAGGGGTCACCTTATAGAGGTTTATAAAATCATGTTGTAGTTGTACAGGACATTGGTAGTCCACTTTTTGGAATATTGTATGCAATTCTGATCTCCCTCCTATTGGAAAGATGTTGCAAAACTTGAAAGGGTTCAAAAAAGATTTACAGGACTGTTGCCAGGGTTGGAGGTTTTGAGCTACAGGGAGAGGCTGAACAGGCTGGGGCTGCTTCCCTGGAGTGTCGGAGGCTGAGGGGTGACCTTATAGAGGTTTATAAAATCATGAGGGACATGGATAGGATAAATAGACGAGGTCTTTTCCCTGAGGCGGGGGACTCCAGAACTAGAAGGCATAGGAAAGGGGGAAAGGTTTAAAAGAGACCTAAGGGGCAACTTTTTCACACAGTGAAAAGGGTGGTGCATTGTATGAAATGAGCTGCCAAAGGAAGTGGTGGAGGCTGGTACAATTATAACATTTAAAAGGCATCTGGATGGGTATATGAATAGGAAGGGTTTAGAGGGATATGAGATTAGGTTAGGATATCTGATCGGCATGGACCAGTGAACCGAAGGGTGTGTTTCCATGCTGTACATCTCTTTGATTCTATAAACATGTTGGTGATGCACCACTCTCCAGTTTCCCTCTTCTTACCTTCTTAAATCGTGAGGTTACAATGGAAGCTACACTCTAGGTCTGCAATACATCTGGTATTTGTACTGTGGTCTCAAGTGGTCTATAGGACTCACCATCTGTAAATTCCAGATCTTAGCAGCATTTTGTTACAGAAGCTACAGGGTTCTTTTGACCCAGTGGCTTTGAAATCCCAGGATATCCCCAGTATAATAAGGATTTGAAAAGGGCAATAAATCCTTGGTCACCCTTAGAAAACTCCCAATGTGCTGAACAATGCACTAACATTCTTCTCAATTCTGCTTGGAAATCCCATGATGAACAGCAGAAGTTGCTGGCTGATTTCCCAGTCTCCTAAGTAGAGCTTCTGCCAGTAAGTGTACTGCGAGAACAAATTCCTGACCATTCAACAAACTGAAGAAAGTCATACAACAATTGAAGCAATACTTGGAAATTCAACAGATGTGCTTTATCATCAGGGCTGCATTCCTTTCTCTTTCACTTCTTACAAATTATAGTCAAGAAATTCCAATGGGCAAGAACGGTCTCATTACAATTAGTTATTTCAGATGGGACTGGGAAGTATTTCATGGTGAAGTTATCAGATCTCTGCACTGCGCATAATGCCAAGCCTTAGTTTGTGCTTGTGGCTGCCACAGACTATCCTGACAAAATGTACACAGGAACTACAAGCAAGGAACAATTAGCATTTATATATTTTTTTGATTGCTGGATTAACAGGGTTGTGTGTGCCTTAGCATATGCCAGATGTATTATTTGAGTAGTATTATTTGAGACCTTCCATAAACGCAAAGTATTTAAGACCCTCACAACCAAAGAATTATTTTTGAAGTGCAGTAATTATTTTGCAGACTAAAACAGCAGACAAGGTCCCAGAAACAGCAATGAAACAAATAATCATTCAGTCCGTGTTGGTTGAGAGGCACACGTTGGTTAGGATGTCAAAAGAATTCTTTGGATCAGCCATGGGATCTAATGCAAATCTAAAAGAAACTGGTAACTCTCAGAATTTGACTGAAAAGAACAAATACTGGAGATCACAGGGGGTCAGGCAGCCTCCTGGAGAGAGAGCCAGCTAACATCTCAGGACTAGATGACTCTTCATCAAAGCTCCTGCTTCTGCAGCAATTTGCTCCCACACTCTCAGCACTTGCCAGGAATAGCTGTTTCCAAGCTGCAATCCATCCGACTGAACATGATCTGGAATGAAATCCTCAAGGGTAACCATTTTTAGGAGTAATTTGTTTTTCTTGCGCAAAGTATCTGAACAATGTAAAACACAAGCTCTTTGACTTTTCTGCAGCACTTGTAAAAGCAATCATTTATACACTGAACAACAGCTGATATACTACAGGTTCTGTCTTCAAATGCATTGGAATTGACAAAGAATGTTGGGTAAAGACATATTAATCTTGCAAAATGTTGCTGCACAGAGAAGTTAATTCTCTCATGACCTGCGTGAAGCTACTTCTACTAGAAGATCCATTGCATGATTCTATGATGTGCTATGGGGCTGATACTGTGTGAGGTCTCAGGCTCTACACAGGTGACTGGCTTCTTGCTTTACCACGTGTCATGACTGTGTCCTTTGTATGCACCCCTTGCCTTACTTGTCTCAGCCTTCTAAGCCATTGTGCAACTAACGTATTAGGATTTTCTGCCTCATCTTCTCTTGCCAGGCTTCATGCACCTTAGAGAGCAGTGATATCCCCGCACGACAGCAGCTAATGCATCTTTCATGTAGTCTCGTGTGACTACGGGGTTGAGATCCCAGAGTACGTTCACTGATGTGGACAACCAGCTACCAGGAGTCATAAATGAGAAAGTTATGGAACACTGGTTTCCTCTTCTCACATCTCTTTTGACATGGGCATAGGGCTTCACAGAGAATTAAGAGTATGAGCTCTCAGTAATAAACCCCACATTTTAATCAAGCTTTGAAAATTTATGATTAGTGAGTTTCCTACCTTCAGAAGCAAAAAGGTCAGAAAATGAAAGTGGACTATTAAATAACTTGCTCAGATGAAGGTAAAAGAAAGATTGAGAAAGATTGTTCCGATTAATCTGATTTATACAAATTAATATGCTGAAAATTTGGACTTTCTTCAACAATTAGATAATGTATTCTGTACATTACAATGAAGATGGAAAACGTCCACTGTGTCTACAGATCTTTGAAATTAAATAATATTTAAACTTGTCATTCTTGAAGAAGCTTTGTTTTCAAGTTACCATTCTCCTATATGTAACATTCACACATTTATTCATTTATTTAAGGAACTGGAAATCTTTCCAAATCCTTTCAGCAAGAATATACACCCTTCTCCAACATTTTCACTATTTTTCCACCCAATTTTAGCAATGTGAACTTTGATTCATTGTAACTAAGGTTAGAGAAGACTTGCTGGAGCATTGTAAGTTATTTCAGATAACCATGGTCTTCCCAAGAGGGAGTTATCATCAGATATATAAGCCACTGACGTGCTTGATATGGTATTCAGACCTTGAGAGTGCTGAGAGAGGAGGGATCAGAGGATGAACAGTCTAACATATTTGAATAATATTGGCCACAGTCATATCGCCAACGTTTCTATTTTTCTTTGGCTGCAAACAGCAAGCTTAGCTGGAGATTGATCTTTATGAACAGCTAATGTCACTTTCAGCAATCACAAGGTTAGAAACTCTACTCAGCAAAATATTTTTGTTGTAAAGTTCAATAGAAGCAGAACAGAGATATGAGGATCACCATATGTGATTAAAGTATTCCCCTTGCAAGTACATTTCACACTGACTGCTCACTTAAATGAGTACAGCATCGAACCTCATTAAGTGTACTTTTGAGAGATTGTGTATCTAAGCAGAGGGTGCTGCATTGTGAAGCTAGTAGAAATTAGAAGCAGCCTGTGCTACTTTAAGTCCACATGTGCCTCTTAAAGAGGAATTCGATTGGAGTAGATGCTGCAAATCATCCTAAAAGTGACTTTGATCTGGAACTGACACAAGAAAAGTACATGCAAAGGGTGATGCCAAGATTTTTTGCTATAAGCTTACATCAAGGAGATGCAGCGGATAAGAGATGCCATTGATCCAAAGGAGCCAGAAGACCCTCAAGAATAAAAACTCTCAGAAGATAGTGAGATCAGATAACATTTGAAGTTGGTATCAGATGCCTACTCCCAAGGATCTGAATGCAAAGCCCTCAGAAGTTTAGTGACCTCACAAGTTGTCATGATCAGTAAATGCACCATCTAGTGTTTTTCTAAGCAACTGCAACATTACCCTGAGCCACATCTCAATGCATCCTTTAGCAACAGCCATCACCTTCAATCATAACTTATATCTAACATTAATAGTTTCATTAAATTGCACAATTTGTACTGCTGCAGCTGTCCCGCTCCTGTCGCTCAGTTTCCACACAGCTTCAGCCATTCAACCATGATAGCTTCATCACCCAAATAATTTGCACCTTACTCAGTAACTCAGTTCTCTGTCTTTTCCAGGAGTGGTGCTGCACTATAGTAAATGGCTGCGGTACCTGACATGGCAACGCGTGGTGTATATGAAGATGAAGGAGCAGAATCAGGTCATTCAGTCCTTGAGTCTAGTACATAGTTCACTCATAGAATCCCTACAATGTGGAATCAGGTCACCCAGCTCATCAAGTGCATTGTGACCCAGACCCACCTCCACCCCAAGACACTGCATTTCCCATGGCTAATCCACCTAGCCTGCACATCCCTGGACACTATGGGCAATTTAGCATGACTAATCCACCTAACCTGTACCTCTTAGGTCTGTGAGAGGAATCCCACAGAGATAGTTGCCTGAGGCTGGAGTCAAACCCAGGTCCTTGACACTGTGAAGCAGCAGTGCTAACCCCTGTGCTACTATGCTGCCAGCCCCATTCTCCTGCCTTCTCCCCATAACCCTGATCCCCTTAATAATCAAGAACCTACTATCTTCTGTCTTAAATACACTCAATGTCTTGGCCTGAACAATTTTCTGAGCCAATGAGTTCCACAGATTCACTATCCTCTGGCTTCACAAACTCTCCCTCATCTCAGTTTCAAACTGTCATCCCTTCATGCTGAGGCTGTACCCTCAGATCCTAGTATCTCCTACTGGTGAAAACATCTTCTCCCTGTCCACTCTATCCAGTCCTCTCAGTAATCTATAAGTTTCAATCAGATCTCTCCTCATCCTTTTAAATTCCATTGGGTACAGAATCAGAGTCCTTATGTGACAGGCCCTTCATTCCTGGGATCATTCTTGTGAATCTCCTCTGGACATTCTCCAAGGCCAGCACACCCTTCCTTAGATAGGGGGCCCAAAACTGCTCACATTATTCCAAATGTGGTGTGAGCAGAATCTTTTACAGTCTCAGCAGTACATCTCTGCTCTTGTGTTCTAGCTCTCTTGAAACAAATGCTAACATTGCAGTTGCCTTCCTAACTGCCAACTGACCCTACATGTTAACCTTAAGCAAATCCTGAACTCCTAAGTCCCTTTTTGCTTCAGATTTTTGAAGCTTTCAGCATTTAGAAAATATTCTATGCCTCTATTCTTCCTAATCTATTCTGCATAAACTCACACTTTACAACATTGAATTCCATCTGCCACTTTTTTGCCCACATCCCGAGCCTGTCCAAGACCTTCTGTAGCCTTCCTAATTCCTCAACACTACCCGTCCCTCCACCTATCTTTGTGTCATCTGCAAACTTAGCAACAATGCACTCAGTTCTTTTGTCCAGATCGTTAATGTATAGCTTGAATAGTTGTGGTCCTAATATTGGCCTCTGCAGAACTCCACTAGTCACCGGCTGCCATCCTGAAAAATATTCTATTATGCACACTCTCTGTCTTCTTTTCCAGTCAGCCAATCCTCAATCCATGCAAGTACCTTCCCCTAATATCATGGGCTCTTCTCCTATTTAGCAGCCTCCTGTGTGGCACCAAATTTTGGAAAGCCAAATAGATCATATACATTGCCTCTCCTTTGCCTAACTTGCTCATTATCTCCTCAAAGTATTCAAACAGATTTGTCAGATACAACATCGCCTTGAGGAAGCCAGACTAACTCTGCCCTATTTTACCTTGCACTTCCAAGTACTCTGCAATCTCATCATTAATAATGGATACATAAATCTTGTCAATAGTGAGGCCTGGCTAACTGGCCTGTCATTTCCTGTCTTTTGCCTCCCTTCCTCCCTTCTTAAGAAATGCTTTTCCATTAGCCATTTTCCATGATTCCAGTGATTCCTGAAAGATCGCCAACAATGTGCCTCCTCAGCTACCACCTTCAGAACCCTGGGGTGTAGTCTATCCTGTCTGGTGAGCTTCACCCTGATGGAGAATATGGTAGCAGCCATTACTGAAGCAGCTAATCCTATGGGGAGCAGGAGGACTGACTCATCAAAGGTGATCTTGTGTACGCAGCTTTACCAAACTTCATATTTGCACTATTATGTGCAGTTCTGGTCACCAGACAATAGGAAGTATGCAGAAGCTTTGGAGAGGGCACAACAGAGGTTTACCAGATGTTGATTGGATTGAAGTATATTAGCTATAAGGAGAAGTTGGACAAACATGGATTGTGTTTGCTAGAGCACTAGACTCTGGAGTGTGATCTGACAAAAGTATATCAAATTATGAGAAGCATAGATAAGTTGGATAGTCAGAGTCATTCCGTAGGGTGAAAATGTTAAATACTTGGGGATAGGTTTAAAGTGCAAGGAGAAGATTTGAAAGGGGTTGTGATGTGTCTTCTTTTGGCTCAGTGGTAGTGTCCCTGCCTGTGAACTGGTAGTCATGGGTTCACGTTCCACCTGCTCCAGAGGTGTATCCAGATAATAACATCTCTGAACAGGTTGATTAGAAAAATAGGTTAAGTTAAAAAAAAGTGAGTGAGGCAAGTTTTTCACCAAAAGCCTAGAACATGGTGCAAGGGGATGTGGTGGAAGCAGATACAATAGCAACATTTAAGAGGCATTTAGATGGACACACAAACAGGGAGAGAGTGGAGAGATATGGACCATATGAAGGCAGCTGGGTATAGTTTAGAATGGCACTGTGGTTGGCAGAGGCATATTGGACTGAAAGGCCTGTTGTTGTGCTGCACTGTTCTATGTTCATATCTAATTCTTGATTTCATATTCTATTAACCTGTCATACCACAAATTGGTTCTGATTTGCAAGTTGCTGAAGGTCTTTCTTATTGCCTATCCCCCCTTACCAAAACCCCATCATCCAGCCTATTTATTTTAGAGACAGAAGAGCAGGGAGTCAGTAATGATGAAGACACACTGTCACTTAATTCCTGTCACATTTTCTGACATCAGTTCAGATGTTGACGTCACACAAGCCTTACAGAAGACATTAGAGGCAAAATTTGAATATTGAGGCACCGAGCATGAATGGACTGCAGCCAGTGCAAGGGAAAAGCATATTGTATGTTCTGTTCAAAGCAGTCCAGATAGTGGAAGTCTGTTTTCAGCTTGCTAATGGTCTCCTTGATTGCATTCTATGTGACAATGTGGCTTTTACCTTAAACATGCTACCCTTGTGTGTATGGGTTGTGGCAAGAATCATGTGATCAGTAAATATTCATTGTCATCCAGTATCCAGCCTCTAGTTTGTCACAGTGGCTCAGGTAATAAAGCAAACTGATTCAGAATGAAGGTGTTATGACAATGGCCTGTCTCCCAGATATTGGTGTGCAGTATATACTGTGTGTGAACATTAAAGGAATGGAATCCCTTTCCATTCGGTAACTTCTCAAAGCTGACATGCAACACACATGAAGTGACAAGTATGCAGTCACTAATACCTCGTACTATTGAGAAACATCTAAGCTTTGCATTCCCACCCTGTCTGCTTCTCTCTGGCAAGACAGAATGAGGTGAATTCCACTCTTTTGGAACACCAAATCTTAGAGATATCATTTATGAAACAGGAGAAAATGAGGACTGCATTCCTGATGAAAGGCTTATGCCTGAAATGTCAATTCTCTTGCTCCTCGAATGCTGCCTGACCTGCTGTGTTTTTTGAATGCCACATGTTTTGATTCATTTATGAAATAGTTGATGGTGAATTGTGAGGTATTGTAAATATTGCCTGTTCCAAGAGGCAGGCACACAAAAGTTGCTTGGCCCATAATCTGAGGTTGTACTTGTGGCTTCAGCTTGTGGTCTGTTTGCTCAGGTTCTGGTAGATGAAATACTCCCTAAGGCCAAGACTCAGTGGGATTGACAACTCAGCTCTGCTTCTCCTCCTCCTCTTTCCTCCAACAACTCGTTCTGATCTGTGTCACCTTTACTCATTCTACCTACCATGTTGTACATCAAAGGGAAGGTAAGTTATTGGATCCATGTTTGTAAGTGACTGCTTTTTTGAAAAAAACGTAGAATGATGACAAAGTGTTTCAGCACACACTTGCAGAGCAACAACCTTTAGGAAGGGAAATCGAGTGTGTGTACGTGGTCCGTCAGAAGCTCCAGATTAACAGCAACTTGATTGACTCTTAACTGCCCTCTGAAATGGCTAAAGAAGTTATTCAGTTGAAGAGCAAATAAAGATGGACACTAAATGCTAGCCTTGCCACTGAGAACCATATCATATAAAATAATTTTTAAAAAAGGACTTCAACAACTTTAGCATTCTAAAAGTCTGTGAACATGCCTACAATTGCAGCAACAACCAATGGAAATCAATCAGTCATTAAACTGAAAATGATTGGTGATGTGGGTAGATGTGTTCCTTCCTGCTACCAATTGCATGATCAATTCTGATAGTTTAAGAGACAATATCAGCTGGAAGGGAAGGATGACAAGATGCTGAAGAAGAGATCAAGGTTGAGGGAGGGAGGAAAAATTAACACACTCTGTTTCAAGTTGGGCTGTCTATAACTGACACATCGAACTTTAATAGCATGGACTGCAACCTTAAATCTCCACTTTTTTCCACTATTGAACACCAAAACAAAAATTATTTTTAATAAAAGAGATGTTATTACACATCTCCAGAGCAGGTAGGACTTTAACCCAGGCCCCCTGGCTCAGAGATAGGGATAATGTACCACAAGAGCCCTTGACAGCCTTAGCCGCAATGTTAAAATAAACACTGCTACAAAATAAATGTTTGACACCAAATTTGTTAATTGATGATTGTTAGAATTCATAGACAACTAATTACTTTTATGCATTTCCTTACCGACTATCTTTCTTGTGCCTTTGCCTCTCCCTGTTTTCCTACAAGCAGCCTAGGTTGCTGCAGCATAGATGTTAGAAAACTGCTGACATTTAATGGGGGAGACTGCAGACAGTCTTGCAGCACAACTTCCAGACAGAGCACGGAGTTTCAAGTGATAAATTACAGATATCCAACCCGCACTGACATCATATGCTGCAACTTGTGCCAGAAGCTAAGGACACCATTTTGAAAGCAAAATAATACTGAACATTCAGGAGCTGAGGAGCCTAATTTGGCAGATCTTGTGTTTTCCACCTGGTGAATAAGACCACTCCTCCTGGCTCACCAAAAAACCTTCTAGCGGACTGGACATTTATACCACGCCCTCCTTCCCTGGCAACTCAAGGGTGCCTGCTCCCCAAATGCAGTCCATCAGCTGGATTAGTGAATCTTCCAACTTTTTGTTCTGTTCCATATTTGGTATTCCACAGTGAGTTGCCCAGTTAGTGTCAACAGCTCAGTTGCAGGTTTGGACCTTGAAAAAACTGGACCTCCATGTGGTTCAAAACTTGCCAACATTTGTGACCATTTTGGATGGAAATTTAAGATCAATGTAGCTAGGCATTTCACCAAAATTGTAACTTCATTGTTTTTAATGCCTTGTCATGTTGCTAATTTAAAGGCATTTGGATATTAATTCCACACCCTGTCCAAACAATTTGTTTACAACTTAGAAAGCCTGATATCTTTCTTAAGTGTAGATTGAAGTGTTTGACAATTCTTTTTAATGGAAGAGTACAGCCAGAATTTATTCATCACATGACAACATACAAGCAGTGATGTAGCTGAATGAAATTGTAATCATTGTGCCATGTGCTGTTTTCTGACTATGACATGAACAAAATCTATGTTGTTCATGATCAAACCGTGGTCCACAGCAAAAGAAACCATCAGAGGCACATGCTAATTGCCCATAGATATTGGCATCTGATACCCTCAAACCCACTACAACTATTCTGGCACCTCTCCAATGCACTGGCAGTGCATTTTGGAAGTGCAGATGTGCATTGCAGAGTGCACCAACATTGAATGGCTGCAGTGTAGATAATTGCATACATGGGCAGGCACACTGCACACAGATGGGACGAGGCTGCATGTTAGGGATTTCCACTTGGTCTTTTAGCGCCCGCTCACTCAATGTCGACCTGTATGATCACAGTATCCCTGCCGTGCCTAGCCTTGGTGTAGAGTGGGGCAAGTGCAGCTGTCACCATGGCATTCAGTCTCAGCAGGTTCGCCTTTGGGACTGGGGTCTGTCATACAGTTGTGAAGGGGC
Source organism: Chiloscyllium plagiosum (assembly GCF_004010195.1). Classification (NCBI taxonomy): domain Eukaryota; kingdom Metazoa; phylum Chordata; class Chondrichthyes; order Orectolobiformes; family Hemiscylliidae; genus Chiloscyllium; species Chiloscyllium plagiosum. Next base: position 71,893,087 of record NC_057715.1, read on the forward strand.
ACAGGAAGAATTGTAAAGGGATGGAGTTGGTATTGCATGGCTGGAGAGGGTATAGTGCAGGAGGGAATGCTGTCAATGGTCAGGAACACCCTGGCTTTCGGGGGGGGGGGGGGTGAGGGGCATGTGAGGGAAGGGATCACCAGGCCCAGTAACCTCATATGTCAAGGACTGAGTCAGAGAGGTGGTCCAGTGTAAGTACATGTGGACAGGTTGGATGAAGATTTGGGCACATGTGAAGCCCAGAAGCCTGCAGGGTTAACAGGATGAGCTGGTAGGAAGGAAAAATGGATGTTCAGGGGTTCCAGTGATACGTTGATACGTTCAGACTACAGCTATAAGCTACTGACTGAGGAGCATTCACTGTCAACTTCTGTCATGTTGGAAATCGAAAGTGTGTAATGGGGAAAAATGCGGCTGTGACCACACTCAGAGGAGATGGGATGATTGACTCGACCTACAAGGGGTCATGCAGTAAACCCTGAACATTGAGCTGTTAAAAGGAAAGAATATGGGTCATAAGTCCATGCAACACGCAGGATAGAGGTTCACATCCTAGTCATCCTACAGCATTGACTCTTACTGTGTGCAGTCCCTGGGACAAGCATTACTGGATAACACTCTGACAGCTATGCCTTTACATGCAGTGGGAGCCAAGCATTCGGGATTTTGAATGAGGAGGACCATGAGCCAATAGTATGTGTACACATTGCCCTCTCTTTTTCCAGATGGTACAGTAGACTCTTAGTGCAGACTATCCAGGGAGCATTGTGCAAGACCGTGAAATGCTGCTGGATGGTGTGAAAATGCATTTAACATTGACAGAGGAAGGTTCACAATCAAATGAAGTTTAAAATCAGGAACATTTTGGCGGAAATAGAGTGACATGTTCATTTTGTTTTCAAATTATTTTTACCTGTGCCACCAAAGTGCTGTCTTCCTTTTTTCTCTTGCTCTCACTACACCTCAGGACGCGTCTAGCTTCTGAAGCTGGGCTGGAGGGATCCTCCTCAGTAGTGGAGCCAGGCGCCCCCTGGAGGTTCAGTGGGGTGACCCAGGAGCACTCCTGTCAGAGACAAGCTGACCATTCTCAGTCTCAACGTGCAAGGGTCAGAGGAAGAAAGTCAGGGTGGAGGTGAAGGCCGCCCCCTGATACCACCTATCTTCTGGTGAGAAGTGGTCACCAGGAATGGGGTCAAGGAAGCACAACCCCGTCACTTTACCTTCTGTCCTAAGGGCCAAAGGCTGTGGCTATAGAGTGTAGGGGTGAGTGCTGCGCTTGGTCCATGGCAGCTCCCAACATGATTTTCTGCACTGGTACAGCTTCTGGGCAAACAGTACCATGACATGCCATATGTCCAGCTGGCTCAACTGTCCTCCCCGGTCACGTGGATGCAGTCCCTGATTGTTGAAACTGTGGATTCCTCTCCTGCCAGGTCTTCCGAGTGCCAATGGCCATTTCTTCCTTAGCCAGCTATGGAGTTGTCGTTGTGAAGTGTTCATGAGCTTGTGTACTTGCTATGTGCATTCTCTGTGTTTAAAGTTCCCCCTGAAATATCACCATCTTGGGGTACAGGAGGTAGCTTTGTCAATGCTTTCTCTGACACTGAGGGTATTCATGGAGCTGGGCATTTCTCTACAGATGTCATGGGGAGGCTAGTGAACCTGTAAGATAAAGGAGACAGAAGACACAATCACCAATGATTAGAAGTGGTGTGCAATGATTGAGGGCAACAGTGGAGTTAATACGAAAACTGCTGTGGAATGAAGTGGGGTATGTGCTTATTTTGCAGGATGGGAATATTTTGGCATTCTCACAGGAGTGATCCCAGTCATATTGTGTGAGATTCAGGATTCTGTCATCATAGGGAGTGAGGGTTTGAATAAATGACAGACACTCAGTGTGAATCGTCTCCAGAATTTCTGAAGTCATACAGCGCTTGAGACATTGGCTCTGTTTCTCTTTCCACAGATACTGCCAGGCTGCTGGATTTCTCCAGCTTTTTTTGTGTTTGTGAGGATTTGGACTGGCTGTTCTCAGGCTCTCTAGTGAGAGAAAGAGGATGACAAGTGAGAGGAGAAAGGGTGGCAGGGCTGTAAGTGCTGGTGCATGTAGGGGAAGCGTAATGTACTGAAGGACTCAGAAGGCAGCACGAAGGACCTGCAGAGTTAGTGAGGTTGGAAGTAGGGAACAACAGCGAGTGAGGAAAGATGTTGAATGCATGAGAGAGCTTGACAAAGGATTGGCCTTGGTGGAAGGTGGATGTAAGGGGAAAAAAAGAGTGTGAGGTGGTATAGGGAAGAATGGGGCACTTATACTGATGGAATATAGGAAGTTATTGACTTTTACCATGGAGATGACACTGACCTGGAAGGTGACCTCAGATCAGGCAGGTTGTCTGGGAGGAGGATCTCACTCCCCTGGATTTTTACCAGGACCTTGTCAGAGAATGGCAGTGATATCTTCCCCTTCTCCAATGTGTTCAGATTCTATCCTTGACCAAGCAGGACAGCTTCAGAATGCCAGTTCTCATGTAGGTGCACAACAGGCTTTTATAGATGGCGTGGAGGCAAGGGACACTGCTGTTTTGGCAGATATCCTCTAAGTAGTGAAATATTCTGGGCACAGCTTGTGTAAGATGGGGTGGAAACCAGACATGAGATCTGGTACAAAATTAATGGGGTGAGTTTGGTCAGATAGAGCGAGAGATCTGCTCCAAAAAAAACTCAACACAATTCAGACTTAGCCAAAAAAGATGTAAGATTCAGCCTCAAGTGTTGCAAGGGAGAATGTGAAGAATGTAAACTATATTGACATGTGCTTCAGGATGAGATCAACTTTCCCCTGAGGAAAATAAAGAAAGAAAGTACTGCTGTAATAAACAAAGAGTTCAGATATCTTAAACCTATACATAGTTTCCTGGCATCATTTCAAAAGGGCAGCAATGTGACAGAGCAGTAAAATACGCCCCTTACTCAGGGCACTCCACTATGTTAAATTGGTGAGCCAGATGCAATCCCATTACCAAAAACAGCTGGTTTACATAGCTATGAGCATTAATGAACTGTATTCCTCCCAAATTACTTTCTTAATATTGTACCATGATGAACAGTAACATACCTGAATTTGCTCAAAGCAGTTGATGTTTTTCTTGAGCATATTATTAATTATTGCACTTAAGAGGGCAATAAAATTGCTAATTAGTTTTTCGCCATTTATTTTTTGCTGATGAAGTGCTTAAATGATTTGTTCCAAGATGATGCAAATGCTGCTCTTTTTCCTGGGAGGTTTATCTTCGCAGGTTTAGCATTTTTACAGCTGTGAGGGTGTTGCTTCACTCTACTATTACATTTTCTAGTTGGATCCCTTTCGGCTAAGAATATGAATTACTTTTCTGATTTCTCAAGTGTCCTTTTATCTTGAGCAAGTTAAATTTCAAAACATTTTGAGCCATTGTGAATTTCTTAGCTGTTGTTAAGGCTCTACAGATAACTAGGGACTGACAAAATAAACTGTTCAAATCTCACGTTAATCTGGTTTGAGACATTTGACCTCAGCTAAGGAATCAGTAGAGTTGCCAACATTGACCTGGCTGTCTGATTCAGTAAAATGAGATTAATAATAAACTCAAGGATCAGAGTTCCTTACGAGTTATTAATCTGCTGACTGGGGGGTATATATATATATATATGAATGCTGGGTGTTCACAGGACCTTGATACAAGGCCCCTTTCTCCACACCCCATATTATCTGTGGCCAAACATTCTGTTGACATCTACTGTTAAGTCTTAAACATGAGGTGTTTCAAGTTAACTGAAGGAACTGGAGCTGTCATAATCTTGAGGACATAGAACATAGAACCTAGAACAATACAGTGCAGAACAGGCCCTTTGGCCCTCAATGTTGCGCCGACCTGTGAACTATTCTCAGTTCATCCCCCTACATTATCCCATCATCATCCATGTGCTTATCCAAGGATTGTTTAAATCTCCCTAATGTGACTGAGCTAACTACATTGGCAGGTAGGGCATTCCACGCCCTTACAACTCTGAGTAAAGAACCTGCCTCTGACATCTGTCTTAAATCTATCACCCCTCAATTTGTAGTTATGCCCTCTCGTACAAGGTGACACCATCATCCTAGGAAAAAGACTTTCATTGCCTACCCTAGCTAATCCTCTGATCATGGTGTATGTCTTGATCAAATCCCCTCTTAGCCTTCTTCTTTCCAATGAGAATAGACTTAAGTCTCTCAGCCTTTCCTCATAAGAGCTTCCCTCCAGACCAGGCAACATCCTGGTAAATCTCCTTTGCACCTTTTCCAATGCTTCCACATCCTTCCTGAAATATGGCGACCAGAACTGTACACAATATTCAAAGTGCGGTCTCACCAGCGTTTTGTATAGTTGCAGCATGATATTGTGGCTCCGGAACTCAATCCCTCTACCAATGAAACCTAACACATGCCTTCTTAATAGCACTATCAACCTGGGTGGCAACTTTCAGGGATCTATGTACATAGACTCCAAGATCCCTCTGCACATCCACACTAGGAGAAGAGCAAAACAAAAAAAAACACAGAATAAATACAGGAGAAAAAAACAAAAGCTTCTCACAGCAGCTCAGAATAAACAAAAAGAAATGTTGGCTGATCGGAGTGTAGCTAAGCATCAGAGTGTCTTTCTAATTCACTCATGGGACATGGGCATTGCTGACTGGGCCAGCATTAATTACCCATTTCAAATTGCTCTTGGTCAGGTCTCAGGTTTGATGCCTTGTCTCTGGTGAGAATCCTGATGTCAGGCATTGTTGCTGGAAGAGTATGATAGGAAGAATCCGAGTGCAAAAATGTAAATGTGTACAGCAAATAGGATCAGAGTAAGGAGAATGGTAAAAAGACAGATGTAAAGGCTACTTTTTTCAGTACACATAGCATTCCTAACAAGATGGATGAATTGATAGGATGGTTGCAATAGATGGTAATACTGGACAAATCAGATCGCAGAGTGAAACATTCCTCAATAGAGCATTTTTGGCTAGCTTGAAGGCTAATCATTGTCCATAATTACAAAAGATCACTGAAGTATTGCTGGCGGGCACAGACTCAGTGAAACAGACTATAATTTATTCTCATTCTGGACTTTGAGTAATTTGAGTACTTTTTGAAACATTGTATTCCTATGCTAGACTATTTGTTTTACTCTTTCAATTGTGTAACAAACACTTAAAAGTATCTGTACCTAGGTACCCTGTACCTAAGATGATACCAAAGTGGTGAAATTATAAACTTTTCACTGCACTCATTCAAGTGCACGTGACAATAAAGAGTACTCTAAGTTCTAATTCTATTCTAACTCTAAAAGAAATAGAAACACAAAGTATATAACACCAGGTAAGATCTATTAGAAAACGTTCATGACAAAATGTCAGAAAGAAAGATTCATCCCTTTATCCTTGTAACACCCATACTGACACTGAAACCTCCCTGAAAAGGCACCCTACCTCTGCTTTAAAGCTTTTTTGAAGGTTGCTATCAGTTTCTTCTTGACAAATGTTTTTTTTTCTTCAGTTAACACCTCTCTTCATCATCCTTAAACGTGCTATTAATTCAGCTCACTTATTACTTAACAGGGTTTCATCAACTCATGTATTCAGCAGCCTTGTAGGATGTTTTTTTCTCTGATTCCCCCACAGCCTTTTACTTAAGGTTTTTCCCAAACAGCTACACCTCTCTTCATCATCCTTAAACGTGCTATTAATTCAGCTCACTTATTACTTAACAGGGTTTCATAAACTCATGTATTCAGCAGCCTTGTAGGATGTTTTTTTTCTCTGATTCCCCCACAGCCTTTTACTTAAGGTTTTTCCCAAACAGCTCGAACAAACTCAGGACTTCTTTCCAACTCTAATTATTTGGAGACTGTTAATAATAGGACCTCTGCTGTCAAGGACCTCTCCCTTCTGCATGAATCTGCTTCTGGTCTTTCTCTCTTTCTAGGTGGCTGTAAAACCTAAGGCAGGAAACATCTAAACAGTTATCTTCTCAATTGGTTCCTTGTCATTCGGCTGAAATCACATGACTTCTTGTAAATGCTGTTTTGAAATAAATGTTAAAAATAACTTTCAGATTTTAAAGGAATTGGATCATGATGAACAATAACATAACTTGGATTTGCAGAAAGCAGTTAATCTTTTGAGAATATTATGAATTATTGGAGTCAAGAGAGCAGTAGAATTCTTAACAGATTCCTCAACTTGAGAACACAAGTTCTCAAAAAGGAATAATATATTGTAAATCATTGTAGCAATAGCACAAAAGTAAATAAATGGACATGAAAAAAACATTACGGAGATATGATTACCATGTGACCAAGGTTGGGGATTGGATATTCAGAGATATTTGACAATAGAAAGAAATTATGACGAGGTGGGGTAACTTGGCTAACATGTGACACTATCAGTACAGTTGTGAAAAATGGTTGGAAAGACAAAATATAGAATCAATTTGTCAATAGAAAAAATATAGCATGGAAAAGAAGTCATTGGTGAAAATGTTTAGTAGATCCCATACATAACTGCTCCATAGGTAAAGGTACAAGTTAGGAATAATAACTAGTTTTATAATAAAGAAACAGTGATAACAGTGGTGATTTTAATCTTCATATAGATCAAATGAATCAAATTGGCAAAAATAGCCAATTAGTTTGTAAAGTGTATTTGAGTCAATTTCTTAGCACAGTTTGTCCTAGAGCCAACCAGTGAATAGGAAATTTTAGAGAGAGTAATGTGAAATGGAACTGGATGAAATAATAATCTCATAAGAGAGGATCCTTTAGGCAAATAATTTTAAATGATAGAATTTTAACATTTTGTTTAAGGCTGAGAAACATGGGTCTGAAAGTAATGTCTTAAACTTAAATAAAGGCAATTCAAATCTAATAAAGACAGAGTTGGTTTCAGTGAACTGGGAAAATATGCTAATAGTTAAAAAGTGAAATAACCACTGCTAACATTCATGTTTAATAACTCTCATGTTCCAGTGAGAAAGAAAGACAATGAGATGGTGCACAATCAAGTGCTAACTATAAAAGCTAAAAGTTGTATGAAATTAAATGGCATACTAGAAAGCTGTAAAACATAACTAAAATGTATTGTAGCATCCCTACAGTGTGCAAGAAGGCCATTTGGCCCATTGAGTCCTCCAATAAGCATCCCAAACTGACCCAACCCCCTACCCTACAGCCCTGCATTTCCCATGGCTAATCCACCGAGCCTGCACACTATGGGCAATTTAGCAGGCCCAATCCACCAAACCTGCACATCTTTGAACTGTGGAAGGAAACTAGAGCACCCAGAGGGAACTGAAGCAGACTTCACATTGACAGTCGCCTAAGGATGGAATCAAAGCCATGTCCCTGGTGCTGTGAGGCAGCAGTGCTAACTGCTGAGCCAGTCTAGAAGGGAGAAATTAGAGTGTGAGAGTGAAATGTAAAAATAGACAGAAAGAGTTTTTGCAAGTATACACAAAGGAAAGGAATAGCAGAAGTGGACAAGGCTGGAAAAATCAGAATGAAAAATGAAAATAAATGGTAGAGAACTGTAACAACAATGTTTTCTCTATCTTGAAGGTAGAGGACACACAAAAAAATCAAAGAGAAGCATACAATCAAGAAACAAAAGGGAGGGAGGAAGTTGAAACAACTAATATTTGGGGAAGATAATACTTGATAACTAAATATTGATCTGTCCTTTGGAGTATCCGCGAGGCGGAAGAGATGTCACTCGAGAGATAGTGGGTGCATTGATTGTGATCTCCAACATGTCCTAAATTCTGGTCGGTTCCCAGTGAATTGCATAATCACAAATGTAATAAATTTATTCAAGAAAGGAGGAAGAGAGAAAACTCTAGATCAATTCGTCTAATATTTATCTAATTGGGAAAGTGCTAGAATCCATTATTAAAAAGCAATAGCAGGACATTTTGAAAATCATAATAAAATTAAGCAGAGTACAGGTAGTTTTGTGAAAGAGAATCATGTTTGACAGATTTATTCCGGTTTTTTGAGGATTGAACAGGGACAGTGGATAAAAGGAAATGAGTTGATGTAGTGCATTTTAATTTCTAAAAGCTATTTAAAAAAGGTGCTTTATAAAAGATTACAAGTTTGCAGGCTTGTGGTAATATATTTAGCCGGATAGCAGATGGACTGACTACCAGGAAACAGAGTCTACATAACTGGGTAATTTTGGGTATAGCAATCCCGACTTAATGCAGTGTCAATACTGTCCAAAACTATGTTGGCTGATAGATTCCTTACAGACCTTTAAATTCACTTGCAGCATTTCACTTATCCCCGCTGAGAGTGGTCTTGGACAATGTTCTTTCCAATGCAGAGGAGGAGGATCTGCTAAACTTGCAAGTTCAGTAATGTCCCATAGAGTAGTGTGTACAACACATGACACGTACATGAAATTCAATGACGAATGGATGTGACAGCAATACTGTTTCTTTCACAATTAAAAATACCCCTTTGTAACCATCAATGTGTGCAAACCTTGAGGTATGCTAACAGATTTGGCACTCTAAGCTAGTCTCAACATATAATGATGAACAAAATGAACCCAATGTAATGTATTTACTTATGAAAGGCATTTATGAGAAATCATCTTTGTCACCTTTGCACTTTCAGGTTTTATGGCAACGGAGTTGGGCAAGAAGTTTTTGGTTAAGATGCAGAGCCTCCCTTTTTGACCAAGAGTCTTTTTTCCAGCCTATCATTACTTGCTGTTTTGTCAGGTGATGATGAATTTCAACACTGATAAGCTTCTTCAAATGAGTGTTTGTATGTGACTCACAAGTCCATTGGAAGCACTTCATGCAAGCCAGGAACTCCCTTGTGTCTTAGATTTAAGAAAATCTTCTGCCCTTATATACAACTGAATAATGCCACTAATTCATAGAATCATAGAATCCCTGCAATGTGAAAACAGGCCCTTCGGATCAACAAGTCCACACTGATCCTCCAAAGAGTAACCCACCCAGACCCATTCGCCTACTGTATTATTCTACATTTACCCTCTGACAAATGCACCATGCCTATACATCCCTGAACACTCTTGGACAATGTAGCTTGGCTAATTTGCCCTAACCTGCACATCTTTGGACTGAGGGAAGAAATCAGACCACCCGGAGGAATCCCATGCAGACATGGGAGGAGAACATGCAAATTCTACACAGAGTCACCCCGAGGGTGAGATTGAACCCGGGTCCGTGGTGCCATGAGGAAGTGGTGCTAACCACTGAACCACTGTGATGCCCCTGAGCCACTGTAGGAGTCAGGGATGGAGGGTGGGACAGTGCAGCAGAAAAAGCCCACCAACTCTCCCATTGCATTCACTGTCAGAACGGGCAGGAGGTTCAGTCCTGGGGGTGACCTACAGCAGCGTCACCAGCAGAATCCGATTGTTGGGAGCACTGGTGCCCCCGCTGGTGTTTCCACAAGTTGCAGGACAACATGAACCTCCACCCGCACTCAAGGCAGATGAATAGCCTCTCCCCAGTGTGGACCCTGAATAACCATGTTTAAGGAGACAGACATCGGGTACATGAGATTCTTTTGTGTGCCATTGGCTTTATCTTGAAGGTAGCATATAATTTAATTTTTAAAAGGTTTCAAGTGAATGAATATTCAGGGAGGGTTGACAAGCTCTTTATGCAGAGAGTTGTGAATGTATGGAATGCGTTGCCAGCTCTGGTGGTGGAAGCAGAGTCATTGGGAACATTTAAGCATGCACATGGATAGCAGTGAGTTGAGGGGTGCATCGGTTAAGTTACTATATTTTACATTAGGATTAAATCTCAGCACAACATTGTGGGCCAAAGGGCCTGTCTGTGCTGTACATTTCTATGTTTTATGTTCTAAGCTATAAACACACTGCTGGCGTTATTGCTGCATTTCGACGTAAGGAAACCACGATTTTTCATCCTACCTAATTGAGTCACACTACACAGCATGTTTCTCATTGTTACAAGCTTCATAAAATTCCACCCAATATTTCTGGTCAATGACATTTATCTAGGGAATGTTAGAAATGAAATTGACCTTGAGTGAGGAAATGAATGGGATAGCGTGGGAGCCAAATATGATTAAATGACAAAATGTTTCATGGTGCAAAAGTCAAAGGGAGTGGTAACGGATAGTGAAGAAAGAGATGTGAACATGGCTAGATAGCATTTGACTGAATGCAAACAAAAGGAATAAAGAAAAAAATAAGTTAACAAAAAGGCATGAAACACAACAGAAACAGAGTCAAAAAGTCATTCGGTACAAAAGAGGTCCTTCACCCCATTGAATCTCTGATAATTTAGTGATACAAATCTCACTTTCCGGCAATTGGCACATAGTCTTGAATATTCTGACAGTTCAAGTGCTCATCCACCTACTTTTTAAAGGTTGTGATGTTTCCCACTGAGCTTGTAATCTAATATTGTTGAACTCAATATTGACTCTAGAATGCTATCGAGTGCTGAGATGAAAACTTATCCTTGAGCTTGTTTAGAGTTTTATCCTTCTAAGAATCCTCTTAAGAGTTCTAAAGAAATAACTCCTCCAAGAGCACACCATTAATTTGTTTTGATGCATTTAATGTGAATAGATGGTCATTATTGTGTATGAAATTCTATGACAACCAGTAAATGTCTTTAAACTCTATTATCTAATGGAAGAACTTATAAATTGAGAAAAAATGTATTATTGCCTCATTCATCTCCTGTTTCAAGAAACAAGCTCTCCAACTACAGAAGTGATAAGAATAATCTGCCTTGATAAGAATTTCCACTTACAAGTCTGAGGTGAGATATAGCTAAAGAAATTAATAACTAGTAATATAGACAGGTGCACATGACTCAAGTTGTATTCTCCCAATTCCTTCGACTCCGCCGCATCTGCTCCCAGGAGGACCAGTTCCAAAAACGCACACCCCAGATGGCCTCCTTCTTCAAGGACCGCAATTTCCCCCCCGACGTGGTCGACGATGCCCTCCGCCGCATCTCTTCCACTTCCCGATCCTCCGCCCTTGAACCCCGCCCCTCCAACCGCCACCAGGACAAAACCCCACTGGTCCTCACCTACCACCCCACAAATCTCCATGTACAGCGCATCATCCACCGTCATTTCCGCTACCTCCAAACGGACCCCACCACCAAGGATATATTTCCCTCCCCTCCCCTATCAGCATTCCGTAAAGACCACTCCCTCCGTGACTCCCCCGTCAGATCCACACCCCCCACCAACCCAACCTCCACTCCCCGCACCTTCCCCTGCAACCGCAGGAGGTGCAAGACTTGCGCCACCTTCCCCTGCAACCGCAGGAGGTGCAAGACTTGCGCCACCTTCCCCTGCAACCGCAGGAGGTGCAAGACTTGCGCCACCTTCCCCTGCAACCGCAGGAGGTGCAAGACTTGCGCCACCTTCCCCTGCAACCGCAGGAGGTGCAAGACTTGCGCCACCTTCCCCTGCAACCGCAGGAGGTGCAAGACTTGCGCCACCTTCCCCTGCAACCGCAGGAGGTGCAAGACTTGCGCCACCTTCCCCTGCAACCGCAGGAGGTGCAAGACTTGCGCCACCTTCCCCTGCAACCGCAGGAGGTGCAAGACTTGCGCCACCTTCCCCTGCAACCGCAGGAGGTGCAAGACTTGCGCCACCTTCCCCTGCAACCGCAGGAGGTGCAAGACTTGCGCCACCTTCCCCTGCAACCGCAGGAGGTGCAAGACTTTGAAGAAGGGCTAATGCCCGAAACGTCGATTCTCCTGTTCCATAGATGCTGCCTAACCTGCTGCGCTTTTCCAGCAACACATTTCCATCTCTGATCTCCAGCATCTGCAGACCTCACTTTCTCCTCAAGATGTACACATATAGAAGGAGTTATACAGAAAGGGAATACAACTCCTGTAAAATATGTAAAGGAAAATCTTGTAAAGAAATTATCACTATAAACAGAAAGGGTGGTAGCCTATTTCAAAACATAAAAAGGCATGACCATCTTGGAATGCACAAAGCAAAAGATTGATGATCTTACAAAGACCTCTATCACATCAATCAAAGACTCATCTTGTTTTGCGAAGACTTGCAAACTATTGTAATTGCTTTGGTAGCTTGTAGTCATATGATAATAAGGACACCTAGTAACCAACATGATTATAAATGTATGAATCAACTATGACTGGAGAGACAAAAACAGGAATTGCTGGTGAAAATCAGTAGGTCTGCAGCATCACCTTCCCCTGCAACTGTAAAAGATGCAAAACCTGCTGGCACACCACATCCCTCACCTCCATCCAGGGCTCCAAATAGTCTTTCCAGGTGAGACAGAGATTCACTTGTCTCTCCTCCAACCTAGTTTACTGGATCCAGTGCTCCCAGTGTGGTCTTCTCTACACTGGGGAGACCAAACGTAAACTAAGGGTATGTTTCATCGAGCATCTCAGCCAGGCACATAAGGGCAAGCCTGAGCTCCCAGTCACCGCCCATTTCAATTCCCCTTCCCATTCCCTGTCTGAAATGTCCGTCCTCAGCCTCCTCCATTTCCACAGCGAATCAGACCCCAAATTGAAGGAACAACACCTTATCTAGGTTGCCTAGGCCTGGAGGACTCAACATTGAGTTCTCCAATTTCAAATAACCTCCCTTCCCATCCCAACTCCCTTTCCAGTCTCACCTCCCTCCCTTCCATCCCTACAACCGATCCTTCCCTCCAGCTACCAACCGGATTCATTCCACCTATCAACCAATCAGGTGGTACCCAGCATCTATACTCACCTATCACCTATCACCACCTCACTAGTCTCCCCCTTCCCCCCTCTCTTTATCTGCAGCTCCTCCTACCTTCAGTCCCTTTCCTGAAGAAGAGTTATACTGAATACATTGACTTCTCCACCTTCTGATGCTGCCTGACTTGCTATGCTCTTTCAGCCTCCTGCTTGCTTTCAATAGGAAAAAAAGCAGAGATAATGTTTCGATTCCAGCGACTCTTCATCAGTTTGATATGAATCACCGGAATGGAAGAAATAACTCTGCTTTCCTCCCACAGGTGCTGCCTGACCTGTTGAGTTTTGCCAGCAATTTCTGATTTTTGTTTTGGATCTCCAGCATCTGCAGTTATTACACAATTGATGAGACAGGCTCTTTTATGAGCTGTGACCCCTCTGTGCACACATGTGTAATAAAACACAGTCTTGTTTGGTCTTTCAACCGTCTCTGGTCTCCAGTGTCACTTGAAGACTACAATATGTCCAACAAATAGTTGTTATTCATCATATATTTGAGGCTTATTGTGCAGTAATTTTGATCCCAGACTGTAGTGATGACTTTTTTATGGTCACTTATTTTCATGTTGATACATTCTTCAGAACTGCTCTTGTTTTACAGTCTGAGCTTATCACATGCTGTTCACTTTAGCTTTGGGGAAGTTTTCATTAAAATTTTGCAACCTGTCACTTTGCATGTGTCACTGCAGGAGAAAGCCCTTTCAAACAGACATCACAGTGCAGCAAATTTATGCCACGTTCTGTTTAATAATGATTGAGGAAAGATGGAATTATTTGACTTGCTTGATAACAAGATGAGAATCATTTGCAGTGATCTGCTAGCAAATCATTAATCAGTGGGGGAGGAGGAAGGAAGCAGTCGTGCATGCGAAAGTTAAACCACAAAAATCTCTCATACATGTCTCAATGGTGAGCTGTATGTGAGATGTATGACAGAGGCAGGTGAGACTCGCAAAGGAGCAATGACTCAGGAAGATAAGGCTGTGTGCAAGGCAGTGACATAGCTGCACCATTTTCTCCAAAGCAACTTGGAGACAAATCAACTATCAGCATTGCCAATAGCTGTGGAGATAATGATGTTCCTGAATTTCTGCACTACAGGATCATTCAGCTTACTTACTGGAGACATATGGCATGATCTAATTAGTAGGGTTTGCTTTAAACTTGTGTTGGCAAAATAGTATTTATAGCATCCATATAGCTGAGGGCATTAAGAATCAAATACCGAGTGTGGGGCTATTAGCACACAGAGGGCAGGGCAAGTTGGACTAAGTTACTTTTAGTTCAAGCCCCTAGTAGCTATATCTTTTGGCTTCAAGGAATAGTTTGGTGACAGAAACACCCAACCCAGGACCCCTAGAGTTCATTTCATTGTGCAGAATAGTTTATAATAATGCCAGCAGTGCCCAATCTGCTATTTTAACCATCAGCAGAACAGGAGAGGAATCCTTCTCCTCCAGACCAAAACTTTTGTGAAACATTGCAAGAGGCCCAGTAAAGTTTCAAAGTTTGTTTCAGTTTCCTTGAGGGCCCACAGTGCGACTGTAGGCCTCTATTTAAATCCTGAACTTTCTTTGCCCGTTCTCGAGGTGCAACTCCTCCAGTCAGGATCCTATCAATGGCTTTCTTCCCAGGTCATCAATTTGGCTGGCTGCAGGCCCAGAAATGGGAAAATAAATATTATTGGCATTCTGCCTTTAGTCACAGGTAAGACCCAAATTCTCCACAGATTCAACAGCTCATTGTTCACATAGTTGCACCCTCTGATAAAATATAGCCTGCCTACCACCTTGGTTTCCTAGTTACCCTTGAAGGGGCGATAGCAGTTTAGATCATCTCCTCACTTCTTTTGTGATCATGTGAATGATAGTTTGAGTTTCATTTTAACAATATTACTGAGGATCACGTACACATTAATAAAGATTTCTCAAATGGAAAAATTCATTGTTTCCATGAGGCTTCCTTTTACCTCAGGTACTTAATCATCAGTGAATGATCTAGCTCTCTCCTCTGCATGCTTCAAATGCAGCTTGTGTTTATCCTCGCATTTAAGATCAGGTCATATTCGTGCTCAAAATGGATTGAGAATTACACTCCAGAGTTATACTCTTGCCATCTGGGTTTATATTATAACACCTCATGTGCCTCTTTCTTTTAACTACTTTTGAAATATCTTCATTTCAAAATTGAGAGTGAAAACCTCTCTCTTAGCCAAGGGAACACAGAATAAAGATGCCCCTGTGCCTCTGAGTTGCGTAACTAATATCCTTTCACTGCTGATTCCTTACTGGAGTTTCAATCTGCAGTTGGTATTTGTTCATAGTATAGGGTGGAGATTAGTAGTTATCTAGGAGTTATTATTTCACAGGAAAGTGCTAATAATTCTCTTTAGTCATCACCCTAGTCATCATTCATTGATAGTCCCAGGAGTATGTGATGCATTTCTCAAAATCGAGAAGGTCAAGGATGCTCACGTTTGACATATAGATAATGAATTACTCACCCTGAACATTAGCCAGAAGATTGAATACAGCACCCAACTAATGGAATCAAGAATCCATCAGAAATTATCGCTGATTCCAGAATCTCAATCCTATCAAGTACAATAACCAAATAACAAAACAGATATCAAATCAGAACAATGCCACAACCAAAAACACTAAGTAATCCTATTGTGACTTGAATGTGATCTTAGGCAGAGCAAAGCACACCTAGCCAGCATTCAGAAAATGCACTGCAGCCTTCTGCAATGATCACCATGACCAAATTGCTGATAGGTATCAGAGACATGTAAATTTATTGCTATGAGTTAAGGTAAATGTAGATGCAATGTAAGTTTTCCTCTTATGTATATATTTTGATTCTTCACGGGTGAACATTTAGTAAAAAAAGTGGATATTGTGATGTGATGTGCATATGCCTTTCAGGTGGTCTATTGTAAATCACTGTCAATCATTACGCACCCCAGCATAATGTTATATATTACTCCCATGTCTTGCAGACAATCTGATGTAGCAATAATAGGAGTAGAATATATTGCACTTAGTTCCCAGTGAATATTGTCTGTAAATAGTTTTATCTTCAATTAAATAAACCATATCATTGGTTCACCAATTCTTATGTGAGACTAGTACATTTGAGTATAGAAGAGGAATATAACAATGCCATGGTTTTACTTTAACTATCAACTGGATAATGTATAACAATGTGACTCCTGTTATTGCTGCCAGGACAATTTGTCTCAGATGGGGAAATCAGTAACAATCCTCCTACAAGGGTGTAGCATCTAAGCAGTTGTGCTTCCTTCATTGAAGGGACTGAAGGTTGAAGGGTTGTATGAGTTGACCTGAAAGCAGCCATGATGATGTGGTGTGGCTGGTGACTTGGTAATGCCCACTTACACGGCTGGAAGGTGGAAGAGGATGTCAATCAGAGAGCATGCAGGGACATTGTTATGAAGACGGACTTGTCTGAAGGCCCAAAGAAACAAGGATGAGCTGTTACTGCTTTGTCTTCCCTATCAGGAATTGGTACTAACTAGTTTCTTGGGGAAGGAGGCAGGAATTGAGCACTGGAGAGAAATGAGGTGAGATTGTGAGTAAGATGCAAATGTCTGGATATTAGATGGTTGCTGTACATTAATAACTTTCAAAGCTCACAGTTTTAACACTAAAGGAAAATCAGGAAGTTTTTTCTTGGTTCGAAAATCTGATTTTCCATTTTTGCCATATTTTCCCAAACCACTGCCAACATGGCTCAAGGATGCAAAAAATTCACCCTCCCTATAGTTTGTTTTCCTTTGCTGTTATCAAAAACAAAGATTAGACAATGAATGCTGAAAATAGCACCATAAGAGAAATATATAATTTGAAATTTAGCACTTACTACAATATACTGTACCTTCTTCTGCTCAGGGCATCAATGTTCTAATAATATTAGCTCCTTGCCCAGTTCCAAGGCTGTTTCTGACTGGAGATAAATGTGAAACAGCATCACTGTATATCGAGCTGACAGCAACCTTAATAACTCACATCAACACAAGCTAAAATTATAGCTTACTAAATTTTGTGAGTCGTTACATGGAGAGTTTGTTTGAAGGTGGTTTCTGCCAGTCCTAAAGGAATAATATTAATCCACATTGATTTAGCAGAAGACTCAGTGTGGATGCATATTCCATCAAATACTGCCATTCAGTTAAAATTGGACAGAACTATAAAAGCGTTTATTGTAAATTCAACATTTTTGCTTGAAATAATTTTGAACTATCAGGTTTAACTATGTTGTTTAAGGAATCAGTTCTCAGTTAAAAATGGTGAAAATGAAATCTTTTGTTCTCCTGACCATTTAAGACCATAAGACCATAAAAAATAGGACAAGAGTAGGCCATTTGGCCCCTTGAAGCTGTTCAATAGGATAGTGCTAGATTCCTGTTTTGTATTTGCTCATGTACCCTCAAATCCCTTTGTGCTGCGGATTTCAGCAGTTTTACTCCATTGAAATTGTACTCTGGTCTTTTGTTGTCCCTAACAAATTGAACAAGTTTATATTTTTCCACATTATATGCTATTTGCCACATTTGCCCACATGCTTAACCAATCTCTCTCTGTAAACCGTTTGTATCCTTCTCACAACCTGCCTTTCCACTTAATCTAGTGTTGTTTGCAAATTTGGCAACATGCATTCACTTCCTTCCTCCAAGTCATCGATGTCAATTGTAATTGCAAACCCAACACCGTTCTCTGTGGAGCCCTTCTGGTCAAAGATAGTCAAAGGTCGCTAACCCGAAAAAGAACCCTTTATCCCTATTCATTGTATCCTGCCCATTAGCCAATTATCAATCCATGCCAATATAATACCTCCAACACCATTGCTAGCTGCAGAACATTTTTCAAACATTTTCATATTTTTGAGCACTTCCTCCAAACTCTACCAAAAATTATAAATCTAAGCACTGCATGATTCATCTCAATCCATTATTACAACAGGAGTTCAGTATTTATTGTCATTGACTTCAATGTAAATAAAAATCAAGAGAGATGTAAAATGGGTAGACAACTCAGAGGGAAACTAATAAAAAAAACACGACTATTGGGGAAATGAAACATACTGGACATAACCAACCTCCAATTAGAAGTGTACAAGATGAGATGGATCACTATGTCCCATTGACTTGTTTTACAGGTTTTCTCTTCTCGCTATCCTCCATTTCTTTGATGACTCTAATTTTTTATTTGAATTTTTTCTTCAATCTGTTTCTCATTTCTGTCTCTCTCTTCCGTCTCCTTGGTACTTGGGACACAATATCCTAAGAAGCAGGCTGAAACATGATCTAGGATAATGCTGACTTTGCAGGGTAAGTGTACTTTTTGCACTTTTATCATTTAAGTTACCTTAGCTCTCCTATTTGGGAGAGAATCATAGTGAGTTCCAATAATCCAACCGTGCCTCACTTCTGGTAGAGCATGAAATTTTTGTGCTGACTATTTTCAACTTGGATGTAGGTTAGGATGTGACCTATACCTTATTCTACATGGTGTTAACAGGACTTTAACGGACACAAAATGAGTTAAAAGGCCTTATGGCACAATTAGCTGTAATTGGCATCCTTTTGAAAAGGGTTGCCCCAGTAGTTCCAAAATACCAGCCTATTTCAGGCAGCAGAATATTTGTAAGATCCAGATTGGGATTCTTGAGCCTAAAAGTAAATTTGAAGTAGGATCCATCATCAATTCCAGATGTGACAGAGCTCCTGGACAGCAAAGTTTGATATTATTTTTGGACAGTACAAACACCGCTCCAGGTTACACATGACATGGAAATTGCTGTCCTCCAATATTCAATGCTCATTAGCCCTTCATGCACAACGCCACATTTAACTTGCTGATGGCCTGATCCCCAATGTGGACAACCATAATCAGCTCCTTTGGTTCCCGCATAGTGACCTGTAGCTTGTTAGCCAATAGAAACTAGGTCAAATTCCATGGAGGACTCCATCTGTTGCTCAAGGGTCAAAATCAGCCCTAGTGAGTGCCTTTCAGACCATAAGACATGAAGAAACTTCACATTATGTTAAATATAAAACCTACATTGATATATATGACCCTGCAATTCCATGTAACTTTGTAGGTTTAGTAGTGTTTCATATTAATTGCAGCAGTGCCTAAGGCGGTGTGATGACTCAGTGGTTAGCACTGCTACCTCACAGAGCTAGGAACCTGGGTTCAGTTCCTCACACAGTCCGAAGATGTACAGGTAAGGTGGATTGACTGTGCTAAATTGCCCATAGTACCTAGTGGTCAGCAAACCTTCACGGGTAAAAGGATATCATGGTGCAAACCATTACAGATGACATTCTGGCCAGGTTATATGTCACAGGGTGGAATCTTACACAACCCCCTCCCATCCCCAGAGCAAACTAACTGGGGAGGACGGTGGCATAAAAATAAGTGACGGCAATTCCCAGTCTGTCATCTACCCACCCCACAGACTGATAATTTGTCATTAGAATAAGGTGGGCAACCTACATATTATTGGGCCACTTGAGGCATTTGTGTGTCCAATTAATGTGTATTTAACCTCATCCTAGCATTACTATTGTTGAAACAGCAAGCCGGAAGTCATGGTTGTGACTGAGAGGGCCTTCATATTCAGGCGGCTTGTGCCCAAAGGAGAACATCACCCACAATGCGTTTCACCCCCACCTCCCCCCACTGCATGTCCTTCATCAGTCATCATTGGATGAACAATGAGTGGGTGATAGATAATCATTAACACTGGTACTTTTAATTTGAGTACATCACTGACTTTATTGTCTCATTTATACTGAGAATAGATATTAACTATTTTAAAAGTCATGGCGTTGAAATGTTATACACAAAGAGTTACTCATTGCTCTTAATATGTATCAATAGAAATGTTACTACTTTGACAGGACCACCAGAAACCTTAGCGGTGAGAGGGGCAACTTTGTCTTTTCCTGAATAGACAGATTCGGATTGCCCTAAAATGTACAATTGTTACCTTTCTCACAGTGTCTCCAGAGGAGGAGTAGTGAAGCTGGAAAAGGGCAAGATTTGCAAAGATCTGCAGAGGAAAACCCTTTCGCTTGAAAGTGCTGATGCAGAAACAGTGGACACAAAAAAAGCTTGGTGCTGGGTGGGGAACAAGGAATAGGATATGCAAATGGGAAACTTGGAATTTACAAGTTCCTTCAGGTGCAGTGAAATGTAATTGCATTTGTTACCTGTTCTAAATGACCATAACAGTGTTTAATGTCACAGCAGAGAGTACTTGGAGAGTAATGACAAATGTCATAGAATCCCTACGGTGTGGAAGCAGGCCATTTGCCCCATCGAGTCCACATTGATCATCCAGAGACCATCCCAGTCAGACACACCTCCCTATCCTATCCCTTTATCCCTGTATTTTCCATGGCTAACCCAACTAGCCTGAACATCCCTGGACATTATGGGCAATTTAGCATGGCCAATCCACCTCACCTACACATCTTTGGACTGTGGGAGAAAACCAGAGGATTGCAGGAAACACATGCAAATATGGGGAGAATCTGAAAACTCCATATAGACATTCGCCTGAGGGCAAATTAAACCCAGGTCCCTGGTACAGTGAGGCAGCAGTGCTAACCACTGAGCCACCATGCCACCCTGATATCTCTGACATTGTAATGAATCAGACATCAGGGGAGTGGGAGATTGACTATGAGAGAAAGGAGGACAATGGGAGATTAAACATGAGGAGATCGAGAATCATTGATCGAGAAACAATTGTTGTGGATAATGATTGAATATCGCATGGTGTGTGGGTAGTGAGAGGCTAACAAACTTTGGGGATGGGGTAAAAAGCATATTTGGTAAGCCTGAGAGGAAAGCCATCTGCTCCGCCTGATCTACACGCACGGCAATACAAGCACATACTTCATGGATCCAGTCTTTCTTGCTTCCATTTACCCACCTTTTTTTTGTCATTTCTTGGGGTGGCGAGGGGACTGAAATTACCCCAAATATCTATCTAAAAGTTCAGTCCAAAGTTTTGCAGTATTCTCAAAGAATGCACTTCAAACAGATCCACTGATTAATCCTATCAATTCTGAATCCAAAATTTTTTAAAAAGTCAACATGATGCAGTCAGGCAGACTAATCACTTACTGGGTCAGAATTTTAAATACGTTTTGTTTCCCCTGTGTTTTGTTTGTGCTTGTTGTCAGCTTTTCATTTGAAAAACGTGTCAAATCCTCTGGTGCATTAAGTAATTGAAAACCATGCCATCTCTGCAAAGCTGATTTCTTTGAATTTAAATTTGAATCAAACTATGATTTCTTTTCAGCCATAGCTTTGCATATTTCTGTAATTCTTTCCCCAGCATTCATTATTATGCAATTATAAAGTCAATTATATCAATTTTGCAGATGTTGCATGACTGAAGCAAAAAGTGCATATTTCCAGAGTGGAAAATGGTCTTTTGGGCATTAGAAAATGAAAGGGTTCTGCTCTTAACTGATCAAGAATTAAGTAAGTGTGTCTGCTTTGGATCAGATGAGTACAACCACCTAAAGTCAGATTAGCTGGGATTTGCTTACATTAATTTCTGCTTATTTCTGTATGCACATCATTGTTACAAACTATGTGCGAGACAGAGAACAGGCCTCCCTCTAGCAGGCTTTATTTATTCCTCTGTACTTTGCGTGTCACAAAACAATGTAATGTAGGATAGAAGCTATATTTGTCTTTTCTGTTTTTGAATGATTGCAGTTCCTCCAGCCAACCAACAAAAGGAAGATTGTTTTAAATGCTAGTATGCACTCGTCTTAAAAAAGAAACAGGAAAACATATTTCTAACTGAGAGTAATGATTATAATGGCAATCACTTAAATAAATATAGCTTTAATAACTGGATGCCTCTTAAGAACCTGTCAATGAGCTGGAGCACCAAGTACTTCATTTGAGAATTGGATCTAGGGTCCCTTTTTATAGCTTTGTTATCTCAGTCACTGAACTTGTTCACTTGGTCTGAGAACCAATCAATCTGGCCAACAATATCTCATCTGTCTCACTGGTGGCATGTTTGAAGGACAGTTTCTTGCCCCTGTATTTAGCGGCATTGCCTGTTGACATTCCACAGTGTGTGATATGTGTTAAAGACATGACACTTTGCGAGTACATGTTGAAATGTGTTTTTCATAACATCCATGGGCTTTATTATGAGAAAGCAAAAAGTTGAATTTAATATGCTAAAATAGATTTTGGCCCAGCTTTAACCATAAAAGGCCTGGAGGAAAAAAGGTGGATGACCAGACAAAAGTGATGAAAATTGATTTTCAAGCCTTGTCTGCTGGATACCTGCAGCCATTTTAAATTGTTTCTTTTATTTTTCCTGACTGTTCCCTTTGAGTTGAAAATAAATCGACAGGATTTAAGTGAGGCTCCGTGTCATGCTAAAGTATCTCTAGCTGTTAGTTGAGCAGAAGATTAGTTTCCATTCCAAGCCAGTGAACCATTTTCCTGGAGTTAAGAACAGGCTTTTTTTAAAATGGAATCCCCACAGTTTGGAAACAGGCCATTTCGCTCAACAAGTCCACACTGATTCTCCTAAGATTAATCCTCCCAGACATATTACTCTACATTTTCCCCTGACTAATGCACCTAACCTATACATTCCGGAACACTATGGGTAATTTAGCATGGCCAATTCACCTGACCTGCACACCTTTGGACTGTGAGAGGAAACCTGAGCACCTGGAGGAAGCCCACGCAGACATGGAGAGAATGTGCAAACTCCACACAGACAGTCACCCGAAGCTGGAATTGAACCCAGATCCCTGGCGCTGTGAGGCAGCAGTGCTAAACTTTTTGATTTGTTTATCCATGTAACTGTAAAAAATAATTTAGCACTGCTCTCAAAGAGAATTGTCAAATTAATTTAAATTGTCATGGCCACAGATCATAATGCCAAATCATTCATGGGCATACTCAGCTTATAATCACAGCATGCTCTTCTTTAAAAGAGGAACACAGCTAGAGGACGGCAGTAGATGTAAATCCAGTGCAGTCTGAAGAGGATTTCTGGACTGTCACACTTGAAGGTGTCACTGAAGCTTCAAAAGAGAATTGCATTACGCACTGAGCTATAATCTTCCATGTATATCTAAGATTGAAATAAAAAGGTCAGCATTTTGCACTTTCCTGTCTAAATAACACACAGAAATAGGGGTTACAAGTAAGCTTCAGCTCTGGTCAATGTGTGCTAGTGGACGAAAGTGCTCATGTATGCTGGCGGGCTTAGGTTCAAACACTGGTGTGTTGTGAAGGTCACATTCAAAGAACCATTCACTGGTCACCCTGACATTTCGGGTAAATGGCTCTTTCACTCTGACTGCTGTAAGCTATGTAGCAAGTTAGTTCAAATGTAAAATGGACAAAACAATCTTGGCTAACTTGCAAAAATAAGAATCTCAAAATTAAGTATTTACCTACCAATATTCCATTCTGTTACAGAAATCAACTGCTCAACTATCAGTGTTCTACTGACCAATTGTCATAACTAACCCAAAGATTGACATTTTTCGGTGCTTGCATGTGTGTGCGCATGTGTGTGTGAGTGCATGTGCTTGTGAGTGTCTTTGTGTGTGTGTGTTTGTGTGAGTCTGTGTATTTTTCTTGGGTTTAGAAACTAATGCATTTACTCCATTATTAACTTAAGAAAGCCTGGTTAAGTTGGGGGCTCCTTTTAAAACATAAATTAATTTGATCTGGGAGTAAGGTATCTACAAAGAAAATGATCCAACCAAGGAGGATGGGGGCAGGGGTGAGTTAATAAAAAAGAGTTAATTCATCCCTCCTCACCCAGGAGCTGAATGGTTTGGGGATCCTTCTGGAATTGTAAGAAACTGGGAAATCTCACACAGGGTTTCATCAAAACAAGATACAGGAAAGTTTTGCAAATTAAAACATCCAAATGCTGCATATATTACTGGGCAATGCAATACAATTTTGCTATTTTAGCAATAAGGGGAAGAATTCGAGACTGAACAATACTGAGAATCTTTCCAGTTAGGGAAATTCTGCTGAACAACATTGTACCATATAAATTCCAGGCCCTGACCATCTCCAACACAAGTGAATCAAGCAATCTCCCCTTAATGATACCTTTTTTGAATCAGCTACCAACAACATCTGAGGATTACTATTGACCAACCATGTAACTGTGACTGCAAGAGCAGAAGAAAGTAGAAAAACATTTTGTGGTTCCTTAAAGCCTATCTACCATCTATAATGTACAAGTCAGGAGTAGGGGGGAATACTTTCCACATACCTGGATGAGGGTAGCTTCAACAGCACCCATGAAACCGAACATCACTCAGTTCAAAGTAACTGCCTTGGTCAGTACCCTATTCACCGCATGCAACATTCAATCCATTTATTGCCAGCATACCACATGACCATGGTGTGTACCATCCACAAGTTGCTGTTCCCAAACTTACCAAATCTTTGAGCACATATTTCAAATTCTCAAGTTCTTCCACATAAAATAAAAAGGCACCAAACACAAGGCCCTGAATGACATGGGCTACAGTGAGGAATCTGAAAGAATCACATGAAAAGCCAAGAGGTGTCATTAACATCGAGAGCAACAAGTTGCATTTTCCAACAGAGTCCAGGATGTTGAGATAAAATTCTCACTAGTAAGTGGTGAGAGGCCTATTAAAGCCCTCTCTAAGATCATTGTGTCTGTACCATAGACTGCAGCAGTTCAAGAAGGCAGCTCACTAACATGATATCATGGGCAACTCGGGACGGGCAAGAAATGCTGGCTCAGCCAGCGATCCCCAGGTCCCATCAGTGAATTAAAAAAAGGGTAATATTGCTCATTATTAACTGCTTTAGCTGCAAATCTCCCTTCATTAATGTGTAGATCCCTGTCGTACTAAGAAATGGAGAGATTCCAGACACCTAAGAATTCCAGACAACAAAGTTTGAGCAGTTGCCTGGCAATTCCAGCCCACCACTTTCTCCTCCCGATGCCCATCTAGAATACCTGGAGCTTAGGGCAAGGTCCCAGGCAGTGGCCACAGAAATTGACATGCCAGCCTCGCTGCACTATCAGGGCACTTCTCCATTTTTCTATAGCCAGCAGTGCCACACAAAGAACAAAGACCTTGCCCACTCCCCAACGGTAGTGTCACACTCTTCTCTCTGCTAACTCATACTCACTCACACTCACTATTGCCTCCAACATCTTCCCTCACTCACTTTTGTTTCCCACCACTAAACCTGCATGCTGCCTACTCACTCAGTGCACTCCCCTCACTTATCAACCACCTGTACCAGTGCTGAAAATATGTTACTGGAAAAGCGCAGCAGGTCAGGCAGCATCCAAGGAACAGAAGAATCGACGTTTCGGGCATAAGCCCTTCTTCAGGTCCCAGTGCTGCTAGCCATGCTAACCACTTTCATCTCACTCAATCCCTCCCATTCACTCATGACAGCCAAGATAGCCCATCATAGAGCTGAAAGGGCCTGGATAAATGGAGGCATACCCAACATCCTGATCCTCATCCTCCTCTATGAAAAGAAAACCCTGTCCTTCACAAGTGAAGGCCAGGACTACTCCTACGGGGATGCATGCGCATGTGCATGTCCTACAAGTATCATTCTTCATTCTTACAGTAAGCCCATTGTCAATGCCAGTCATCATACACCACTGCTAACCATCAGCCGCCATTTCTTCTCGCTCTTTTACCTTGCAGGCACTAGCAGGATGTCGACATGCTTCAACATAGACCTGTTTGGATGAGAGTACCAAGGAGTCAGAAGAAACATTGGTAAAGCTGCTCAGATACTGACCCCTCAGTGGGAACATCACCCTGGGAATGTCTGGGGTATTGATGAGCATCACACTGTGACAACTTTGCAGTTGACCGCAGCAAAAATAGCCCTGGTCACTAGTACTCAGGGTGCTGTAAGAGAGCAGACACCTGCTCAGTCCCAAGCAGGAGAGTGGCCTGTGGTGTCAGACACTTAATCCATACACAAACGCGTGCACACACACACATACCCACGTGCACGCATGCTCACATACAAACACACACCAACACTCACACACCAAACGCGCACGTGCACGTATTCACACACACAGACAGACACACAGATAGACACACAGACACACAGACACACACACACACACACACATACACACACACGATTAAGCTACATAATGGGGATCCATTTGCCTGAAGGATGTGACTGCCTATCTGGCCCCATGGACAGATTGGCAGCTGCCATTGAAAGCAAGGGCTACTCGAGAGGTGTTCACACCCGCACTCCACCATCCCAGCCATTGGTCCTCAGCCTCGAAGACATGGTGATAGGGCAACAGGGAAATTGGCATATGCTCCAGATACCCTTCATCACAAGAAGGTAAGATGATGCCCGGAGGCACTCAGCTAGTGGAGGAACCACAGGCATGCATTTCAGAAGTCTGCTCTCAGGACACTACAGATGTGGCTGGGCCCTCAACTCCCATCTCGTTTTGTGTGGAACACGAAGGTCTATAGCACACGTGGAGCCAATACATTCATATGGCCAAGGATTCGGGATCCTGTAGCTCTGTGTCCTGTACAGTGCATGACTCTGTGTGTAATGTTCTTGGCCTATAAAGACCCACAGCTCAATGGATCTTTCACAGGTTGAGACACTTACACTGCCCACTCTAGATTGACAGCACCCAAAATGGCGCTGGAATGTGGCACCATTATCCACTTTTCACTGTACCTAGGTACAAGTGACAATATTAAATAAATCTGAATAAATCTAAATCTAAATCTATTTAGAACTGAGAAGACTTCTGGACCAGAGGAGATACATTCAAGGATACTGAGGAATTGTCAGTGCAAGTTGCAGAGACACACTCTATTAATGTTTGAGTCTTTTCTGGGCTCAAGTGTGGTATCTGAAGACTGGAGAGTTGTAAACATTATGCCCTTGTTCAAAAAAGTTTGGAAAGAAAAGCCCAACAATTGTAGACAGGTCAGTTTAACTGTGGTAGTGGAGAAACCTTGAGTAATAATAATTTGCGATAAAATGAATGGACAAAAGTTGGTTTATTAGGAAGCAACAGCATGGATTACATATGGAAAAGTCATGTTTAACTAACTTGCAAAAATTTTTTGAAGGGTTAACCAAGATGGTTGAGGAAGGTAATACTGTTGAAGTGGTGTATGTGGCCTTCTAAAAGGCATTGGATACAGAGTGGCACAGCAGATTTGTGAGCAAAGTTATGTACAATGGAACTAAAGGGTGGTAGCAAATTGAAAGCAATATTGACACAGTGATAGGAAGCAGTATCTATTAATGGATGTTTTTTAGGAATGAGGTATGCTTAGTTTAAATGTCCCTAAGGGTTGGAATTGGGTGCCTTGCTCTTCTCAGTTATATGAATGATTTAGATTTTGATGTGCAGGGGACAATTTCAAAGTTTGATGATGGCATGAAACTTAGCATTTTAAACTGTAATGAGGACAGTGTAAAACTTCAAAAGGACATTGACAAGTTGATGGGATGGGTGGAAAGGTGGTAGACGAAGCTCAATGCAGTGACACATGAGGTGATCTACTTTGATACAAAGAACATAAAAATACTGTATAAACTGCGAGGTACTATTCTAAAGGGTGTGTAAGAGCAGCAAGACCTGGGTGTAATTTGCATAAGCCATTCAAGGTAGCAGAAATGATGGCTAATAGGAGATTTGATTGAGGTTTTAAAAATCATGAAAAGTATGAACAAAGTAAAAGGAGCAAGAATGAGAAGGTGTGAATTTAAAGTGCTTTACAGAAGAATTAAATATAACATGAGAAAAATGTTTCACAAGACAGATAGTTCAGATCTGGAAACCACTGCCTGCAAGTATAGTTAAGGCAGACCCAATTGATGAGTTTAAGTGAGCATTAGATATTCAATTAGAAACAATATGCAGTGATACAAGTAAAGGGCAGGAGAATGGCGCTGAATCATGTCATTCATTCGAAAAACAGATAGAGGCATGATAGACCAAATGGGCTCCTTGTTCATTGTAACAATTCTGTGATTCTCAGAGGTGAGTCTTGTTGAACCATATGAAGTTCTGAGGGGTCTTGATAAGGTAGATGCTGAGGTGATGTTTCCTCTTGTGAGGTATGGGCACAGTTTAAAAAGAAGGGATCACCCATTATCGATCAAGAAGAGGAGAATTTCTACCCTAAGGGGTCCATTTGTCTTTGATATTCTCTCTCCAGAGTGAAGTGAAAGCTAAATCATTGAATGTACTCCCTGCTAGATTAGACAGATTTTTTTGCTCTGTGAAAGAATCAATGGTTATTGGAAGCAGACAGGAAATGGAGTGAAGACCATGATTAGATCAGTCTTGATCTTATTGAGTGGAGGCACAGACTCATGGGGCCTAATGGCCCACTCCCATTTCTTATGATTTTAGAGTAGAAGGAGACAGTCTGGCAAAAGAGAAGATGGAATTGAATTGGTGAATGAGGCAGTGGGTGTTTGACTGATTAGGTAAAGTTGAAAGTCCTATGCTGTGCTGTATTTGCCTATATTCATCATTCTGAATGATGTCTCACATTCACATATTTAATTCATCATATAAATATCTAAACATAATTACATTAAATTTGTAATTTACTTACTTTATCCAAAGGGTAATAAATTTTATTCGATATTTGATATTATTTAATGTCATTTATTTGATATTAAATAATATTTTAAAGATTGAGTCTTGATGGTTTTATACAAATACAAATCACTGTGAATACAATATGTATATGAAAGTTTGGGTATCTGAGATTCAATGCTGATTCTGGAATCACCAAAAAATGATGTAATAATTATTTGTATTAAAAATACCAATGTTAATTAATGATCTTCAATACGATTTCCTTTTTAAAACTGAATCATGCCTTTTATGTGTTTATGACATTCATCTCCTCTCTGCAAATCTTTCCACTTCTCTCAAACTCTACAGCCTGTAATTAATCTGGAGAATATGATCCTATTGAAGAATCACTCAACAAAAACAGCAACTGGATATAAAAATAAAAACATGACATGCTGGAAAAACTCGGCATCTATGGAGCAAGAAGCAGAGTTAATGTTTCGAGTCAAATGGCTGATCTTCGAAACTGGACAAAGAGTATAAACACAGAACTGCATCTTGGAGAATGTGATAGCATTACAGGGAGTATACAGACAGCTTTCTGAATTCACCTGAACACTACTGCTCCAGATGCTCAGAGTTTCTTGGCAAATATTGCTATAAATTTGAAATTTTCTGGAAAAAGTCCTCTTGCTAAATGGATCAGGTGTGCATGCATTTGTGGTTGGGGCCAAATGCAGCAAGTCCTGAACTCCCTTACTTTGGCATCCTCGAGGGATCTGCCAATGCCATCTACAGTATCTCACAATGCTGCCCTCCCATGTCCATGAGCAAGTCAATTCATAAAAATAGTCGTATTCCTGCAGCTGCACAACATACGATCACAGGCAATGCAGCAAATGGCCATATCCTCGTGGTGTTTGTGAGGCATTCCTTCTCCAGCTTTTCTCATGGCCAGCTGTATTTCAGCTCTACAGCAAACCAAAGAGTGTACAACATGAGCTAGCTGCTGACAACATGACTTATGACTCTGCTCAACACCCAATGCACGTTTTTGCAGTTTGCGTAATGAGAGCCAAACTAACAGAAAACCCAATAGATTAGACCATTCCACATCCTGAAACAGCAGACTTGCTGCCTTGCAATATTTGGAGGAGCAGACCTCAAAATCTTTGGTGCTATGCTGCATTCCACACAACCTTAACATCATGAGGGAATTGCCCTTGCTCCGGTACGTAAGAAGCAGGAACCTGAGGGATAGTGCAAAGAGAAGATAGAAACGAAACAATGGAAGGAACAGAGGTAGGAACTTTAGGAAAATGATGTAAAATCCACACCTTTCTTATTTCACTTTTTTTGTTGTAGAGTGAAATGAGAAATGGACTGTTTTACAATAAATTACCAAAGAAGGAATTGCTAGACCTTTGAAAAGCACTATACTAGAACTCATTGTAAGTCATGTTTATACCATTGCTTTGCAAACAGTGAGTGAAGGTGAAAGTAGAGAGCATTGCATCAAGCATGTATGAGTGAGGTTCAGCTAAAAGCAAACAGCTGCTTAGATTTTGGAATTGTGACCAGTTGTGAACGTCAAAGATCATCAGCCTGAAGAGTGAGAAGAGGGGATAACCTGTTGCTGTTTTTAAAGCTATTTGAGTAATATCAATTCAGTATTAATGTATTCAATATTTTACCACTTGTACAATTTATTCAGTAATTTATTCAGTAATCGAAGGTGGTGCTGGAACATGGGAACATTATCCACTTTTCACTGTATCTAGATCCAAGTGACAATATTAAATTAATCTAAATCAAAATCAATTTAGAATTGATGTGAAGATGCCAGTGTTGGACTGGGTTGGACAAAGGTCAAAAATCATACGACACCAACAAGTTTATTTGAAAATATTGGCTTTCGGATCGTTGCTCCTTCATCAGGCGTAATGAGAGCAGAGGCATCAAACACAGAATTTATTAGTAAAATATCAAAGGGTCATACAACTGATGTGAATGTATTGAGCAAACCTAAAATGGCTGACTCTCTCCCATTAAACCTTTAGTCAGTTAGAAAGGAGATACAGATTTCACTTGATTAAAATGCAAATCTCAGAATTTCTTTCAAGTCACTGCCCCGAGCTAACTCAAGGTTTTATCAGTCTATACAACAGGTGACATCTCAGGTCAGACAATGCACTTTAGGTGTGAGGCCTTGTTTAGAATCTGTCAGACTGGCTTTATTTCCAATGCAGGAATTTATAAAATGCCACACTGACAGACTGTGTGTCTACAAATTGTGTGCTTTTTGAACAAAATTGAATGTATTTGCAAATTCAAAACTGCAAATGCAAATTAACTCCATAGATTTATATATATCTGTGTGTGTATGCATGTGTGTGAGTGTGAGGGGATATGTATGTTGAGAGAGTGAGTTGGTGTTCGTGTGTGTGAGTATGTGCATGAGAGAGAGTGTGTGAGAGTCTGTGTGTATACATGTGCGTGCTTGGGAGAGTATGCATGACTGTGAGGGATAATTTGTGTGTGAGAGAGTGTTTGTGTGTGTGTGTGACAGAGAGGTCTGT
>NC_057715.1:71924760-71945745 GCF_004010195.1 Chiloscyllium plagiosum
AAAGGCAGAGAGCCTGAAGCATGGAGAGATAAGCTAGAGGAGGGTGGGGGTGGGGAGAAAGTAGCATAGAGTACAATAGGTGACCTGGGAGTTGCAGTGGGAGAGGGACTCCCTGAGATTCTTGTAGAGAGAGGAGGAAAGCTTCTTCAAGGCAGGCATCCTTGCAAGAGGATTCGCAGTAGGGTTAAAATCAACAAGGTAAAAACAATGACTGCAGATGCTGGAAACCAGATTCTGGATCAGTGGTGCTGGAAGAGCACAGCAATCACTTGTATACACTGATAAAACCTTGAGTTATCTCGGGACAGTGACTTGAAAGAAATTCTGGAATTTACATTTTAATCAATCGAAATCTACATCTCCTTTCTGATTAAAGATTTAACAAGGTGGAGTCAGTCATTTTAGGTTTTTACAATTTTATTTATAAATTCTGTGTCTGATGTCTCCTGTCTCACTACACTTGATGAAGGAGCAATGCTCCAAAAGCTAATGTTTTCAAATATACCTATTTAGAACTGAGAAGACATCTGGATCACATGAGATACATTCAAGAATACTGATGGAGTTGAGAGTGATAGGTTCATGGGTAGCTGAACAGTTTGTGGGAATGAATGATACATTGAGGGTCCCTTGGATTATTGGGAAGGGAGGCGCTCTCAGTCTCTCAGTCTCTCTCTCAGTCTCTTTCTCTCTCTCTTTCTCTCTCTCTCTCCCCCCCCAGTAAAATATCTAAGCTAAAGAAAGCCAATTGTTTTGCCCCATCAATTGCTATAGCTGTTGATTTTAACAAATAAGTCAGAGACTTTATAGTTTGCGAACCGGTCATTCTGTGCATCATGTGAAGATGTGAAAGAACCTGAAGGAAAAGCCAGAAAATAAAAGGAATTGGAAGAGAAAATGAACACCCCACAGAATCCAGAAAACTGAAACCATTGAATGCTTCATTCCTGATACCAATATTGTATACATGCATAAGTGCATGCGGGCACATGCGCACAAGTTGGTTAGAATTTTAATGAGTAGAGTTATATATCTACAGTTCATAGTTGTTTATCTATGGTTAGAATCTGTTCATTTGTAAAAATCTGTTCTTGTTTAAATACAGAAACATAGTCAGTGTTTTCTGTTAACCTGAATCTATCAGACAGCTAAGTTGGAGAATTTGAATACTTTCAAAATATTAAGAACTGAGTTGAACACTGCAAAAACTATTAAACTGACCATTCCCTCCCCACGCTCACCAACCTCACTATTCACCCCTCAGTGACACCTCCTGACATCATCTCTCTACCCCATGGACTTGCATTCCTCTCAAGACCTAACACCATTCCTCTCCCCATGGACCCAAGGCCACCCTTTCCCTTCAGAACACCTCAATTCTCTTGGACTGTTACCTCACATTTTGGCCACTGAACCCGACACCACCCTTTCTCCCCGACATAAGATCTGACACTCCCCTTGTCTCACTGGCAGATTTGACGCCACTGTTCTCCCAAGGTGCTAACAGTTACCCTTCACTTTCAAGCCCTCAAACCCTAACACCTCCTCCAACTTGCTGCACCTACCATTTCCTCTCATTGCCAGATTCAAACTCCGGTCCCCCTCATCTTTCCTATTATATTGCACCCAACTTGTCAGGCATCCCACCCATCTGGATCCTATCCACTTGACACCCTATTTATCTTGGACATTCACACCCTACCACCTAGCACCCAACTCACCCTGCAACCTTCCCACCCAAACCTTACATTATATTGAATGCCTATCCTTTCGTAGCTGTCAGAATGACTGACTGTGCTGCTGGGCATTTATATCACAGAATAGGGCAGCTCCTGCTGGGTAAAAGGAATTGTAGTTTGTCTTCCCCCAATTATCCTGCACTTACGCTAGCACAGTCAGATTTGTGTATGCTCACCATTTGTGTGATTGTAATCACCAGCAGAAATTCATAGCTCTTTCAAAGCAGAGGTAGGGATTCCCTACAGTGTAGGGACAGGTCATTTGGCCCAACAAGTCCACCCCAACCTTCCAAAGAGCATCCCACCTAGACCCCTTCCCCTGACTAATACACCTAACCTCCACATCCCGAAACACAATGGGCAATTTACTGTGGCCAATTCACATAAGCTGCACATCTTTGGACTGTGGCAGGAAACTGGAGCACCCAGGGGAAACCCACACAGACAGTCATGTGAGGCTGGAATTGAACCCAGGTCCCTGGTGTTGTGAGGCAGCAGTGCTAACCACTGAGCCACCCATCTGGAGTAGAGTGGAAATCTGGCCATGATTGTACCTCATTGGACAATCCAGCCCAAATATTTCCCAGTTTTTTTACCATTCAAAAAGTGTTTTGCTTTTCATTGTTGCTATCAAAATTAGTAACTTCATTCTTTGCCAACATGTGTTCCATATATCATGTTTTTTTTTCCCACAAACCAACATATCCATTTATCTATACAGTCTCATTGCATTGTCTTCATGGCGAACCTTACATCATTAAAAAACACTTGGATGCTATACACTTAGTCTCAATCTAAATTGTTAATTAAATTAAATTTTCAAGTACTGATCCTGTGACACTTCACTGGTTACAATCTGCAATTTACAAATGTCCCATTTATTTCTACTTGCTTTTTCTGTCCAATAATTAGTCCTTAATACATTCTAATGTACTACATTCAATCCAATGAATGTTAATTTTGTAGGATAACCTCTTGTGTGGTACATTATGAAATGCGTTTTGAAAATCCAAACATCATTACATTCACTGGTTCCCCCTTATCCATCTTATCAGATACATCCTCAAAAACAGATTTTTAAAAAGTATAGTAATCATCTGTGGGATGTGGGCATTGCTGGATAGGCCAGCATTTATTATTATTCCTGTTGCCCTTGAGAAGGTGATGTGAGCTGCTTCTTGAACTATTGCATTTTGAGTATTATAGGTAGGCCCACAATTCCATTAAGGATAAATTTCCAGGATTTTGACCCAGCAAAAGTGAAGAAATTACAATATAAGTCTATGTATCAGTGGTGAGTGGCTTTAAGGGGAGCTTGCAGATGATGGTTTTCTCAGGTATCCACTGCCCTTGACGTTTTAGATGGAAATGGGTTTTGTAAGGTCACGTCTGTGGATGTTAATGAACCTCTCTACTGCATCTGTTAAATGATACACACTGCTGTTACTGAACATCTGTGGTGGAGGGAGTGGACTTTTGTAGATCTGGTGCAATCAAGTAGACCGCTTTGTCCTGGATGATGTCATGCTTCTTGACTGTTGTTGGAGCTGCACCTAACCAGGTAAGTAACACACTTTAGGCATGTGCTTGTGGGGAGGGGCCCTATTTTGAAGGATCAGGAGGTGAATTACTGGCTGCAGTGTTCCTAGCCTCTGAGCTGACGTGTAGCCACTGTGTTTATGTGATGAATCCAGTTCAGCTTCTGATCAATGGCAAACCCGAGGATATTGATAGAGCAAGATTTAGTGATGTCAACACAATTGAATATCAAGGAACAGTAATTAGAATGTTCCTTGTTGGAGATAGTCATTGCCTGGCATTTGTGTGGAGCAAATGTTAATTATCACTTCTCAGCACAAGCCTGGATATTGTCTGGGTCTTACTACATTTGAACATGGATTGTTTCAGTATCTGAGGAGTCACAAATGATTCTGAACATTACATAATCATCAGCGAATAACCCCACTTCTGATCTCATGCTGGAGGGAAGGTCATTGATGAAGCAACTGAAGATGGTTGGGTTTAAGACATTACCCTGAGGAACACTTGCAGTGCTGTGCTGGACCTGAGAAGACTGATTGCCAACAATGATAACCATCTTCCAATGTGCCAGGTATATCTCAACCTGCTGAACACTCTCTGCTCATTCCTGAAGAAGGGCCTGTGCCCGAAACGTCGAATCTCCTGTTCCCTGGATGCTGCCTGACCTGCTGTGCTGTTCCAGCAATAAAGTTTCAACACTATCTCAACCAGTGGACAGGTTGCCCCTGATATCTATTGATTCCAGTTTTGACAGGGCTCCTCAATACCAAAGTCAGTCCAATGCAACATAATGATGAGGGCTTCTGCCTCACCTCTGGAATTCATCTCTTTTGACCTTGTTCGAACCAAAGCTGTCATAAGATCAGCAACTGAGTGGCCTTGGCAATACCTAAGCTGGGTAGATTGTTGCTGAGGAGATGTGCAGCTTGTTAGTACTGGTGATGACACCTTCCAACACTTTCCTGATGATTGAAAGTAGACCTATGTGATGATAATTGTCTGGTATTGATTTGTCCTGTTTGTTTGTGTAAAAGGTATACCTGAGCAATTTCCATATTGTTGGGTAGATACTAAAGTTCTTTTGCACAAATCCTCAGTGTTTTTAGTGAAATTCTGTCAGGACCCAGTGCCTATAAGTATCCTATGCTTTCAATGCTTATTGATATCACATGGAGTGAATCGAATTGGCTGAAGACTGGTATCTGTGATACTGGGTACTGCTGGAGGAGGCCATGATGGATCAACCATTCAGCACTTCCGATGAAGAACTTGTGAATGCTTCAACCTTTTCTTTTATACTGATGTGCTGGCTCCCTCATCATTGAGTCAAAGAGTCATACAGCTTGGAACAGGCCATTTAGCACACCATGTCTGCCAACCAACAAACACCAAACAATATGAATCCCATTTACATTCATGTGTTCCATAGCCTACTGTGTCCTAGCATTTTAAGTGCTCAATCAGGGGGATGGTAATACCTGCGGAACCTCCTCCATCAGTGAATTGTTTAATTTCATGACTGGATGCGGCAAGATTGAATAGCTTGGATCTAATCCATTACATATGGGATTGTTTAGCTCTTGCTACTCATGCTGGTACACACAAGATTCACATCTCATTTTTAGCTATTCCTCACGTGGCCTTCTGCATACTCCATTGAACCAGGATCGATCTCCTGGCTTGATGATAATAGCAAAATGGGGACATGCCATGTCGTGAGATTATGGATTGCATAAGAGTATTATTCTCCTGGCTCACAGTGCCTCTTGGATGCTCAGTTTTGAGTTGCTAGATCAGTTCAAAGTCCACCACATTTAGTGCAATTAGTGAAAATGCCACACCATGGAAGATATTATCAATGTGAAGGCAGGACTTATGTCTCCTAAGGACTGTGGGGTGGTCACTTTAATTGCTCAGTTTCAAACAGATGACAACAAGCAGGTTGGTGAGCAGGCGGTCAAGAATGCTTTCTCTCCATGGGTTCCCTTACCAGCTACTGTAGACCCAGTCTAAAAAAGATATTCTTTTGGGATTGATCAACTCAGTGGTGTGACCTGATTCATTCCAGACCCATAGATAGGCCACATCAAGTAAGGATTGCAGATTTCATTCCCTGAACAACAGTATTGAACTTAGTGAATTTTGCAGGACTTTTGTCATCATTAGACACTTAATACCAGAATTTTTTAATTAGGTTTTTTTATTGAATTCAAGTTCCACTATCTGCGATGAATGGGATATGAACCCAAGTACCCCAATCATTACCTGGGTTTCTGGATTAACCGTCGAGCAATAATAACACTGGGCTATCCCCTACCCTATTTGATAAATACGCTTTCTCGTTCATAGATTATAGAATATAACTGTTAGGCTAATTGACCTACAGTTCTCCATTTTCCATTTCCATCCTTTCTTAACTAATGGGATTATGTTTGCTCGCTTTGCCTTTCAAATATACTTCATGTTGTGTAAATTTCTTTGAAATATCCAGTGGCTCAGAAAGGCGCTATATTAATACAATCATTCAAGTCCTTTCTTCAGCCTCCAATGTTTGGTAACTTTTCAAGCAGTTACGTCAGCCCAATGACTCTCTGTCTCTGTGCTTGCAGCCTGCAAACTGGAGACATAAACAACAATGATATTCCTTGGGGTCAGAAATTAAGGAGAGTTGGACTCTGTTATGAGTACTATTATGTTAATAAAAATCAGAAATTAAACATGAGACAGGGATTTAGATTCACTTACAGTCACAGAACATATCAGTAGTAAGTGGGATCAGTACACATTGTTTAGTTTTATTCATTTTATATAAATATTTGAAGTAAGAGAACTTGTTGTGTGACATGAGGTTGTTTTCATTAAGAGCCTTCTAATATGTTGTGGATGTCAACTGCCAATGTGCTTTGTTAAAGCCGAAAGATTCTCTTTATAGTCTCCCAAAGTTTGTCATGAATGCTGCCACCTCAGGATTATGAGAGATCAGCTCTGTATTGTCAACAAACTATTGCACATGATACATTAGACTACTTGTCCTGTCAGTAATAACTATGTAATTTTTGCTGCTCGGTCTACACCACACTTGAAATGTGCTTCACATCTGGCCTTTCTTGGGATATATTATGAATAAACTGCACTTGTCTTTCAGTTACTG
Organism: Chiloscyllium plagiosum; assembly: GCF_004010195.1. Taxonomy (NCBI): domain Eukaryota; kingdom Metazoa; phylum Chordata; class Chondrichthyes; order Orectolobiformes; family Hemiscylliidae; genus Chiloscyllium; species Chiloscyllium plagiosum. The sequence goes on from NC_057715.1 coordinate 71,931,193, forward strand.
TTCATTTTTTAAATTCAGTTAATTTAAGTTAAATTTAGGTACGGTATAATATAACATGTCCTTTATGATAGTTCCAACTTGCATGTTAACACAACTTATAATTAAAATAGCACCTTTAAACATACCATAATCTTGCCCAAGAGCATTGTCGGACAAAAAAACTGCACATGTTAGAATCCAAAGTAGACAGGCAGGAGGCTGCAAGAACACAGCAGGTCAGGCAGCCTCAGGAGGTGGAGAAGCCGACATTTCAGGTCCTGAAGAAGGGTTACACCTGAAACATTGACTTCTCCACCTCTTGATGCTCCTGACTTGCTGTGTTCTTCCAGCTTCCTGCATGTCTACAAGAGCATTATCAAGCAGGAAATTAGTGCTGAGCCATATAAAGAAGTATTAAGACAGGGTGAGTCAAAGTTTGGTCAAAGAGGTAGGTTCAAAGCAGCAATTCAATAGAGGAGGGAGAGGTGAGGTAGTGTGAGGAGGGAATTCCAGGTCTTTGGGCCTAGGCAGCTGAAGCCACTGCCTCCGATGGTAGTGACAAGAACATCAGGGAAATGCAACAGATGAGATTTGAAAAGCACTGCTTCACGGGCCACTGTATTGTCACTCAATGTTTATACAAACCTGTGAGATTAAAAAGAAGCTCATTAAGCTGTACTTATTTCTTGTATGTCAAAACATTGCACATCTTCAGTGCAATTAATCCTGTGTTTCAGTACATTGTCATCTATTCAGATAAATAGTAGCATCAAATTCTACTGTTAAAGACAAACTCAAAAAGGGAGGTGAATAGACAGTTTGGATTGAATCCTGTTACATAGAAGGTGGTGAATATATGAAATAGACGCTTGGGAACATAACAGAACAAATACAATTAGAAATTAGTAAAAACTTTAACAATGAAAGAAGAAATGGGTTCTGAGTTTGAGGCATCCATGATATTTTGCCAATTAAGAGACTAGACATACTAATCCAAGGCGAAAGTGATGACTGCAGATGCTGGAGATTAGAGCCAACAGTATGGTGCTGGAAAAGCACAGCAGATCAGGCAACATCTGAGGAGCAGGAAAATTGATCTTTCAGGCAAAAGCCCTTCATCAGGAATGAGGCTGGGAGCCTCGAGGGTGGGGAGATAAATGGAAGGGGGGTGGGGCTGGGGAGAAGGTAGCTGAGAGTGCAATAGGTGGATGGAGGTGGTGGTGAAAGTAATAGGTCGGAGAGGAGGGTGGAGTGGACAGGTGGGAAGGAAAATGGACAGATGGAACAGATCATGAGGACGGTGCTGAGCTGGAAGGTTGGAACTGGGGTAAGGTTGGGAGAGGGAAAATCACTATTTTTGTGGATTTCACTTGTTTCATCATTTCCCCTCCCCCACTCTACCCCAGTTCCAACCTTCCAGCTCAGCACTGTCTTCATGACCTGTCCCATCTGTCCATCTTTCTTCCCATCTATCCATTTCACCCTCCTCTCCGACCTATCACCTTTACTCCCACCTCCATCCACCTATCGCACTCTCACCTACGGTCCCCCCAGCCCCACCCCCCCTCCCATAAATCTCTCCACCCTCCAGGGCTCCCAGCCTCATTCCTGATTCATGCCCGAAACGTTGACTTTCCACTCCTCAGATGCTGCCTGACCTGCTGCGCTTTTCCAGCACCACAGTCTTAGAGATATGTTCTCAAATTCCATTATGCTGGCTCAAGCAAACATTGTACACATTTGAATGAAATTATATTGTTTGAACCTGTTTACTTTAACTCATTCCAATAATTAGGTTGACATGTTAAAACAGGATAAAAAAGTCTTGCATTTCATCTTGGGGTGTAGAAAGCCAATGATTTATCTTTGACGTTCGGTCATTGCTGTTTTGTAAACAAAGATGGTAAAACAATTTGTACATATCAAGGATTCTTAAAATATCATATGAGACATGTGGCTAGGTCAGTGGAACTCAGTCCTTTCCTTTGTAATACATGTTTTACATGGAGCTGATCAAACAGCTGGGTGTCAGTTCAACATCCCTTCAACAAAGCAATATTCCCTCAGGACTGCATTGAAGTAAAACAGAACAATCTGGAAATACAGCATTTTTGGTACTGTTTCAAACATTAAATTTTTGTTGTTTAACTGTTTTGAAGTGACAATCTAGAGTATGGCAATGGAAACAGAAAATGTTTGAAATATTGAGTAGCAGCTTTAAAGGCACATCTGTTCCACCAGGATAGCCAGCTGCTGAGGAATCAAACAGGAGATCTCGGGGCTCTGACAGGTAAGTTTGAAAGAAAATTGAAAAAAATGGGGGTGTTTACCTTACCCCTGCTACCCTCTTTACATAATGGAGTCTGTGGCTTTGAAGGCTCCCTCCCTCCCTCTTACTGGCGCACAGAAATTGCCTCCTTTAAGCTGGTGTTTCCCCTCACTGTGTAGAAGAGAAGGAAGAGGGTGTCATGGTTAGTATTTGGTGGGAGCGATGATGCTGCTCCACATTTGATGACACCCTGATGACACCATGAAATGGCCCTTCAAAGGAGTTTGCAAGTATACCAATGGCTGAAAACCTCCAATTCTGTGACAGGTTCTGCTGCTAAGGAAATGCACTCGCGACAGATCTGTGTCAGAGTTCTCCTGATAAAGTCCTCTGCTATTTTACAGGCCCATCTGCCACTTAGCTGGCCTTTCATCTTGAACTGGAGAAAATTCAAGGGACTTGAATGGGATAAAATATAATAAAAGAGAAAGCCTCTGATTAGGGTGCAAGATTGCAGAGACTAGATAATAAACTCCTCTCCTACTTTCCATTCAACACAAAGCAGATGTGCTAGAGAATCCTAGTCAGTGTGGCAGCATCTGTGGAGGAAGAAACGGAATTCACTGCAGAGCTGGAGCAGACAGTATTCATGCAGCTTGACCTTGGACAATTAACTTCCTGTCAAATCCTGACAAGCCTAGAACTGCCTAGCCAGGTATTAAAGGCTGCATTGTTTCAGAACAAACTGTTGTTTTGTTAGACGAATGTTAAAAATCACACAACATCAGGTTATAGTCCAATAGGTCTATTTGGCAGCACTAGCTTTCTGAGTGCTGCTCCTTCATCAGGTACGCAGACTTGGTGGCGCCCGGCTCAGTAGGAGGCCTGAGGCCCAGTGTGAGAAGGACAATACTTTATGGTTGAAGGTTTAAAACCATGTTCTGTGATCTCCAAATATGGAAAGTAGTCATCTCATTGGATCTTCCTGTGCCTGCCCAATGCTAGTAATGGACACAGGCCACAGAATCTGAGAAGATCACAAAGAGAGGATAAAAGGTGCAAGCTAGAGTCCCAGCTCTCTCTGCTCATTGCATTTTCTTCAACAGTGTCTCCAGAGAGACCAGTAACAGCCCAAGACAAGAGGGAAGCTGTAATTGACGACTGCAGATCCTGAAACATCAGCTCACCTCAAAAACTAAGGAGCAGTCTGTCCCAGCCTTATTGAATGGGTTTTATCATTGGTTTCAGATAAGGAATGATGATGTATTTCCAAGTCAGGATGGTGAGTGGCTTGGTGTGGAACTTACAGGCGGTAGTGTTCCCAGTACTTGCTGTTCTTGTCCCTAGGGATGATAGTGGCCATGGTTTGGTAAATGGCGACTAAGGATATTTGGTGAATTTCCATTTTGTAGATAGTGCACACTGCTACTATTGAGCATCAGTGATGGACAGAGTAGATGCTTGTGGATGTGCAGCCAGTTTAGCAGGCTTCTTTGTCCTAGATGTTGTGAAGTTTCTTGAGTGTTTTTGGAGTTGCACTCATCTAGGCAGATGGGGAGTATTCAATCCCACTCCTGAGTTGTGCCTTGTAGATAATGGACAGGATTTGGGGTGTCTCAAGTTGAGATACCCATTATAGGACTCCAAGCCCCTGACCTGCTCTTATAACCAATATATTTATATGTTTAGTCCTGTTCAAATTCTGGTCAATAGTAACCCCCAGGATAATGGTAGTGGGGAATTCAAAGATGGTAATGGTGTCAAGTGTTAAGGGAATTCCAAGGGAAGATAGTTAAATTCTCTCTTGTTGGTGATGGTTAATGATTGGTAGTTATATGAATGTCATTTGATGTATACTAAAATATAATCAGGCTTTCCCAATTGTTTGTTCACTAGTCTATCTACTCTCATTTCCCTGTGCCTTTGTCCCCATTCATTCCACTGGAAAACTGTAGGCTGGTAGGCACATCAGCAAAAAGCTCTTCTGCAACTGTTTGATACTATATCAATCCCCCAAATTGCATTTTAATTTTAATCTAATAGTTTCCTTTCAGAATGTGTTCTCTGTTACACTGTCATTTTAAAGGCCTGTCACTAGTTAGTCTAGCTAGTTTGTGTTATTGTTTTTTATTGGTTTTTCAAAGTAGTATAAGCATAAAACCATGGCTGCTATTAGACTATAAGATGGAGGAGTAGATGTAGGCCAGTCAACCCATTGAGTCTGCTCCTCAATACAATAAGATCATGACCAATCTGACAATCCACAATTCCATTTTCCTGCCTTTTCCCCTCAACTCCCATAGTGAGTGAAAACCTGGCTCTCCTTGCCTTGAATATATTGAATGATCCAACCTCTGCAGCCCTTTGTGCTAAAAACTTCCTACTCCTCAATTCTTGCCTTCCCAATTATTTTTGTGTGAAGATAGAATATTCACTTTCTCATACAAACCACAGCACTGATTACTGTGGGACATCCCTGTGAGTAGTTACAGGTTCTGGAGTAGAGTGGTGCTGGAAAAGCACAGCAGTTCAGGCAGCATTCAAGGAGCAGGAAAATCGATATTTCGGGCAAAAGCCCTTCATCAGGAATACAGAGTGCCTGAAGGGTGGAGAGGATTCTGCCTGAACTGCTGTGCTTTTCCAGCACCACTCCACTCCAGAATCTGATTTCCAGCATCTGCAGTCATTATTTTTACCTAGTAGTTACAGGTTGCCAGCTGAGAATGGTAATGGGAGGAAACTCATGTTCAATGACGGAGTGTGGAGCAGCATCAGAAGGCACAATGAGCTGGGGGTGTGGGGGGGCTGGTGGGTGGAGGATGTTACTGACTGTGACCACATTAGGATCCATTTCCTGAACATGAGCAAGGCACAGTGCCGCCACAGGCCCCACATGTCTCCGAACAAGATTACTTGCTGGATGCTGTGGCAGTACCTGAAGGGTTCGGATTGGAATACCATCCTTTCCCATTGGCTGGGAAGGCCACTGTGGTACTGAAGTTCAATGCGACTGGCTCCTTCTAGGGAGTAAAGGGAGACATTGTGGGACATCTCAGTCATGCACTCACAAACATATCAGGACAGAAACCATTCACATTTGTTCAAGGTTATGCCAGTTCATTTTGTTCCCCATGACAAGGTCAGTGGTACAGCCCAGGCAGTAGGATTCGGGAACATAGCTAGCTTCTCCCAACTGCAGGGTGCTATTGACAGCACACACGTAATACTAAAGGATTCCACAACACTGTAGGAGGGAGCTCCACTCCAGTAATGCTCAGGTGATTACTGCCACCACTTCCTGGAAATGTGTGCCTGCTCTCCTGGCAGCTGCCTTTACTCTTACATCTGGAGCACTCTCGTGTATCTGGTATGCTTGAGGGTTCAAGTGTATTACAAGGCTGGTTACTGTAGCATAAGGTCTACCCAACATGACCAAAGCTCATGATAGTACTGTGGAACACACTGACTGATGTGGAGTGCCAACACAATGCTGCCCACATCTCCACCAGGACTGAGGTAGAGCAGACAATAGGGCACAGAATAGGGTTCTGTCACTTATACTGGTCTGGACTAATCCTCCTGTATAGTCAAGACAGTGTATTTTGGACTATCCTGGCATGCTGTGCAGTGCCCTGTCCATTTGGAGCAGGCAATGAGAGATGTGCTTGATGCTGAGGAATTGAAAGAACAGGAGCAACCTGTTGAGGTGGAGGGTAAAGACATTGTTGGCGAGGAAACTGTCATTGTCTTGGACAGAGCTCCGTCACAATGGGCAAATAAGGCAGAGTCTCATTATCACCCACTTCCACTGAATGACATCTAGGTATAGTGTACATCTATTGACCATTATTGGCTCAGGTTGATCAAATATGGTTTGCATTGTGAGTGCAAGATAGTTATTGTTGGTATCACGTCTGTTCCCTTTTCCATTTTGTAGATGATATCTGACGTTTGTATTTGGAATTGTCCAATTGTTTGCCTGCATGGGATGTTTTCTGTTAGGCACTGGGGGCAGACCCACACTGACATAGAGGGTGGGTAGTTGGGATACAGCTTGGGACTAGTAAAGTGAGTGGAGTGGGCATTAAACAGCAACTTGGGTGAGAGAATGGGGTTGCATTTGTGAGAGACAGAGAGACAGAGAGACAGAGAGACAGAGAGACAGAGAGACAGAGAGACAGCCAGCCAGCCATGCACCATGGCTTTGGCTGCTGTGCCAATGCATTGCCAGTGAGGGGCAATGCTTGCCTGGGTGGACAGTGGGTTTTTTTCAAGGCAGCATGGGCGGAAGAGATGTCGGGGTTTCAGAGATTAACCAGTGAGTGAAAGTTGTCCCAGGAAGAGTGGATGATCAGATGAGGCAGTTACACCACTTGTAACTGAGCTGAAAACATAAAATCAAAATTCATAATCATTTAGAAATAATAATTGATGACATCATTAACATCATATCAACTGCTCCCACTCAGGTTAATATTTGTTGAGACTTATTTTCTGCCTCACAAAAGTGGATCTGCTCATGTTGTCCTTGTTTAATCTCATTCCCTCTGCTTGCAAATATTCTCATTCTGTCCCTGCTTAGTTTATTTAATCTGCACCATTTAACCCACACTCATGCAGCGCATGGGGTGACATTGTCAATGTGAAAGCTTTTTCCCTCTCCAGACGACGCACCATATGTTCCACTTGTTTATTCCTAAATAGTCTCTATCTAGCAGCCCTGATGCAGTTCCATCATCCCATTCCTGCATTACCCTTGTCTCTTCAATCAGGCCAGCAGCAATGGACCATTAAACCCAGTGGAGTTCAAAACAAAAGGTGTACATTTTTACTTCAATGAGCAATTATTGTCAATCCCTATAAACATTTGAAAGAGGATATGCTGCCTGTCTGTAATGATCTGTGATTTCAATCCCTGTTTGAGAATGTGGCGGGATTTGTTGCAACATTTTTAAACCTCTGGCAATATCCATTTAATTACAAAACCAGTGAACTCCACAAAGTAAAGAGTGGCTGACCTTGATTAACCAAGCACTGCAAATTGCCAAAAAATTACATATTCATGAATTCAGGTAGTCACACATTTCAGTGACATGTTTGCTTTAACAAGATGGAGGCAATGGCAAGAGTTACTTTACTTAATGAATCACTCTGCTCCTGCTGCAAATGAAACATTTGACATACAATTCATCAACATGGGCATAAATTCTACATAGATTGATCCAGTTTCCCATATGTTGCAAGAATTCAGTATATAAAAAAACCCCACAGAAAATATCAGGCAGGAGACACAACATTTCTCTTTGGTGCTAAGGCAGAACGGGATTAGTGAGTTGGCAGTCCCCTTCACAATCTGCCCAATTTAATATGGAAACATGTGTGAATGTTTAGAGACATGATTATTGCTGTCACTGAGGTAGATTTTGACTTTATACGATTGTGTAAAAGGGGTGATAATGAGCTGACAGCCTGTTTTGCACTGCTCCTGATGTTTATTTTCATGGAAATAAAATTTGGGAGAAACGTTAAACAGACTGCTAGCTCATTATCACTCATTTGACATACTGCACAAAGTCAAGATGGATCCCAATGAATTTATCCATATGGACTGTGAAAGTTTTAGAACCAATGCATCATTAATATTGTTCTACCTCATCTCGGATTTGGCATCAACTTCAGAAAGAAACCGCACAACAGCAGCAAGTTACACTGAGAAAGCACCAGTTAATAGAGTGAATTGTCTGGTGGTACTTCACATGAGGACTATCAAAGCAAATTTGAAACCAAGCCAAATGTGGACTTGAGGCTTGGTCAATAAGGTAGGTTTTACGAGTGCTTTAAAAGTGGCAGGTAAGGTCAAGAGGCAAGGAACTTGAGGAAAAGAATTCCAAAGCTTAGGGCTGAGACAGCTTAATGCATAGCTAGGTAGATCAATTAAACTTGAGAAGTCAGAACAAAAGAAGTGTTGATAATTTGGAGTTTTGAGGCACTGGAAAGGATTGCAAGAATAAGGAGAGTCAATAGCATGGATAGATGTAAAAATAAAGACAATCATTTCAAAATTCATTGTTTAACTGGGAGTCAGCATAGGAAGAAAGCACTGCTGCCTCACAGCACCATGGACCTGGGTTCGATTCCAGCCTTGGACTGTCTGTGCGGAGTTTGTACATTCTCCCCGTGTCTGCGTGGATTTCCTCCGGGTGCTCCGGTTTCCTTCCACAATCCAAAGATGTGCAGGTTAGGTAAATTGCCCATAGTGTTCAGGGATGTGTTGGTTAGGTGCATTAGTCAGGGGTAAATAATGAGTAATGGGTTTGGGTGGGAGACGCCTTGGAGGGCCTGTTTCCACACTGTAGGGATTCTAATTAAAGAGTGATGGCTGAGTGGGATTTTGTGCGAGTTAATTCATGGTCAATAGGTTCTGTTGGACTCAACTTTTCAAACGGTGGAATGTCAAATTCTGGCCAGAATTGCACGAAAGTAATCAAATCTAGAAAGGACAAAAGCATGAACAACAGACTTAGAAGCAGATATGCTGAGATAGGGTAGAGTCCGAAGATGTTACTGAAATGCACATAGGAAATCAGTGTAGTTTGGATATGTAGTTGCAAATGTTGGGATCATATATTACACTGATGTTGGATTAATCTCAGATATCTTCCAGATGGGTGGGTAGACACAGTAACAAGTGAAAGGAGCTTGGTTTTGGAGCTGGAGATAGTGGCTTTACTCTCTTCATCAATTTGTTTGAGGCAAGTTTTATTCATCCAGCACTGAAGGTCAGAAAAGCAATTTAAGAATTTAGAAACAGGGTGAGGTAGAGATACTATCAACAATTCCTTATGTGAACTGATCCTGTGCTTACAGATGATCTTGTCAGGCTGCACTTTGTAGATGAAGAATCAGAGTCAAGGATAAATCCTTAGGGAACACCAGAGATAATACAATGTAAGCAAGAAGAGACATCATAGCTAAGCAACTCCTCAGTAAATACTAATGAGAGTAGACAAGTGCAGCATATGAATAGTCTTAGCATGGAGAGGCTATGGAGGAAGGTCATGCCATTAACTACATCAAAAGTTGGAGATTAGTCAAGAAAGACAAGAAGCAATTATTTCCCCACGGCTCAATCAGAACTGAAGAAGGGTTATACCCAAAATGTCGACTTCTCCACTTCCTGATGCTGCTTGGCTTGCTGTGTTCTCCCAGCCTCCTGCCTGTCTACTTTGGCATTGTGGTAGGGTGGAAACTTGACTGGAAAGATTCAAGAATAGACCTCCAGGAATGGAGACTGAATTTGAGAGGGAACGGTATGTTAAAGCACTTTGGAGAGGAAAAAGAGGTTGAAGCCAAAGTGATATTCACAATATTGAGAGTAGAAAGTGGTAGGAAAATAAGCTAGATTTCTAGCATTTGATAGCAAATTAAATTTCACTGCCGGAATTGGGTTTGATGTGATACACCTCCCCACCTACCCACCTTTCTTTAACACATGTGTTGTTTATGGTTGAACAATCTACCAACAATTAAAGGTAGATTATGAGTGTTTGCATAAACAAAGTTATCAATTCCAATGTGGCAAGGGTCAAGACATTAGCAGAAATACTGCCTGGTTTTCTGCTTTCATAACTTGGGTTTGGAATGTCTATTCCTACCAATGAAGAATAAATACAGGAAGGTGGCTATTGCATCTGAAAGTGATCCCTTGGCCATAGTTCACACCTTCAGCAGAGGAGAGAAAATTAATATTTAATGCAAAGCAAACAGTTTTTTATTGTAAAGCTGGAAAGAGGTGACTTCTGATGGATGGTACTCAAATTCCATTTCGATGATGAAAAAATAATGAATTAACAAAAGCTGTGAAAGCATTTACCGAGGCAGTGAAAAGGCAAAGAGAAATAACAGGCAGGGTGTGAATGATGTGAGCAACGAAAAGAGATACAGCTGTAAATGTGAAAAATCTTAAATAAAAGCAGAAAACCCAGAAAATGTGTGGCAGATCCATCATTGCTCCAAAATAGCTCACTCTGCGCATAAAACTCTCTCAAAGCTACTCTGAAGCTTTTGAGCTTGGTGTAACAGTAAACCTCCCTTACACCAGGACCTCAATTCATTTACAAGCAATCCCAGTACTGAATTCATTGAAACAGAATGGCTAGGTTCAGGTTTGGAAACACATGTTTAAATGTTGGCTGGGATTTACAACCTTGTGGGGAATGATGAGCACGTGGCTGTGAATTTATCAACCACTAAAATGAAAGGAGGGAAAATCAAGGGTCAAATAGTTCCAGTTTTCTGCCAACTATGACAAATGGAAGTTTTCATTTGAATTTTTGGATTGCTCATTTATTTTATCACACATTAGCAATTGGGTGAGCCGAACCGATCCATGCAAGTGAACATAATTAACAGGAGCAGGAATGGATCATATAGCTCCTCGGGCCTGCCCTGCCTTTCGATATGATCATGATCAATTTTCTGCCTCTCCACTTTCCTGGTCATTCCCCATATCCTCTGATTCTCAAGCAGTCAAAAATCTATCTATCATAGGCTGGAATATCCTAAAAGATAAAGCACAACAACATTTTATGTGGATAATTCCAATATTTTATAATCCTTTGAATGAAGAAATTTCTCTTCAACTTGGCCCTGAATGAATCCAAGCTCCTTGCCTTGCGACTGTACAACCTCTACTCCACCAAGTTCGTGATTTCCCAGCATGGGGAAACCATCTTTCTGAGTCTACTCTGTCAAGTTTGTTTCAAATCTTTGGAAGAGGGAGAGATGAGGAGAACTTCTTCAAGGTAGGCATCCTTGGAAGAGGTTTAGAATCTTGCACATTTCAATGAGATTGCCTCTCATTCTTCTAAAGAATACAGAGTAAACACCCAATTTATTCATTCTCACATCCTTGTTCATATCAGGATCTGATCTGGTAAACTTGCTACACAGATTTGTATATCCTTCCAGAGGTGTGGTTTCACCAAAACTCTTTATAGTTGTTGAATTTCAGTCCTCTTTCAATACTGCGCAACATGATATGCTTTGCTAATTGTTTGCCTTACTCATACGCTAACATCTGTGTTCCTTGTATGAGCGTACCCAAGTCTCACTAAGCAATATTTAGAATTTTCATACCTTTAAAAATTCTGATTTTTCTGTTATTAATACTGAAATAACTAACACCATACTTCCCCACTGCCTTCTGCCAATCACATATCTATCTAGATTTATTTGCAGTTTCTCTGTTCTGCCCTCAGAATGTATATTTCCATCTAGTATTATATCTTCAGAAAATTTGGATCTGTTTCTCCCAACCTCTTTGTCTATGTTATTGATACATTTTATAAACAGATGATGCGCCAACATTAAACCCTGTGTCACTCATTACAGTTTGCCAGCTTGAAAGTGACCTGTTTATCACTACTCACTTACCTGTCTGTTCATCAAATTTGTACTCATGCAAGTGCACTGCGCCAAGTGAATGAGCTGTTATCTTTTGTAATAAACTTCGGTATGACACATTATCAAATTATTTTTAGAAACCCTACGTGTGCTACACAAACTGGCTCCCCATTATCTGATCTGCCAGTAGCGTCCACAATACATTTCTCAAGTGTGTTTTCCTTTTTATCAAACTGCGTCGGCTCTGATTACACCATGATTCTCAAGATGTGTTGGATAACTGATGTGGGATTTTCTCAATAACTGATGTCAGCCTCACTGACCTTAGTTTCCTGTTTTCTCTGTCTGTTTTCTTGAATGCATGGAATTGCTAACTTCTAAACTGCTGAGATGTTCTGAAATCTGTGGATTTAAAAAAAATCATAATTGACTGTCTCAGCAACTAGCTTTAGGATGTACACCATCAGCTCCTGGGCTTTGTTGGCTTTTATTTCCATAAGTTTCTCAAATAATTTTTTTGCTGCAGATTATCACATATGTTTCAAGGAAGTCTTCACATTCTGGAAGGAAAGCGAACCATATAACAGTAAACTAAAATGATTACGAGGGGTCTACAACTAGGCCCCCAGAAACCCAACGCCTTCTCTTGTAGATTCAACCATAGCCCAAAGCAGACAATCAGCCTGTGGTATTTTAAGAGGGAATAAGATAAAAAGGTCAATAAGTATTTTCAGGATTACAGGACAGTCTATTGAATGTGGAAAAAGATGTGAGCACGCAAAAGCTTCTGTATGTTGAACAGGAAATGGGTGGCATATCACAAGAAATTTCTGCATAATTGATTTTGATTTGTGGAATGATTCATCTAAATTAGCATTTGTAGCAATTTTGTTTGGGTGTGCTATTTTGAGGAGAATCATGTGAATGCCAGAGGAAGACATCTTAAAAGCAGCTAATGCTTTTCAACGGGGATACAGAGGTTCACATGCAGGAGTGGTGCACTGAATAAGGCAGCCAAGAGTCACCACATGCAGAGGTATTGAAATGAAATAAAGAACTCTTCACCCATTCCCAGGCCCTATTCTGCTCAGTCTACCAGTGGGACCAACCACTTAACTATTTGACTACAGAGGCCATCACAACTTTTGAATCCTACTTAAACTTTTCAACTTCTTCACGTCAGCAAGCCAGACCTGCAGTACGAATAGAGGCTGACTTCCTTGTCACCTTCTTATGAAAACTTCATCTTTACTGTAACTGCCTACATCTGAATTTTAGCTAATAACTAGCACATTTTATTTAAGTAACTTCCAATCAGCTAACTGTGCAATTAACTAACACTTAATCTTGTTTAAAGCATAAAGCTGCACTGCTGGCTATTTTAAACTGAATTCATGGTCCACAACTAAAAGGGGGCCACATTGCAGCGTATATAAATTCTTAGTTGACTCACAACTTGGAAGGTGCACTTAGTATGTTGTACTGATTGATGCTTCATATCCTAAATATTAGTAGCCCTTGGTTACTCTTTATAACATGCAACCTGTGTCATGTACTGTAAAGACAGACACAAAAGATTTCTTAAATATCCCATCCTTTCATCATTATCACATAATAATTTCTTCTGATCTGCCTCCAAGGAGCTAGCATTTACTTTTGTAACTGTCTTCTATGGGTGGAATTGAATAAAGCTGACTGGAATGGGAAGCATTGCAGGTTGGGCTGGAGAATAGTGCAGGAGGACTGTCATCAGTGTCCCTATGGCTAGAGATCTGGTTCAAATCAAATGCATGACAGGACATTTGTGGCAAAGCCTTCTGATGGTGGCGTGAATATTGTTAAGTAATTCTTGCACTTGTTAAGGTCAGTTTGCATGCCTCTGAACCAAATTAAATCAAGCCTTGAGAATTGAATGGAAGGCACATGGGTGTCTCAGGCCTTTCAGAAACTCAGTCATTACAGATTGGTGCTTCCAGTTGGCTCCTTTGATTCACATTGGGAAACTCGCACTCACTCATTTCCATGAAAGCAAGGTCTACGACAGAGTAATGAATCCGTCAAAAATGTGTTGAGAAGACAGAGCAACTCTGAGAAACTGTGTGGTGATACTTCAAAGATGAAGTTCAACTCTGAAAATTGAAGTTGTAAATGGGCAATATGCATCTCGGAAGCTGAGGGGACAGAGTAGGATCAAACTTCACATCTATCAATCTGTAAAGGGGGAGAGTTTAAATCATAGAATCCCTACATTGTGGAAGCAGGCCACTCAGCCCATCAAGTCCACACAGACCCACTGAAGGGCATCCTATTCAGACCTATCCCCCTACCCTATCCCTGTAACCCTGCATTTCCCATTGTCAATCCACCTAACCTGTAAATTCTTGGACACTATGAGAAACTTCGCATGGCCAATCCATCTAACCTGTACATCTACAGATGCTGGAATCCAAGATAGACAGGCAGGAGGCTGGAAGAACACAGCAATTGAAGGTGTAGTGGACAGCAAAGAAGGTTACCTCAGATTACAACAGGATCTTGACCAGATGGGTCAATGTGCCAAGAGGTGGCAGATGGAGTTTAATGCAGATAAATGCAAGGTGCTGCATTTTGGGAAAGCAAATCTTAGCAGGACTTACACACTTAATAGTAAGGTCCTAGGGAGTGTTGCTGAACAAAGAGACCTTGGAGTGCAGGTTCATAGCTCCTTGAAAGTGGAGTCGCAGGTAGATAGGATAGTGAACAAGGTGTTTGGTATGCTTTCCTTTATTGGTCAGAGTATTGAGTACAGGAGTTGGGAGGTCATGTTGCGGCTGTACAGGACATTGGTTAGGCCACTGTTGGAATATTGCATGCAATTCTGGTCTCCTTCCTATCGGAAAGATGTTGTGAAACTTGAAAGG
>NC_057715.1:71945831-71946930 GCF_004010195.1 Chiloscyllium plagiosum
ACATTTAAGAGGCATTTGGATGGGTATATGAATAGGAAGGGTTTGGAGGGATATGGGCCGGGTGCTGGCAGGTGGGACTAGATTGGGTTGAGATATCTGGTCGGCATGGACGGGTTGGACCGAAGGGTCTGTTTCCATGCTGTACATCTCCATGACTCTATGAATCAGAAATGACATCACCCACCTTAAGAAACTAAGACCTACAAATAGAGAGGCGGGACATACCACCAGTGCTTCACCGGAGACTCTCACTGAAGATGTTACCGAGTATGGTGATGAAACATGTGGAAACAAACCATAATTCTATTTGTTTTAAAATAGTGATGGAAAAGGATAGACCAGATCAAAAAGTTGAAGTTCTAAGTTGGAGAAAGGCCAATTTTAACAGTATTAGTCAAGAACTTTCGAAAGCTGATTGGAGGCAGATGTTTGCAGGTAAAGGAACAGCCGAAAAATGGGAAGCCTTCAGAAATGAGATAACCAGAATCCAGGGAAAGTATATTCCTGTCAGGGTGAAAGGGAAGGCTGGTATGTATAGGGAATGCTAGATGCCTAAAGAAATTGAGGGTTTGGTTAAGAAAAAGAAGGAAGCATATGTCAGGTATAGACAGGATAGATTGAGTGAATCCTTAGAAGAGTACAAAGAGAGTAGGATTATACTTAAGAGGGAAATTAGGAGGGCAAAACGGAGACATGAGATAGTGTTGGCAAATAGAATTAAGGAGAATCCAAAAGGATTTTACAAATATATTAAGAAAAAAAGGGTAACTAGGGATAGAATAGGGCCCCTCAAAGATCAGCAAGGCGGACTTTGTGTGGAGCCACAGAAAATGGGGGAGATACTAAATGAATATTTTGCATCAGTATTTACTGTGGAAAAGGATAGGGAAGATGTAGACTGTAGGGAAATAGATGGTGACATCTTGCAAAATGTCCAGATTACAGAGGAGGAAGTGCTGGATGCCTTGAAATGGTTAAAGGTGGATAAATACCCAGGACCTGATCAGGTGTACCCAAGAACTCTGTGGGAAGCTAGAGAAGTGATTGCTGGGCCTCTTGCTGAGATATTTGTATCATCGATAGTCACAGGTGAGGTGCC
>NC_057715.1:71947811-71954571 GCF_004010195.1 Chiloscyllium plagiosum
GGTGGAGGCTGGTACAATTGCAACATTTAAGAGGCATTTGAATGGGTATATGAATAGGAAGGGTTTGGAGGGATATGGGCCGGGTGCTGGCAGTGGGACTAGATTGGGTTGAGATATCTGGTCGGCATGGAAGGGTTGGACCGAAGGGTCTGTTTCCATGCTGTACATCTCTATGACTCTATGACTCCTAAATCCTCCAGCTCAGTGAGCTAACTTGCATACTTATCATCAACCTGAGCTACAAATCTTCTCAAAAATCGCTAACATAACTCACTGTCAAGAACACTCACTCTTGAGCATAAATCCATGACTTGATCTCAACCCTTTTTCAAATGTTGAATGGAGGTAAACTTGTTAAGGGTCAAAAAATATCTGGTCACGGAGCATCAGTCATGAGGCAATAGATCGAAGAGATTTTGATTAAGTGACAATTAGCGAAAGATAGAGTCAATTACAATTAGTGATGTTGACATAATTGAATTTTTACATTTTGATATCAGGACAGAAATTGTGACCATGTAGCATTCGAAAAAATATTTTCTATTCCCATAAAAATGAATATAGTTCAGACTGCAAGAAGCAGTACAATTTATGAGAAAACATACATGTGTAGCATACCCCATTTGGATTGACTGATGAACCTTTAACTGAAATAAATTCACCTGCAATCCAACTTGGTCGACAAATCCTTGCTTAGAAGCTTAGAAAATCATGATGGGCATGGATAGGATGAATAGTCCCTTGCTATTTTCCCCCAGAATGGTATAAAATTAGAAGGCATAAGTTTAAAGGGACCTAAGGGGCAACATTTTCAGGCAAAGGGTGGTGCATGAATCGAATAAGTTGCCAAAGGAAGTGGTGGAGGCTGGTGCAAGCATAACATTTAAAAGGCATCAGGATGGGTACATGAGTAGGAAGGGTTCAAAGAGATATGGACCGAATGCTGGCAAATGGAACTAGATTAATTTAGGATATCTGGTTGGCGTGGACAAGTTCAACTGAAGGAGCTGTTTCCATACTGTACAAATGTATGACTCTATGACAATGATTCATGAAGACACACTCAAGCCTTATCTTAGATGATGAGAAAATACAAGCTCAAGCAATTCACTGGAAGAATCAACTATACCAGTGGAAGAGATCACGCCAAGTGAGAAGCAATTGCCAAAAAGTGCATCTGAAGATGTGAGAAAGTTGACTTTATTAATACTACAATTACTGGTTGAATGCATCTAAGTAAGGAATCAATTTGAAGTACAGAGTCTACAATGTCAACCCAGATTGTCAACAGACAGAGAATAAATTCTGCACGTACAGTTTGAAGGTTTGGTATATGAAGCTCCATCGAAACCACCAATGACATAGGATGACCAATGAGCACAGATTCAATTCATAGTGAGGAAGAAAATTCAGTTCCTGACTCACAACAACATATCCCAGACCAAAAGAGAAAATGCTGGAAAATCTCAGCAGGTCTGGCAGCATCTGTAGGGAGAAAAGAGAGCTGATGTTTCAAATCTAACTGACCTTTTGTCAAAGCTAAGAAAAGGGAGAAATAGGGAGGTATTTATACGAGTTTGAGACAAGGTGAGTCATGGCTCCAGAAGCAAATGTAGCAATAAAGTGGTGATAATGACAGTGCATAGAGAGATTATAGGGAGATTAGGAGCTGGGAATGACCAAGGCTGAAGCCAATGCTGTGTGACAAAATATGTGGGGGATGGGGGGGAGGGATGAAGCAGAAGCAAAATGGAAAACAAGGGAGAAGGATAGCAAAGGGGGAAGAGGAGAGGAAAAAGGTGATGAGACAGTGGGGAACAAGAGAAAGAGAGACAATCAAGAAATAAGAGGTACAGAACAGCGAAAAAAAAGTAAATAAAATAAATGAAATAAAATTACGGAGCAGAATGAAAACAAAGGGGTTGAGATGGGATAATCATCTGAAGTTGTTGAATTCAATGTTGAGACCGGCAGGCTGCAACGTGCCTAGTCGAAGATGAGATGCTGTTCCTCCAGTTTGCGTTGAGCTTCACTGGAACATTGCAGCAGGCCAAGGACAGACATGTGGGCCTGGGAGCAGGATTGTGTGTTGAAGTGGCAAACCACAGGAAGATCCGTGATATATCCCTGTGCAGAGGAAGGGTTCTAAGAAGGGATAAGCCAATCATGGTTAACCAAGGAAGTTCAGGATAGAATCAAATTGAAGGAAAGAACATACAATGTGACAAAGATGAGAGGTAAACTAGAAATAATAATGGGGAGCCAGAAATTTGGGAAAAGAGTTGAATAAATACTTTGCATTAGTCTTCAAGGTAGAGGGCAATAATAACATTACAAAATACTAAATTATCAATAGGAAAAAGAGCGGAGGGGTGGATGAAATAAACACAGTAATTATCATTAGAGAAGTACTGGGGAATCTAATGGGGCTTAAGGCTAATTTGTCCTCTGGACCTGGCGGGTTGCATTTAGGATTTTAAGGAAAGTAACCACAGAGATAGTGAATATATTGTTCATAATCTTCCAAGAGTCATCAAATTCTGAAAAAATCCCAGAAGACGGAAAAATAGCCATTGTAACATGCTTATTAAAAACAGAGAGAGAGAGAGAGAAAGAAAATAAAAAATAATTACGTTCTAGTTTGCTTATTAACTATCATTAGCTAAGTATTAAAGTTTGTTATAATGGATGTAATGGTGGGGCATTCAGAAATAACATATACATCAAGCAAAGTCAGTGTGGTTTCTTGAAAGGGAAATCATGCCTGACAAATTTATTTCAGTTCTTTGAGTAGTTAACAAGCAGGTTGGATAAAGGGAACCAGAAAATGTATAATGTTTGAATTTCCAAAAGGCATTCAATAAGATACCACACATAAGGCTACCACATAAGACAACAGCCCAAGAATTTCAGTAGTATATCATCATGGATACAGGACTGATTAACTCAAGGAAGATGGAGAACTGGGATTTTCGATATGGCAACCTGAAGTAGTCACAGGGATCAATGCTGTGATCATAATTATTTGCAGACATATCATTGCCTTGGATAATATTGTGAATGTATCATTACCAAGTTTGAGGATGACACAAATATTGGTGGGGAGGCAAGTAGTGAGGATAACATAAAAACTTAGTTTAAATGAATAGGTGAAAATTGACTAATCAACATAATGTGGAAAAAGTGAGGCTCAGCACTTTTGCAGGAGGATTAGAAGAACTGAATGTTATTTAACAGGGGGAAAGACTGCAGAAAGCTGCAACACAGAGGAATTTGGGCATCCTCATGCATAAATCACAAAATAGCTAGCATCCAAATTCAGCAGGTGATAGAGAAGCCATATGGAATTTTGGCCTTTATTTCAAAGGGAAGAGAGTATAAAAAGTAGCAGATCTTGCCAAAGTTACAGAAGTCACCAGTCAGAGAATACTGTGAACAATATGGTAAGGTGGAACTCGAATCAGAGCGAGAGAGGGATCACAGGGTGGGGTGGGTAGTTAGTGAGGCATTTTTGATTAGATATGATGAGAGATCTCTTTAGGCCTTACAGAGAGAAACCCTCCAAAAAAACTTGACAAAGCTGTATCTTTGCCAAAATGATGTGAGATTCAGCCCAGTGTGTTCCAGTATAATAGGAAAACCTTCTCACTGTCTGAATTTGTGCTGTTGCCAGTTGAGAAGAGATGGCTTGGGTGTCGAATATATTTATATACAGAAATATGTATGCATTAATAATGGGAAAAAATTAGGGAAAGCTTTTGTAAAACAGATAAGCATATAAACGATTGGAAGTGCATTAAGCACCTCCCTCTTTGATGATGCTGCATGCATCTGGCCAGGGAAATAACTTTGGAAGCGGAAGGAGTAGAACTTAATATCACGGGCTCCCTCGTAATCCCAATTGCAATGTCTATCAGACCAATGTAACATCTCTCTGCTTGTTATCACGGAGTAAATCACATCTTATTTAAGCCAAAAGCTGAAAGGTCCTCACCGGGAAAGAAAAGCATGCTTACAAATGGATCATATGCCATGTTAAGCTGTGAATAGATTTAGATTAATTACTTACATTTAGATTACTTACAGTGTGGAAACAGGCCCTTCGGCCCAACAAGTCCACACCGACCAGCCGAAACGTGACCCACCCAGACCCATTCCCCTACATTTACCCCTTCACCCAATACTACGGGCAATTGAGCACATTTTTGGATTGTGGGAGGAAACCGGAGCACCTGGAGGAAACCCACACAGACACGGGGAGAATATGCAAACTCCACACAGAGAATCGCCTGAGGCGGGAATCCATCAAACAGCAATGATACATGTGGTAACTGGTTCAGTGTTTTCAGATGTAGCTACAGAAAGGTAGCAAGTTGATGAGAATTGCAAGAGAACCATGGAAAGATCCTTAGGGGACACAAAAGGTAGCAGCGAGAAAACTGGAAGAGAAGCCACTACCAGAGAATACTGATAGTAGGTAGATATGACTGGAACCAGGCCAGAGTGTCATAATAAATTTAACAACAGTGGGCAGGCATTGCTGTGATCAACCACAGTAGTGGCTGCAACTAGGATGAGAGGGTCACGGACAGATAGTTTATTAACCAATACTTATTACCAAGGGTTACAATTATGTTCCAAATATGATTATTGTTTTTGAGCAACTTTTCCAATCTCTTGATTACAGAATTTTGGTTTCTGGTTTGTGTCATGACAAATGATTCTACTCTCTTTAATTGAGGAGATCAATGTAATTTGAGGGAGTAGTGTGTTTCAGGAGAAAGCGAGACATTTTTATTTCTTTATGAATAGGAATGGAAGGTCTCCCTGCTTACTTTGTATACCAGAGATGACTGTATACAAGAGATGACTGTGATGAACGAATATAACTTTCAAAGACTCCATGAATCAAATCATAATGATAAATATGACCAGTATACTGGAGGTTAAGTGAAGATAAATTTTCTGAATTTATCTAGTCATTAGAACAGCAGCCATCGATGTGAAATGATGCTGCTGTTATGGTGAGCTATGGGATTCCCTGGAAAACAGCTGAGTCAGCAAAAAACATTTCTCACTGAGACATTTTGAAGAATAACTGAAAGCTGCAGAAATAGTGGCCTAAAATATGAATATGCCCCAAACCATGGAACAGGGTTTAGGCTGCAAAGAAAAGAAACCACAAAAATATTTCTGCTGGCATCTCATTCAGCAGCACAACTCTCATTACATACTGATGGGAAAGGGGAGGGAGAAACTGAGTACCTCTGACACCAGTACCTCTTAAGACATAGACAACATAGAAACTCAGAGAACAGTTATATTAGATACCAACATAGGATTAGGCCATTTGCTCCAAGCCCACTTTGTCATTCAGTAAGATCATGGCTGATTGAATAGTGGATTTAACCCCACATTCCTGCCTGCCTCCCCTTAACTTTTAGATGTGTCTCTAGCTCAGAAACCAATAGTTACAAGGGAGTTGTATCATGCCATGCTGAATTTGCCTTTGCCAGGGGCATGTTCATGGGATGTTACTATATCGGAAAAGCTACTGTTTAGTGGTTAAATAATCTATTATTCTGTTAAGTTTTCTAATAGAGTTTAGTTATTCCAATTCCTTCTTTCTGTTGTTGTGTTTAACTATAGTGTATGAAACAAGTGTGTTTTGCTTCAAATCTAGAAGTTTGACCAATCAAATTGTGCCCAGAATGCAATGCCTGGCACTTTCCATTAAAATAAGAAAGTGTTAGGGTCTAGGCTATCCTCTTAATGACAGATAACGGATTATCTGATTCTCTGGCACTGGTTCCACTAGTGTTCTTGTTTGGCCACAAAAGTCCAATCGGGCCAAAATGCCGCAGCCAAGGCAAAGATACTACAGCCTTCCGCCAGGCCCTCAGAGTCCAAAGGTGCATGAGATCACCCAGGGTAGTCTCCTGAAGTAACTTGCGATAAGTGTGCAACAAAACTCTAGATTTGTACTACAAGGGAGGAGTATTCCCCCTTTAATATGCAGACACTCTAGAGAAACCTCATAGAAATATTTGGATCACTCAAAAGACACACTTCAGAATGAACAAAGATAAACTAATCTCAATACCTGATTAGAGGATAACAAAAGATAAATGCTGTGGATGGAAATGGAAATTGTGGGTACCTTAATTTCCCAAAGGCATTTGATTGTGAGGAGGGAAATGTATTATCATAACAGAAGATTGGTCACCTATCAGAAGCAGAGAGTATGGTGCAGACCAGCCCAAGATCCAAACAATCTTTTGTTAACTCTCTGAAGAACAGCATTGGCCCTTAGAGGGAGCACCATCATATTCCTTCCCTGCATTTTGCACCACCTTAGCTCCTGATGTGTTGGTGATGTCGGCTGTTCCTTCCAGTGAGAGAGGAAACTGGATGCCAATGGTGGCTGTGGCATTGAGTGGTCACCAAATCTCCTGGGGCACAGTTATTCATGCAATAGGTGCAAAGGTCAGTCAGTGTCTTGAAGAGGCAGAGTCTTTACTAAACCTGCCTTACTGACATCTGAAGAAGGGTTACACCTGAAAAATTGACTTCTTCCCCGACTAATGCTGCCTGGCTTGCTCATAGAGTCATAGAGATGTACAGTATGGAAACAGATCCTTTGGTCCAACCTGTCCATGCCAACCAGATATCCCAATCCAATCTAGTCCCACCTGCCAGCACCCGGCCCATATCCCTCCAAACCCTTCCTATTCATATACCCATCCAAATGCCTCTTAAA
>NC_057715.1:71954615-71958525 GCF_004010195.1 Chiloscyllium plagiosum
ATCCTCCAACCCTGGCAACATCCTTGTAAATCTTTTCTGAACCCTTTCAAGTTTCACAACATCTTTCCGATAGGAAGGAGACCAGAATTGCACGCAATATTCTAACAGTGGCCTAACCAATGTCCTGTACAGCCGCAACATGACCTCCCAACTCCTGTACTCAATACCCTGACCAATGAAGGAAAGCATACCAAACACCTTCTTCACTATCCTATCTACCTGCAACTCCACTTTCAATTCTTTTTACAAGGGAAGGTAGATAGGATCTAAATCAATATGTTTATTGATGGTGTTCTGGTTAGAATGCCATGCCTCTAAGAATTCTCATGCATGTCATCGTTTTGCCTGTCCTAGGATGGGTGTATTATCGCATACAAGGTGGTGTCCTTCTTTGTCACTATGTATGGAAACTGGTGATAGTGAGTCGTGTCTTTTGGTGGCTAGTTAGTGTTGTGTATCCTAGTAGCAAGTTTCCTATGTATTGTCCAATGTAGTGATTTTTACAGTTCTTACTTGGCATCTTGTAAATGACGTTAGTTTTGTTGGTGGTATCTAATGGATCCTTTAGGTTCAGTAGTCGCTGTTTCAGTGTGTTGTTAGGTTTGTGCGCTACCATGATGCCAAGGGGTCTGAGTAGTCTGGAAGTCATTTCTGATATATCTTTGATGTAAGGTAATGTGGCTATAGTTTTTGGTTGCGTTGTGTCTGCTTGTTTGGGTTTGTTTCTGAGAAATCAGCAGATTGTGTTTACTAGCAACCGTTTTTCTTGAAAACATAGTATAAGACTTTTTCTTCTGCTTTCTGTAGTAAGGTTACATGTTGTTCTAATGAGAGCTATGTTGTGAAACCTATCCAGGAGGCTTACCCTGTGGTACCACTTTAACAGATCATTCATGGAAAGTCTGCAAGTCGAAGAAATTATCCTGTGGGTCATTTATTTGACATGATCACACTTTTGAAGCTTTCGGGTTGGTCTGTCATTCACTAAATTTTAGCATTTAATTTTAGTCTGTCAAATTTGGTTTTAATGGTGAAATAATTGCCTTAAAATTATGTTGATTGGCTAACTTCCCGTTTTCATTGAAGATAGAGGGACTGCCAATTTCACAAGGATCTATCACTGGGCAAACAAATTACTTTCTGTTTCCATCAGTAAGTCCTTTAAAATGCACAATAAGCTTCCAAGAAATACATAAAACCCAGTCACAAGTAGTGATAGAGTAGGGCAGAGCAGAGCAGCATCATACATCCTCTCCACTATTTCAGCAGTAATAACAATTAAGGATTGTAGATTTTAAATGATGTTCATGGGATAGGAGAAGCAAGAGTGCTCCTTTGCACCTTGGAATATACATGTTCTGTCAAAATATGAGGAAATATATTTCTTTTATTCACACAAAGGCATCCAGCTTTGCAAACGTTAAGTAATGTCAGCAATAACAAACATGAGGGAACAATGCACTTAAAGGGATGAATCTGATTTATGTATTACTGCAGATCATGGACACACAATTTTAAAACAAGTCAATCATCTCTGAGTGAGTTTCTGGGCTGCTATTCATTTGGCCAATGTTCAGAATCAATAGCACTTGGATGATAGCACATCTAAAAAAGTGTCGCTAAGAAAGAGGCAGCACATGGGATAGAATGAGAAATAGAACCTAAAGGGACAAATAATCTCTAAAATGGTACTGTTGTTTTTATATGGTTACTAGATAGGCTTCTATATTGTAATGTTAATATTCCAGCTTTGAGTACATAAAATGCCATCACCCAAATGCTCAGGGTCACAGGCAAAGATTAACTTTCCCCTACAGGAGTAAAATTGATTAAACTGCTTGAGAAAAGCTAACCCCAGCATCATTACTCAAACTCCCTCCAATCGCCTTGAACTGTCATAGTTCACTGCACATTGGAGAAAATGATGTGCCACTCATACAAAAGTCAAATGGGATGCTGATCCTTTTGAGGCACAAAGGGAAAAAGCAAGGAAGCCACACAAAGCCTTTACAAATCACTGATTCATCTGGAGTTTTGGATGTGGCATTTCTTTGTGGCTGTCAAAAGACTGGGGACATTGTTTGAATGCTGCCCAATTTTGTGTTGCCAGCAACTTTAGAAATTTGATATTTTATGCTGTTATCCAAGACAGTAATGAATATTGTGAATGTTTGAGGCCCTGACACAGATCCATGCAGGACACCGCTAATCATGTTCTAGTTTGAGTACTTACTCATTATTCGAACTCTGGTTCCTGCCACTCAATTAATTTCCTAACCATGTCAGTAAGTTGCCCTCAATTCCATGGATGTCCACCTTAGCTAACAGTCTCTTATATGGGACTTGATCAAAAGCCTTCTGGAAGTCCAAATAAACAATATCCATCAACTTACCTCTGTCTACCAACTTTGTCACCTCTTCAAAAACTGAGGTTAGTCAGGCACAATTTATCCTTCACGTATCCATGCTAACTCGCCCTGATTAACTGAGATTTTTCAAGGTGATCAGTTATCCTATACTTGATTATAGACTCCAGCAATTTCCCCATCACTAGATGTTAGATAAATTGATCTCTAATGCCCTAAATAAATATTTAAATAATAGTCAGCCTCTATTCTTTCTGCTAAAGAGAATAACCTCATAAGTCCACGCATTATATTCCATCTGCTAAGTTTTTTGTCCACTCACTGAACCTGTCTGTATCCTTTTGCAGATTCTATGTCATCATCATCATTTGCCTTCCCAACTGTTTTGTGTCATCTGGAAACTGCCTATAGTATACTCCGTTTCCTCATTCAAGGCATTAATAAATATTACAAATAACTGTGGCCCGAGCTCTGATCCCTGTGGCACACCACTAGTGACTGTTTGCCATGTTGAAAATGCACCACCCAACATTTTGTCTTCTAGTAGTTAGCCAATCTTCTATCCATGATAAAACACCACAGGCTCTGATCTTATTAGATAGCCAAATACGTGGCACTTTTCAGACAGCTTTGAAAAATCCAAATATATTATACCACTGCTTTCCTTTTGTCTATCCTATGTGTTATCTCCTCAAGGACTTCTAGTAAATTTGTTAGCCATGATTTCCCCTCATAAATCCATGCTGACTCTGCTTGTTCATATGATGTACTTCTAAATGCTCTGATATTACACCCTTTATATTTGAATCTAATATTTTCACAATAATAGACATTAAGCTAACTAGTGTGTAGTTACCCATTTTTGTCTCCTTCCCTTTTTAAATAAAAATTTACATTGGCAGTTTCCTAATCCTCTGATGATCCTTGGATGATTTATCACCAGTGCATCCATTATCTCTGTAACTACTTCTTTTAATCTCTAGAATGCATCCCTTTAAGTCCAGGGGACTTATTGGTCATTAGTCACATTTGTTACCAGAACACTCTTTCTCTAGTGATAGCAATTGTGTTTATTTCCTCTTCTCCTTTTGTTCTTTGAATATTAATAATATTGGAATACTACTACATTTGCAGATGACACAAAGATTGGTGGAGTAGCAGAAAGCATAAGGGACTGTCAGAGAATACAGGAGGATATAGATAGACTGGAGAGTTTCATTGGATGGGTGTTGAGTATAAGAGCTGGCAAGTCATGTTAAAATTGTACGTGACATTGATTCAGCCACATTTAAAATATTGTGTACAGTTCTGGTCACCACATCACCAAAAGGATGTGAACGCTTTGGAGAGGATGCAGAGAAGGTTTACGAGGATGTTGCCAGGTATGGAAGATGCTAGTTATGAAGAGAGGTTGAGTAGGTTAGGTTTATTTTCACTAGAGAAAAGGAGATTGGGGGGGATCTGATTGAGGTTTACAAAATCATGAAGGGTATAGACAGGTTGGATAGAGACAAGCTTTTTCCCAGGGTGAAGGATTCAATAAC